>NC_134689.1:425078123-425393097 GCF_050947455.1 Rhinoderma darwinii
TGTACACTATCTAATACTTACAGATTACTAGTAAATTATGGAAACACACAGCATTGTAGCATCACTATATATTGAAGCCACATTCCTGATTGGCTGTTCGGATTTGAGCGCAAGAATGGAAAAGTTCTACTGTTGCCAAATCCAGCGGACAATTTGATTCTGTCATCTAAAAATAAAACAATGACAAAATGCAGAAAATTGTGTATACAAACAACTGGCAGTGGGAAAAAGAGTAATGAGGGCGTACTAACAAAAAAACATTTCATTAATTACATGAATCTCGGCCTTAGATTTTCACTGGCACTTTACTTGTAACCACTACAAGCCTGGTAGAGGTATGCCAGTAGCTGGATTCCCGACAGGCAAGTCCGTCTTCCAAGCTACACCACCACCAATTTTCAGAAGACCAAACTGCTACTTTGAATAAAAAGAAAATCAAGTTTCCTGGTCAGTGTCGTGATACAACTCGGATTACAGCGACTTGCTGCACTGAGCATGACCACTTCTAATACACCTGCTTCCTGGTGACATATGACAGACAGTGCCAGCCTCAATTACTACATTATTGGCTAATTAGATGCCTCTCAGTCACCATTGTAAGGATAGTATTATATCTTCTTTCGGGATTTTGTAATTTATCATGTGTACGGTTATTGTAGATTCTGTTTTTCGTGTCATGATATAACAGTTTTACCTGTGTCTTAGTCCTTTTTTAGAGTAGTTGACTGAGTAGTTCTGAATTGTACAGAACTGTAGTTCAGCAGCCAAGAAATGTATGGAGCCACACTGTACCTCTGTATGTCTCCAATTTTCTCTCAAGAAAATGTTTGAATTTACACAGAATACGGAAAAAAAACTGTCAGGCGCCATTGGGTGCTATTTTATAAAGGTATTCTCCCCTAGGAACAATTTTTCTGGAATATGATGTCATATGCTGATGCCATACAATGGCAAATGGAGTGGCTAAGGCCTCCTAGTAGGTAACTGTAGAGACTCATATCTGCATGACATCATATAGGCTCTGTCATTAGGCATATGGTCTAACACCTTAAACATCTACTGTACTTTTAACCTCTCCACTAACTTAAAGAGGACCTGTCACTAGGCAATATAAGTTAAACTGATTTACTGACCTGATTAGTGCTGCCTCCCTGACTCCAGCACTGTTGGGTTTTTTCCTAGACCCCCTCGTTTCAGAGATGTAGCCCACTGTTGCGTTGGCTCCCTATATGCTAATTTGTTGTAGTTAGCCAAAGGGGTGGCGCTAGCTTTCCTGCCTCTGATGCTGACCAATCAGCGCAAGGCAGCTTGAGGGTAGTTCACGCCCTGTTGACTATTTACAGCAAATTAGCATAGGGTGAGCCAACACAACACTGGGGCTTGTCCCTGGAACAGAGGTGTCTAGGGAAAAAAGATAAACAGCGTGGGAATCAGGGAGACAGCGCTATTCAGGTCAGTAATCCAGTATAACTTATATGTTTTAGTGATAGGTCCTCTATATTAATCAACATAGATCATAAGTGCGTTAATCCATGATGGAGACCCCAGCAATAATGTATTCTATATGATAACGATGAAACTTGTTGACAATACAGAACGTATAGTATGTTTGTTGTGCCTTTCTTGTATGAAATCATAAAGAACTGTTCATTATGAGTACTCTGTATTGAAAGCAGCTTGGGATGTTTGTGTAAGAGGAACCTAAACACATTGATTTAAGGCCAATTGCCACATTAGATATTTTTATGAAATGATTCCTGCACAGCTTTCTTAATGTCTGAATTTCTCAGACTGTATATAATGGGATTAATCAAGGGGGTAAGCACAGTATAAAGAAGTGATAGGATCTTACTGATGGTCGACATCTGTCCTCTTGTTGGGACAACATACACAGTAAATAGAGAGCAGTAAAATATGGAGACCACAGTGAGGTGGGAGCTACAGGTGGAGAAGGCTTTCTGTCTACCAGTACTGGATGGAATCCTTAAGATGACAGATGCAATTTTAACATAAGATGCAATTATTAATATGGTTGGCATGATGACTGCAGGTATTCCCAGTAAGGAGACTTCAAGATGGACCATGAAGGTATCAGAACAAGCAATTTCCAGCAAGGGGACAAGGTCACAGAAAAAATGGTCAATTGTATTTGGTCCACAAAAGGTTAATGTCAATATCATTACAGTGTTAACGAACGCAGAGGAAAAACCCAACAACCAGCAGATGACGACCAGTTTCACACATGATGCATTTGTTATTATCGAGGTGTAACGGAGGGGATTACAGATGGCCACATATCTGTCAAAGGACATCACTGTGAGGAGAAAACACTCAAACAGTTCTGAAGAACTGAAAAAATAGAACTGAGCGATGCAACCAGTAAAAGTGATGGTCCCCCCATTATTCAGAAGAATGTGGAGCATTTCGGGGACAATATCTGAGGTCAACAAGATGTCACTGATGGACAGTTGTGTCAGGAAGAAGTACATTGGATTATGGAGGTTCTTGCTGGTGGACACCAGGGTGATAATCAGGAGGTTCCCACATATTGTAAAACAAAAAATCACAATGAAAAGACCAAACAGAAAAATTCTTAAACATTGACTGCCTTGAAATCCTAAGAAAAAAATCTCTGTCACCTCCGTCAGATTCTTCGCCTGCATTTAGAACAATAACGTAGATCTCATGTTAAGTCAATATATTCAGAATACAACATCCCTATATTTATAATAAACTAAAAGACATAATTCCTTAAATAATAAATCCACAACTTGAGTTCATGTCTGCTCCCCTTCATTATAACCTCCAATACAAGATACAAGTAAAGTGGCCCATGCACATTGGTTTAATGTTTTATAGATCCCACAACATTATAATATATATATGGGGTGTCCCCACTGTCCCTATTCGGGGGAAATCAAGAACAGTCAAGTTAAATTTCATCATGCCCAATCCTTGTTTTGCCAAGAGATAAAGTTTCTGGCAGGGTCGTAATTTGCTCGCTCTAATCAGCCATAACATTAATACCACTGAGAGGTGAAGTGAATAACATTCATTATCTCATTAGAATGTCGCTTGACAAGGGGTGGGACATATTAGGCAGCAAGTGAACAGAAAATAGCCAATAATTTGTTCGACTATGAAAAGGGCAAAATTGTGATGACTAGACGACTAGTCAGAGCATCTCCAAAATGGCTGATCTTGTGGGGTGTTACCATTATGCAGTGGTTAGAATCTACCAAAAGTCGTCCGAGGAAGGACAAGCAGTGACTTGCGACAGGTTTATGAATGTCCGAGACTCATTGAAGCACATGACAAATGAAGGCTAGCCCATCTTGTCCGAGCCCAAAGAAGAGCGATTGTAGCACAAATTGCTGAAAAAGTTATTGCTGGCTATATATACAGTAATGTGCAAAAGTTTTAGGCAGTTGTTTAAAAATGCTGCAAAGGAAGAATGATTTCAAAAATAGAAGTGTTAATAGCTTTTTTTTAATGTTAAAATAATACAAAGTGAATGAACAGAAAATAAATCTAAATGAAATCAATATTTGGTGTGACCACACTTTGCCTTCCAAACAGCATCAATTCTTCTAGGTATACTTGCGCAAAGTCATGGATTTTGTAGAATTATATTCAAGTGTATTATTAACCAGTTATACTAAACAGGTGATAATGATTTTCATTTTCATATGTAAGTTGAAACACAGTCATTAACTGTAATATAAACAGCGGTGTAGGAGGCTTAAAACTGGATGAGGAACAGCCAAACTCTGCTACAAATGTTAAGTTGTGGAAGACAGTTTCATGTCACAGGTCCACCATGGCAAGATTGAGCAGAGCAAAAAGGCACAAGGTAGTTATACTGCATCAGCAAGGTCTCTCCCAGGCTAAGATTTCAAAGCAGACCGGGGTTTCAAGATGTGCTGTTCAAGTTCTTTTGAAGAAGCACAAAAAAACGGGCATCGTTGAGAACCGTGGACGCAGTGGTCAGCCAAGGAAACTTAGTGCAGTGGATCAAAGACACATCATGCTTAATTCCCCTCGAAATTAGAAAATGTCCAGTAGTGTGATCTGCTCAGAACTGGTAGGAACCAGTGGGACCCAGGTAAAAATGTGAAATATTTGTCCATAATAGAAGGCAGTTTTTTGCTGAAGGGCTGGAGAGCGGTACAATAATGAGTGTCTGAGGTAACAGTGAAGTATGGTGGAGGGTCCTGGAGAGTGGTACAATAATGAGTGTCTGCAGGTAACAGTGAATCATAGTGAAGGGGCCTTACAAGTTTTGGGCTGCATTTCATCAAATGGAGTTGGGGATTTGGTCAGTATTAATGGTGTCCTCAATGCTGAGAAATAAAGGCAGATACTTATCCCTCATGGAGGCCACAAACATCCTGCCAATGTCATTAAGAACTATCTTCAGCTTAAAGAACAAGGAGCCCTGGAAGTGATTATATGGCCCACAAAAAGTCCTGATCTCAACATCATCAAGTCTGTTTGGGATTGCATGAAGAGACAGAAGGATTTGAGGAAGCGACATCCATAGAAGATCTGTGCTTATTTCTCCAAGACGTTTGGAACAACCTCACCGGCGAGTTCCTTCAAAAACAGTGTGCAAGTGTCCCTAGAAGAATTGAAGCTGTTTTGAATGCAAAGGGTGGTCATACCAAAGATTGATTTGATTTAGATTTCTCTTCTGTTTATTCACTTTGCATTTTGTTAATTGATAAGAAAAACCTATTAACACTTCTATTTTTTTAAGCATTCTTACTTTGCACCATTTTCCACAACTGCCTAAAACCTTTACAACCAATTTGTACAAATGAAGCGCTAGTGGGCTATCTCAAAAAACTATCTGGTATAGTGTGTCAGATAATACAATAAATTATGTCTCAATTTTTAAAGCAACCGCCGAAACGTGCGTCGGGTCTGGCGTCTCCTGCATGTGGGATCACTCATGAATTTGGGTATGTACCTCATTACTCCATATCGGTGGTACACAATTTTTGATGGTTAACAGCATTCTCCTCTTACAAGAACGAGTTTTACATTGTTCTAATGTACTGGTTGTTATTGTATGTCCTGCCTTGCATCCATTTATTCCTACAAAAGTGCTTTGCATTTATATATTTCTTAGAGCACAGTAGCTTTACTAGCATACCATTACCTGCACATTGCACTTTATTATATATTCTCTTGTTTGCTTATCAGGCATAACCAGTACATCTCATGCTGTCATCCTATTTCCTTGCAATTTGTCATTCATACCCTGCATGTATTATTCTGTGACATATAATCGGTTGACGCCATTTTTTAACATTGTATGACTCATAATTTTTAATCTTGTTTGTATCTGTCTGTTAATAAAACAAATTTCTATTTATTTGTTACATTTGTATCAGTTTTTTGACTATTCTCTCTATAGGTTCTCTGCCTAAAACCTTTGCACAGCACTGTATATATATATATATATATATATATATATATATATATATATATATATGATCCCAACAGTAATATTTAAAAAACAATGCCAAAATGAGGCTCTAGGTCTGCATTCACACACAGTTTTTGGGGTAATTTTGTATATATACGTATAGCCAAAAACAGGTGTGGATTAAAAAGGGTTTAAAAGTAAAGGATTCATTTATATTTTGTCTATGATTATTTAGGATCCTCTGTGTTTGCCTAAAAAAAATGCTTTAAAAACTGCATGTGTGAATGCAGCCTTAAATACCACAGCGCATGAGATAACCCAAAAACAGAAATTAAGTAATAGACAAATATAAATTTCTGCATTTAATCTGCTGTTTGTGTACACATTCTAAAGCCGGGATCACACACAATGTTTTGATGAATTTTTTTGGTGCTGTTTTTGGTCACGTTTTTTGAGCAAAAGCTAGAAGTGGATCTAAAAGAAAGAAAAGGTATAAAAAAAAAGACTGATGACTCTCCTTTCTGTTCTGTTCACCTCTCTGTTAGGCTAAAAAAAAAAAAAAAGAGCCAAAAACGCCACCAAAAACTGCATCTAAACTGTGTGTGTGTTCCTGGCCTAAGGCCAGTTTCACATGAGCTTAGTAAGGGGGCATTTCTATAAGTAGTAGCGTTTTTTGGCTGCAAATCTCGCCCTGACTGGGGTTCTGATCATCCAAACCAACAGCATCAAATAGGTCCCCACGGTCAAGACAAACTTTGCGGCCATAAGGATTAGGTTAGCCCTTAATTTAACTTGGACAAGTCATTTTTCTGCTTATCTTTAAAACAAAAGCCACATAAGTTAAATAAAAGTTAGTAAAAAATTATTTTGTCCGGTGACTTTTAACATAATTTACCCTTTACAAATCAGATAAATTACAATAATCATAAATAGTCATTAAAATAAGCATTCACAGAACAGTTCTTACATCCGGTCCATGTCCATGTTCTGGGACAACCATTTCCATATAAATAATAAAAATAAAAATAAAAAATTGTCAATATTAAGAGAGACGATCCCAGGATGTATCTGAGGACTGTTCAAGATCAAAGACTTTAATGAAGTTGTGTGATATAATATATAGTGATCAGACACAAGATCATAGTAATAATATATGAAGCATAAAGTGATGACTACCTGTATATATACACAGAATGAACACAGGTGACGTGGAGATAAACTCTATGGAGATGGTTTCTTCGTTGTCTCCTGAGCTTCTGTTGAGTGAAGAAAATAAAAATAACCTTATTCATCATTAACTTTTACTTTACTTTCTTGATTCGCAGATCAATTAATTTTATCCTTATGGAAATAAAGTTTGACATCAAGGGGAAAAAGTTCAGAAAGTAAAACACTGATTAGAAGAGGAAACTTGTATTTAGTAAAAGTAAATGTAAACATTTTTGGACTTATTACTTCACATATAGATAAATAGTGTAAATAATTAATAATAAAGAACATAATCAAAATAATCACAGAGCTCATGTACACGGCCATAATACGACCCGCCAAAGTTGTACGGAGCCGTCATATAACATCAATAGCATTCGGAGCTGTAATATGACATCAATAGCATTCTATGGGGCGTTACTATACTTTTCATCGTTTTTTTCTATTGGATTCTGGCATAAAAAAAGACAAAAAGATTGTGACACCTTAGATGCCATATAATGGCGCATTATTGCTAGGGTGAATAGTTCTGTAATATGGTGCCACATGCACCATACCAGGGCACATGAAGGCACAGAATACCTAAGAATATATGTGACCTCCGTGCACACAGCCCCTATACATACAGGAAGGAGAAGTCACCATCCTACTATTTTATTTTGTAAAACTTCTTTCCTACCTTCCATTTCTCCATTATCTTTTGACATTGGCCTTGTCTGTGTCTACTCTCCCTATAACCTCCACTCTGCAATTATATATATTCTTTATATGGATTGCCAATACTTCCAATTCCAGATCATCCTGCTACTATCATGGATATCATTAAACATCTCCAATAGACGCCAACAATCATAATGCTCTTAACCCCAAGCGATCTTGTAACTATTGCAAAAACTCCAACGGTGACCCATAGGGAGTCATTAAAGTCAAATCCTGACCACAATATTACATAGATATTTAGGATCTAGCATCTCTGGTGATGCAAAAAGATGAAGCCGGCATCACTGTAGATGCAAAAGATCAATCTGTCATCTACAAAGATGACGTTAAAACCAATCTAAAGTTGACTAAAAAAAACAAAAAAAATACAGAGATTTACAAACGAGTGGGAAGCTCCATCGGTTGGCCGGGTCTGACCAACCTCTCCTAGGCTGGTTGGGCCTATGGGGCATTCGGAGACCTGGGTGGAAGGGATCATCACACCTGTATTGCCTGGCATAAAAACTGCCGGGGTTGAAAGCAATAAATTATTGAGCATTTATCACACGGAAAACATTTTAGGTGGGAGAAGAGTTTTCCTTTGGGTTGTTCTGTTTTTATTGATAAAACCTTTTTTTTACCGACTTTAGGGTAAAGACTTGATTCAACTTGCTGCACTCCAGCAGTGAAATGCCTGGTAAAAAAAAGGTTGTGAAAGGACGGGGTAGAGGAAAAAACACCCATGCCGTCTCCTCTTCCAGTCCAAATGTTGGATCTGTTGGTGCCAGACCCAGTACCAGCATTTGTGGCACAAGACATGTGCCCAGTTCCACTAGTAGCAGCAGCCATGTGCCTGCTGGTAGTAGTAGCAGTATCAGCAAGCCAGACTTGTCCATCTCCTCCGGTGGGCGGGTTACTTTAGACAATACGGCCATTGTGGACTGGTTGGCTGGCTCGCGGTCATCTCAGCAGGAAGACTCTGACGATCTGGCTTCAAGCCAGGTTTCGTTTGATTCCAGATCCTCTACAGTTCCTAGGCACAGTGACAGTAGTAATATAGGTATTTCTAGTGTTTCCATTCCATCATCTATGTCTTCGTTTCCCCTTCCTAGCAGGAAGCCATCTTTCCTGAGAGTCCTAAGAGACATCTCCTCGGGTGCGAAGGAAGATACTGAACAACATAGTGATGATGATGATTTGTTTTCCGCGAGTCAGCCAACGGAGTATGTTGCGGCGGTGGTGGAGGTAGAAGCGGTGTCCGAGACGCATAGCTGCGGTAGTGGGGGTGTTGGTGGTGGTAGCCATAGTGGCAGACGCAGTAATGAGGGGGGGCATGGAGCCCGCCATGATGTCACATCATATTCACAACACAGTGACAGAAGTGGCGGGGATGATGAGGAAGGCTATGATGATGATGTTGTTTTAGACATGACGTGGGAACCAGGTGACGAGGTGATGACGGCGTCAGAGGAGGAGGGTAGTAGTGGCGGCACTGGCCGTGATAAACAGCCAAGCCGAGTTAGTGGCAGAAGTCAATCTACAAAACGTTGCAGCGGTAGGGTCAGCTCAGGAGCCAGTGACGGCGACACTGATGCTGGTGTAGGCTCCCGAAAAAAGCCTGCCAGACAAGGGGCAAGCTCGGGTGGTGGTGGTGGTGGTGGACGTGGTACTACCTCTTTACGGTACTCTGCCGTGTGGCAATTTTTCTGTACCTTCCCGGAGGACGAAAACATGGCACAGTGCCATATCTGCAAGCAGAAAGTAAGGCGTGGACAGGGCAGCAATGTAGGAAATACCGCTCTACGTAAACACATGGAGCGGCATCACAAGGACATGTAGGACAATCGACATGCCCCACCATCATCATGTACATCTAATGAAGACCCCTCTGCCGCTGCTGCTGCTCCAAGTTCCTGTCATCTAAGTAGTAGCCAGGCCTTATCCACCATGTTGTTGTCATCATCATCATCACTGTCATCTAGTGCTCCTCCTACGTCCCGTCAGTTATCCATTACGGAATCGTTGTCCAATAAGCAACAATATATACCCAGTCATCCACTTGTCGTGCGGCTTAATTCACACCTGGCTAAGTTGTTGGTGGTGCAGTCGCTGCCGTACCACCTGGTCGACTCTGCCGGCTTCACGCAATTGATGGCGTGCGCTCAGCCTAGGTGGCGAATACCTAGCCGCCATTACTTCTCAAAAAAGCTGTCCCTGCCTTCCACATGCTTGTGCAAGTCTTTCACGGCCCAGTGGGTCAATATTTTGCAGTCCGATGCACCACCGCAGCAATGCCAGGCATTACCACCTCCACGCTTGTATCTTTCTGGTTCAACTCCAACAACAGGCGCCTACCATTCTCCTCCTCCTACTCCTCCTCCTCCTCCTTGCCTTCCTCCTTGGAGGTATTCCCGTCCCCGACAGGACACAGCGTATCTTCCACTCCTCCTCCCTCCTCTTTTCATAGGTGCAAGGTGAAGCGCCACAACGCTGTCTTACACCTGCTGAGCCTGGGCGAGAAAAGCCACACAGAGCAGGAGCTGCTGCTGTGCATCAAGGAGGAAATCGCACGCTGGCTGTCTCCTCTGAAACTCACACTGGGCAATGCTGTCTCTGATAACGGCAAGAACGTTGTGGCTGCACTGCGTCTAGGTCACCTGACACACGCTCCTTGCATGGCACATGTGATCAATCTGGTCATAACACGCTTCTTAAAGTCATATGTTGGTTTGAAGGGTGTGCTGGCCATGTCCAGGAGGGTTTGCGTTCGCTTTAGACGTTTGTATGCATTTAAGCACGCCCTCCTGGACTTGCAGCGGCAATACAATCTCCCAGAACACAGCCTGATTTGCGACGTTCCAACACGCTGGAATTCCACCCTGCACATGTTGGACCGTCTGTACGAACAGCGGAAAGCCGTGAATGATTTCCTGATGCAGCAGACGGGCAGTGTTTGGAGCCAGTGTAATTTCGAGCTCAGGCACTGGCAGCTGGTTAGAGATGCATGTCGCGTTTTGACGCCCTTTGAAGAGGCCAGACGATTTGTGAGCCGTGACGCTAGCGGAATGAACGATGTTATGCCGCTTATATTCATTATGGAGCAAACGCTCACAGCGATGATTCAGCAAAGGATGGAGGAAGGATCACATCTGGCTATGATTGTTGAGGAGGAGGATGAGGATGAGGAAACAGGACCTGAAGAGGAGCTATATTTGGAGATGGAATCACAGGAAGGGATAGGTGACGAGGCAGCCGCACAACATGACAGTGATGGTGGTGATGACGAGTCTGACGACGACCTTGATGATGGACAACCATGGCAGTATGGGGCGGAGATGGAACCAACCGGGCCCTCTGAAACGCTGGCCAGGATGGCGAGCTGTATGCTTCGTTACTTGCGCGCTGACTGTCGTTTTGTTAGCATGAAGCAAAGAGATGAGTACTGGATAGCCACACTTTTAGACCCTCGGTATAAAGCCAGAATGGGGGAGTGTTTTGCGCCTTCCGAGAGGGAGGCAAAATTGGCTTTTCATCGAGAGAAGCTATGCGGCCAGCTTGTCACGGCTTTCAAACAGCAAACACCTGCTGCAAGCATGTGTGACCGGGGGGCCACTCTCCGCTCCCCACTGTCTCATCGTTCCACCGCCTCTGGCAGAGCTACCTCTGCAATAGGCGGCAGCCGCGGCAGCAGCAGCAGTAGCCAATTCAGTTTGGAAAATATGATGGCAAAATTTTTACATCCAATACCCCGACTTGACACACATCGTAGTCACCAAAGGGATGTTCGCCATCACCAGGTGCAGCACCTAAACAACCAGGTTCACTCGTACCTGGACTGTGCCCTTTCTCCGTCTGAAATGCTGATCCCAGACCCCATGGACTTCTGGGTCAGCAGATTGGATCATTGGCAAGAACTGGCCCAGTTTGCCATGGGTGTACTGTCTTGTTCACCCTCCAGTGTAGCGTCAGAGAGGGTATTCAGCGCGGCAGGGGGATTTGTCACCCCTAAGCGAACAAGATTGTCCGCCAACAGCTGAATCAAGCGTGGATCGGTGAGGATTTTAAAACCCCTGTGCCTGATGCCACTGATTCGATCTGACATTGCTGCTGCTGCTGCCGCTGCTGCCGCCTGCTACTGCCGCCTGCTACTACGGGATTCTGTCCTGTCCACTCTTTTTTTAATGTGCCGCTGTTGGCAGGGCCGCCATCAGGAATTTCAGGGCCCCATACAGCTAAATTTTCTCGGCCCCCCCCTACCGTGGCACCGCCTGTTAACGGTACTCCGTCCAGCACTATATCATGCTACCCAGGGCCGCCATCAGGGGGGGTATTAGGGGTACTGATGTGATGGGCCCGGCCAAACCTAGTTGAAAGGGGGGCCCGGCAACTGCCGCGACTTGCCTTTGGTAGAAAAAAAACAGGCCCCTGCAATGGGGCCCGTTTTTTTTCACCAAAAGAATGTCGTGAGCTGCGGGCCCCCCCTCTCGTCATGGGGGCCGTCAAACACCGCCCGCCCACGCGACCGATCGTGCGCACCCGCAAACTCCCACGCGTGCGCACTCGCGAGCGTGCGCAAGCGCGCACCCGCGACCGCACGCACCCGTGACCGCGCCCACGCGCACCCGCGACCGCCTGGAAGCGTGCACCGAATTTTGAGGCAGATTTTGACCTGCCACACTATCTTGCTGCGTTTTTTTGCTGCGTTTTTTGCCCGCGGCGATTGAGTTCAGCAGACAAAAAACGCCGCGAAAAATGCATTTTCTGCCTCCCAATGATTTCGATGGGAGGTCAGAGGCGGAACAGCGGCAAGAAAGGACGTGCTGCTTTTTCTTTTTTCCGCGATTGTCTCCTATTGATTTCAGATTAAATCAATGGGAGGCGGTTTTGGAAGTTGTTTGGTGCTGATTCTGACGCAGTGTCCGAGTCAATATCAAGGCCCAAAAACTCTGTGAACTGGGCCTTATTGTTAGGGCTTATTCAGACGAACGTGTAATACATCCGTGCAACGAGCGTGATTTTCACGCGCCTCGCACGGACCTATGTTACTCTATGGGACCGTTCAGACTGTCAGTGGTTTTCACGCGCCTCGCACGGACCTATGTTACTCTATGGGGCCGTGCAGACTGTCAGTGATTTTCATGCAGCGTGAGTCCGCTCCGTAAAACTCACGACATGTCCTATATTTGTGCATTGATCGCGCATCACATTGAAGTCAATCACGCCCAGCACTTCCGCAGCAGTATAAACTATGAATGAAAACAGCTTTTCTGTTTACAAACATGCAAACAGAGTGTCATAATGATGGCGGCTGCGCGAAAATCACGCAGCCACGCATCACACACTGCTGACACACGGAGCTGTTATGGACCTTTTGCATGCGCCAAACGCCAGGTTTTTTTGTGCGCGCAAAAAGCACACGCTTGTGTAAATCCGGCCTTAAGGTAGGAACACACTAGGCATGAACACTGCAGATTTTATACAACACATTTTATTGTGGAAAATCCGCAGCGTATTACAGTCGCAGCAGAGTGGATGGGATTTGAACAAATCTCATCCACACACTGCAAAAAAAATTGACCTGCAGTGTGGCTTTTTAAGCCGCAGCATGTCAATTTATTCTGCGGAATCGCTGCTCCTCTGTTGCGGAAATGCTGCGGTTCTGCTGCAAAAATCACAAATGAGAAAAAAAAAAGGCACTTTTTTAAATTTATAAAAAAGTTTAGACTTGCCCCGGCCGTAGTCCTGGTGACATTATGACACTCTGTTTGTATGTTTGTAAACAGAAAAGCACGTGGTGCTTTTCTGTTTTCATTCATAGTTTATACTGCTGCGGAAGTGCTGGGCATGATTTTCACGCACCCATTGACTTCAATGGGTGCGTGATGCACGAACAATGCACAAATATAGGACATGTCGTGAGTTTTACGCAGCGGACACACGGACAGACACGCTGCGTGAAAATCACTGACAGTCTGAACGGCCCCATAAAGTAACATAGATCCGTGCGAGGCGCGTTGCACGGACGTATTACACGTTCGTCTGAATAAGCCCTAACAATAAGGCCCAGTTCAGAGTTTTTGGGCCTTGATATTGACTCGGACACTGCGTCAGAATCAGCACCAAAAAACTTCCAAAACCGCCTCCCATTGATTTAATCTGAAATCAATGGGAGCCAGTAGCGGAAAAAAGAAAAAGCAGCACGTCCTTTCTTGCTACTGTTCCGCCTCTGACCTCCCATCTAAATCAATGGGAGGCAGAAAATGCATTTTTCGCTGCGGTTTTTGTCTGCTGAACTCAATCGCTGCGGGCAAAAAAACGCAGCAGAAAAACGCAGCAAGATAGTGTGGGCAGGTCAAAATCTGCCTCAAAATCGGTGCGCGTTTCCAGGCGGACGCTCGCGAGTGCGCACTTGCGGGAGTTTGCGGGTGCGCACGATCGGTCGCGTGGGCGGGCGGTGTTTGACGGCCCCCATGACGAGAGGGAGGGCCCGCAGCTCACGACATTCTTTTGGTGAAAAAAATGGGCCCCATTGCAGGGGCCTGTTTTTTTTCTACCAAAGGCAAGTCGCGGCAGTTGCTGGGCCCCCCTTTCAATTAGGTTTGGCCGGGCCCCTCACATCAGTACCCCTAATACCCCCCTGATGGCGGCCCTGGGTAGCATGATATAGTGCTGGACGGAGTACCGTTAACAGGCGGTGCCACGGTAGGGGGGCCCAGAAAATGTAGCTGTATGGGGCCCTGAAATTCCAGATGGTGGCCCTGGTCCGCGGCTGCGCGCGCTTCGTTCGCGGGTGCGCACGGGCTGTCACGGGTGCGCGCTTCCGGGCATTCGCGGGTGCGTGCGCGGGTGGTCGCAGGTGCGAGCGCGCACGCGCGGGAGTTTGCGGGGGCGCGCGATCGGTCCCACGCGCGGGCGGGCGGTGTTTGACGGCCCCCATGACGAGAGGGGGGGCCCACAGCTCACGACATTCTTTTGGTGAAAAAAACGGGCCCCATTGCAGGGGCCTGTTTTTTTCTACCAAAAGCAAGTCGCGGCAGTTGCCGGGCCCCCCTTTCAATTAGTTTTGGCCGGGCCCCTCACATCAGTACCCCTAATACCCCCCTGATGGCGGCCCTGGCTGTTGGTGCTGCTACTATTTCTACCACCAATCCATCCCCAGTGCCGTATGCTACAAGCAGGCCTGCCCCACCTAAGGGCTTTGTCCTGTGACTGTTGTCCAGTCTCTTTTTTTAATGTGCTGCTACTACTACACCCTTGCTGTCTGTGTTGGCTTGTCAAAGCCATTGGAGGGATTGTCAAAAGCCATTGCTTGTTGCTTTTACATCCATGTATGGAAGAACCCCGGCAGGCATCTTCCAATAAAAAGGGTACATTTTTGGAGGGCTTGTCAAAAGCCATTACTTCTTCTTTTACCACCTTATATGTATGAACCCTGGCAGGCATCTGCCGCCAAAAATGGTTCATTTTTGTACTTTTTTTAACAATGCATTAATCATACAACATGCACAAGTGCAGTGGTTTCTGTTAGTTATCACCGTGTCCCATCGGTTTTCCTATAGCTATACATGTTGGCGTAACTTTGACACTAACTTTGCCTTAAAGACAGCTCAAAAGTACTTGGATACACTCATGGGTGACCTAAGAGTGTTATGCAGGGCTTCTAGGGCTTTTAAACAGTGTTATACACGATTTTTAGGGGCTTTCTTGTATTACAGGTTCGGTCAGAATCAAACTTTTTCATGAAATTCGGTGAACTTGCCGAACCGAACTTTTCATAAGTACGCTCATCTCTAGTCTTCAGTAACAACAATTGGGCTACAAAAGAAAATTCTGTTGATGATACAGAAAAGCCCTGATGGTAGAAAAAGAGTCAAAAGGGTTCGACTTTTTGAAGTTTTCAGCAGTATGTTAATAACACATTCCACTTTATTTTTTTTAAAAAAACTTTATTTTTATTTTATTGAGTTCTTTTTTTTTATTTTTAGCAATTGCCATTTTACATAAGAATCTTAAAGAAATGTCCACAGTCTTTCAAGATCCAAATGATATATTTTCCCTGCAGCCTTTGAGAACAGGACAAGAACCGAGTCCTTCACCATCAATAAGTAATGTGGAATCATGGTGTCGATGTGGTAAATGTATTGCTTTGCCATCACCGGAGAAATGCATGTGCATATGCCAATACATACAAATTGTAATAAGAGGACACCCTGTCATCCATAACACACGTCTGAACGAGGATGAATTATCAATTAGCGAAATGTATAGATGTTTTAAAAAAAACACTAATATTTTCAACGTATACCTGTAGAATTGAGGAATTTTCAATTTAAATTTTTAATATCTATATTGAAGTAAAGACTAAATTATTATTTTTTAATGTTTACATTTTTTAGAAATTTTAGAAGAGCAGCAAACAAAATGTTTACTATGTGGGTGTATGTTACCTAGGAGCTAAGAACCACAGACCTACACCAGCTTGTGCCGTCCAGATAGTCAGAGAAGCGTTTCCAGAAGAAAACAGTCGTCATATTGGCTTCTTACAAGTGTATGACTATTGTGCAGCTGATATAGCAGATGATTGTTATCTGACTTTGTTATATATTGTTTTATATATTATTTTGTCGATTTTTAAACATGTTTTTCCATTCTTCATAACCATTGAATTTATTATATTAATATATTACCCTCAATAACCTGACTTATAACAGATATTGATCATTCATGTATAACTTTATGTTCTGTGCATTACAAATGATCCGTTTTTCATATTTTTTATAATAGAATTACAAACACATTTAGAAATGTCTAAAAAATATTTTTTTAATTCATTTTTTAAATATTTATGTTCTACATATAAGAAAAAATGGTACTCTATTTCTATTACCATCATAAACTTCCCATCGCATAATCAAGTTTTATTATTGATTTGCCTTTTACTTTTAGTCCTCTTACCTTCTTTTATATGGGGTTTAGATTTTTAAATATCTGTAAATGTGACTTAACCAGTAAATTTTTACTACTTTATAGTCTAATGAATAGTGTCAATGTTTTTGCAGCTAGGTTATGCCATCATTTGTAAGGAAGCAGAAAGTCTACGCTACCGACTGCAACCAGTGTTGCTTCTTACATATCTTCAGAACATTTCTTATATCAACATGCCTGACCCAGTGATAAAACAGAGGTCCACATAAAACTAGTGTAACACGTCTGTCGTGAGCTGTGGGACTAGGTCATTATTCTTAATATTAGTACTAAAAATAAAATCTTAACTAAAGACACCAAAAGTCTTAGAAGAAAACCCAATACAATCAGTATAGACAATAGTAGAAATGAGTGAGGAGGGATAAGACAGCTGAAGTCACATGAATATACTATCAGAATGGAAACCGTAGTCAGGACAATGCTGTTCAGGACTCTTTTTTTATGGTAGTACTTAGACGGTTGGGGCAAGTTTTTAGACTTTCCATGTCTTTTCTCTTTATATTCCTTCTGACTTTTCCCAATTAGCTTCAGGCTTTGTGCACTTCTCCACCACATGCCTTCATTCGGTACCTTATTATGCTGTATTCTTGGATCATAGGACACAGGAACATACGTGAGATCCATGCCACAACTTATTTTTCTTCATATAGAATATTGTTCTTTCTTGCAGAATCCAACAGAAAAAGTTCTGTATGTCTGCGTATGAAATTGGAACATTACGGAGTAACAGTAGGGCCTTAGCGACTGTTCAATCATGGTGGAGGTTGTATGAAGTAGTAATTTATTAGCGTGCATCAACATTTACAGGGATAGTTTAGGTTCATCTTACTCTTCCTATGCCTCTATCACTATTCTTCTATAAGCTGCAGCCTAAGGACAGTACAATTGAGGGAAAGACAGGTATCAAGTGGGAGCTTCCACATGTCATTGTTGCTGTCCATCTTTATTCACCCGTTTCTTGCGGGGCAAGCTGTAAGGTTATTTTTCTACCTTTTTGGGGTACATGCAACTTTTTGTACACTTTTTTTATTCAATTTTTTTGGGGAGCTGAGGTGAACAAAAAACAGAATTAATTTTTTTTTTCCATGTTCATCCAGTGGGTTAAAAAAAAAAATATTGGAATTTCACGAACATGGAAATACCATTTATGTTTACTTTATTTTTTTGATAAATAAATAAATAATAACCTATGATGTACAGTTGCGTCAAATGTCGGTAAGGGTCAATGCTTGAGGTTTTTGTATGTAGCAATCTAGAGGTTTTCTAAGCTTATAAAATAACACAGAATTGTACCTACTGTATGTGTGTCTGAACGTTCACCATAGCACAGAAATAATTATTTTTCATATATATTATCTTACCCAGCCTTGTATAGCTTCTATGTTTTGCTGCTGACCGGCCTTTTTATGGGTGGGATTATTATCTAAAAGACAATCATTTCCATGATTCCTCTTAACTCTCACAGACATTGCCTATATTTACAGCTGCCTGCATTCCCCCCTATTACAAGGTGTAAGGTAGTACTGTCAGTACTCATTGTTTGCTATTGATAAACAGATCTGTACTGTCTGTGACCCAGCATGTGAAACATGATCCCTCTAGGGAAAGGAAGGGGAAGGGAAGAGCAGGAAGCAGTGGAGAAAAAAAGGCATGTGAAGTGTGAGAGCCCATATTACAAGGGAGGGGGTAGAGGGAAGAGTAACAACGTGTTCAGTGTACAAAAGATCACGCAAGCATGGGATAAACACCAGGAACATGGTCATGTGACTGCATGTGAGAGTGGCTTACAGAGACATTTCAGCTACAGACAGTACATTAGTAAGTGACCAATATTACTGTCATTTAACCACCATCACTTAATTTTGAAAGACCGGAAAACCCCTTTAAGGGCCGTTCTGATCTCCTGGTTCCTCAGAGTGTATATAATAGGATTGAAGAAAGGGGTCACCACAGTGTTAATTAATGATAACATCTTATTCAAATTGAAGGAATAACCTCGTGAAGGAGATAAGTACAATATGATGAGGGTACCATAATATGTAAAAACAACAGCCATGTGTGAACTACAAGTGGAGAAGGCCTTTTCCTTGCCAGCCTTTGAGGACATATGATAAATGGAATGAAAAATAAGAACATAAGTGATAACGATAAATACCAACTGGAGAAGACCAACAAATAAAGCCACAATGGAGACTTCAATTTGTGCCAAAGTTTTGTCAGAGCAAGAAAGTTCTAGAAGAGGAGCAACATCACAAAAGAAATGGTCAATGACATTGGGCCCACAAAAATCTAGTTGTAGGATAAGTGTGTGGGTAATAAGAGGCTGCAGAAACCCCACCATCCATGAGTAGGTAATAAGACCATTGAGAAGTTTAGCGTTCATAACAGACGTGTACCTCAATGGTCTACAAATAGCCAAATATCGGTCATAAGACATCACAGTAAGGAGACAACATTCCAAAATGCAGGAGGCACCAAAGAAATATAACTGAGTGAGGCATCCAGCAGCCGGCATATGCATTTCACCCAACAAAATAACCAGAAATGCATTAGGAGCAACATTAGTGCTGATCAAAACATCAGAGAGTGAGAGGTGACTAAGAAAAATGTACATGGGAGATTTCAATTTGCTGCTGGAACTTGATGATATCAATGAAAATATTGACAGATTTGCAGCCACGGTCGCTGTATAGAGGAAAGCAATAAAAATAAAAAATGGAATACGGAAATAGCCAAGATCATGAAATCCCAGTAATAGAAATTCCACAACCGTTGTCTGGTTTCTCCTTAGAACTTCCTGTGACTGAAATAAGAATAAAAAATAAGAAAGATGATATGTTTAATACAAGGAGAGTCAAAAAGGATGGTGTCAAATTATAGCCCTGGTATCATAACGGAGAGAACGTAACACAAATTTATTAACATGAAAAGACGCACGATCTGTCCAAGTTTTGTCTATACACTACAAATGTTCAAGGTGATTTCCAATGGCGACACGGCAGATGTCTAGGCGGTAGTCGAGTTCTATCCAGAGGTGCCAGAATATCCTCTGATGTGGACTCTACTGTTTAAGTTATGCGTTTTCTCAGATCCTGTGGCTGGGGGGGAAGATATGTGGCCCCACAGAAAGAAGTTGCAGGGTGTTAGATCTGGGGATCGTGGAGGCCAGCGCAACATTGGTGAATTATTGTTTCCAGCATGGCCGATCCAACTTTCCGGTAAAGTTTTATTCAGGTATCGGTGAACATCCACATGGAAATGTGGAGGTGCACCATCCTGCTGATAGACTACGTTTAGCTGATCTTTCTCTATCTGTGGCATGAGCCATTCCTTTAACATGTCCAAGTAGATGTGACCAGTGACTGTATCCTTGGCAAAAAAAAGGGGACTGTAGACTTTGCGCCTGCTCATTGCACAAAACATGTTCATTTTGGATGAGTCCCTCGCGCTTGATAAGGGCACATGGTTTTTCTGAGCCCCAAATTCTAATGTTGTAGAGATTAACCTTCCCACTGAAGTGAAAGGTCGCCTCATCGCTGAACACCAGTCCGTCAGCGAATTCTTCCTCCTCCAATTGGCCCTGCAAGCCAGGCCTTTACTTTTGCTCCATCCTTTTTGAATCCCCCTGTATAAAAATCTATAATTTTTTTAAATTATTGCAATAAAAATCTGCTATGTTTTGTGAGATATAATAAAGAAATGTAACATGTAATCACTGGATGACCCATTCAGGCTGAATCACACGTGCAGTTTTTGGTGCAGTTTTTGAAGCCAAAGCCAGAAGTGGATTCAAGAGGAGTGGAAAGTATAAAGGAAGGACTTAAATCCTGCTGGATTCACTCCTGGATTTGGTAGAAAATACATGTGTGATTCCAGCATAGGGCCAGGATCACACACACAGTTTTGATGCCGCTTTCGGTGCAGTTTTTGGCTCTGTTTTTTTTTTTTTTGTCAAACACAGGAGTCGACTCAACAGAAAGAAGATGCATCAGTCTTTTCTTTAAACCTTTCCTTCATTTTGTATACACTTTTGTCTTTGGCTAAAAACAAGATCTGAGCCAAAAACTGCACCAAATACTGTGTGTGATTCTGACCTTAGACTGTAATCACACCTGCAGTTGTCATGGCCGTTTTGATGCAATATGTTGTGCTAAAGCCAGAAGTGGTTTCAAAAGGAAGGAAAAATTTAAAGAAAAGACTGATACTTATTCTTTATTTTATATCCACTCCTGTGTTCGGCTAAAAAAAAAACTGAAATAAATCTGCACTGAAAACTGCATGTGTGATTCCAGCCTTAGACCAGGATCACACACACCATTTTGATGCAGTTTTTTTGGCAGTTTTTGTCTTCGTTTTTTTAAGCCAAAACCAGAAGTAAATCCAAAAGGAAGGAAGGGTAAAAAAATAAAATAAAGACTGATGCACCTCCTTTCTTTTGTGTCCACTTCTGTGTTTGGCTCAAAAAAAATGTATTAAAACTGCATTAAAACTGTGTGTGTGACCCTGGCCTTAAGGTCGTGGGGAGCACTTGCTGCTATAGATGGCACCAGATGAATATGAGTATTCAGTAACCAGCAGTTGTAATATAGGACACAGAGCAGCAAATTAAAGCATAGACAGGAGACGACCTGGTGCAAGGTCACAGACAGAATAGCAGAGACAAAGTCACAGAGGTTTCTACATTAATTAAATAAACGGAAGAAGAATTCTGGAGATAGGAGAACCTATACTGTAGCCGTATCCTGGAGAAAAAGGCTAAACTCAATATTCTACCATAAGCGGAGAGCAAGTGTGATTATCACATCATGACGAAAGGCAAAAAGTACACACACAAAAGGACAGAGCCCCCACATTGGAGCATGATATATATATTTCTTGTATGCGCTCTGCACCAGGGTAAGGTGAGTGACTCATCACATCATGGCCCTGGGGCTTATGTGGTCTATGGCATCAAGAAATTGCACTCACTAAGGCCCCATGCACACAAACGTAAAAACGCCCGTAATTATGGGCCGTAATTACGGCACGTTTTTACGGGTCCATTGACTACTATTGGACACGGGTACCTCCCCGTATGCTTGCCTGAAGGTGTCCGGGCCATTTAAAAATATAAAACATCTCCTATTTAAGGCCATAATTACGGCACGGGCAGGCCCATAGAAGTCTATGGGGCTCCCGTAATTACGGGTGACTACGTTTGTGCACCCGTAATTACGGGAGCGTTGCTAGGCGACGTCAGTAAATAGTCACTGTCCAGGGTGCTGAAAAAGTTAAACGATCGGCAGTAACTCTTTCAGCACCCTGGACAGAAACTACCGATCACAATACAGATCAACCTGTAAAAAAAAAAAAAACGTTCATACTTACCAAGAACTCCCTGCTTCTTCCTCCAGTCCGGCCTCCTGGGATGACGTTTCAGCCCATGTGACCACTGCAGCCTATCACAGGCCAATTACAGGCTGCAGCAGTCACATGGACTGCCGCGTCATCCAGGGAGGTCGGGCTGGATGTCAAGAGAGGGACACGTCACCAAGACAACGGCCGGGTAAGTATGAATTTCTTTTACTTTTATTACGGAAAGGGCTGTCCCTTCTCTCTATCCTGCACTGATAGAGAGAAGGGCTGCCGATTACTGCTGTGTAATTTTGCAGCGAAAACGTGCCCGTAAATACGGGTGGAATACGGGTGACACCAGACCCGTATTTACGTGCACGGGTCCGTAAATACTGGTGCAATAAGGGTCGAATACGTGTGACCAAGGACCCATATTTATGCCAGTATTTACGGGAGGACAAAAATAAGTTTGTGTGCATGGGGCTTAAGGCTGTTTGCACTCTGCGGCCACGGTCGTGTGTATCGGGCCATAGAAATGGGAATTTGCAAAAATGCAGATAAATTGTGGCCGTGTGCATGATGCCTTAAAGTGTATATATGTCTAGTCCAGTAAAATGTAACCTTCTAAAATAAATGGACCTACACATAAATATTTTAACAGGGGAAAAAATGCAGCCAACGTTCTTAGTTTTAGTAGACTTGGTTAACGTTACCTTCCTCCGCTTCATCAGTTTTCCATACCCTTTCTAAGGCAAGAATAGCATAGTCTGAAGTGTTTAGTCAACGGGCTCCATTAGATGCCATTGACCCATCCCAATATCATCATAGCCTCAAACAGTGAGAGAAAACCAAGGGTCTCTCATGCTGTCCTCATAAACCTCCACAAATCGGATCAGAGACTGGAGGTCTGCACTCTGAAAAACATCTAATTGTGAATAACTCTTCAAATTAATTATAAAGTATTGTTGTTGCCCTTCCCCCCAACTTATATTAGAGATTTGTTTGATGATCAGAAATCGTTTTTGCTTTTTTCAAGTGTGTGTGAAAATCTGAAAGGATACCGATTACCTGTCTCACCAGAGAAGTGGATCCACTAAGCCACAATCTATTTGGTACTGGCTAAACTGGCGTGCGGAGTCTCCTCATTCTTCACCCTTAATTCACACCGATTGGCGGCGAATGTGCTGTTGCGTAGAACATGTATGAAAGTCAGAAACACAGCTAGGAGTCAACGGATACATTTTCAGAATATTATTCATGGATAGCTAGAATTTATCTCCAGGAACAATTTTGGGGCATGGGCGTCAGTGCTTATTAGCATCCCTTTTGGCCTTAGCAGCAGGAAGCTCCAAATTCTTGTGGGCCTCCATCTAGATGTCATGAGGATTATTACAAACTTTCCTAGAAGCAGATTTATGGAGCTGTGCCGTGATCAGAAAAATAATAGACCATCTCAAGTGGAGATTTACCTGATGACTCGGAGACTTGGTTGTTGTGAATAGTCTCAGCCTAAGGTACCAACTCAGACTATTTATCCTGATGAGCAATTAGCGTAGGTTCGGAGACACTGGCGAGGACCTAGTTGATCTGTACTGGTTCATTCCAAGTTGTGATTCAGTGCAGGGAGGCAATGCTGGAAACAGCAAGATCCCCAGCGAGCAGTTTGGTAAAGTCGATGCTAGGAGAATGTAGAACACAAAGTACAGAGTCTTACAGAATGGAATCTTACTCGGGCACCCACATAACCAGAGTGGCAAATATCTCCTTCATAGAATGTAGTCTGAGCCAGGGTAATTCCAGGACATCTCTTCAATGTGATGAACCCTAACTTGAAGCTGGACTGGAACCGTTTGATAAGAGATGTGTTTCTGTGGAACAAAGGGCCTATTGACCAAAGTTCTGAAGAGTCGCAGGAGGAATCCAAAGTATCTGAGCAAGAGAATGTTTAATAAAATTTCCAGCTGCGTCTGAGTCTAAAAAATGTTTTCCCACTCTGATTGCCAGGAAAATTATATCATCCAATGCAGAGGGCAGGGCGCGACCTGCCAGGTAATCTTTGATATGTCTTGATAAACCTTCATAAAATGCCGCAACCAGAGCTTTATTATTCCACGCTAATTCAGATGCATATTGGCTGACTGTGGAAGCACCTTGCATTAGGTGAAGTATAGCAGAATCCGTACAGTCATCTTCTTCGAAGACCCTCTGATTGGATGCCAGAAAGTGAATAGGGAGGACTCCATTGGATCACCATGTCCCCAGAGAAGGGGGAGGCCTAAACCAGAGCTTCTCCAGCAAGCAAGGAAATTATATAGTACGATATTACTCAGTCTGAGCAGAACTGCAGAGAACAAAGTTCAAATGTGTTGTGTGCTGATTGTTGAGACCTTGACAGTCTTTGGAGTCCCATTAAACCAGGGAGTAGCAGGTAGATGCAGTGATGGTCCCAAGATGGCAGGCATGGAAGGAGTAGTCACCACGGCTGTCTGCTGGAATACGGATGCGGCGGATGTGGCAGAAGGTGCTGGTTACATAGTGTCCAAGCTAGCCATTCTTACTTCCTTGCTGTGTGACTTCGCCAAGTTCATAGACATCTACCGGCAGGGGTGTAGACATTGCAGAGATTTTGGAATTCATGACGTGCAGATATTGGTGTGATTCAGACCAGAGAACTAGATCCTCTACACCGCAATCAGTTTGGTGCTGGCTAGACTAGGGTGCAGAGTCTTAGGAATCTTCCTATTTTTCACCCTTAACCCCCACAAGAAGGTATAGACTTTCCTAGTTGGACTCCTTGGTCATGGTCCCCAGAATAGTCACCAATTGGTGTTGTAGCGTACAAATTGTAGCGAAGTCAGGAACGTAGTCAGGGGTCATCAACGGATCAGCTGTCAGGGGGCAACATGCCAGAGGATAAGAAGGAAACATAGTTAGGACCTAGGCCAGGAGTTGATCTCAGGAGAACCACAAGAGCCTGGTGACAATTCCAAAGAGCAAGACAGGAGTGTAATCCAGAAACGAGGTCAAGGATCAGGAGTCAGGAAGTCAAAATAGCAATAGAAATAATAGCAAACACAGGTATCTTTATCTGCAGGCAAACGATCCAAGGAAGTCCCTCCTATAAATAGGCTGTCAGGCCTGACATCATCAGTGGCAGCCGGTTGCCATGGCAACTAAACACAGCCGGCAGATTGGAGGACGAAGCTGTGTTTTACTCTTTTAATAGCAGTACATCTGCTTGTTAATCTTCTATTAATCACACATTTTGTCCGGTCTCTTTTTAAATTAATGATATTAACCCAGTGGCGTAGCTATAGGGGTCACAGCGGTCGCAGTTGCGACCGGGCCCCTAAGCCTGGGGGGCCCACGGGCCCACGGGCCCCCGTTGCCATACAGCATGTTTCCTAACTAAATCTTCTGTGCCGTGTAGCCGGCACTTCCTGGTTACGGTCACATGGTACACTTAGTATACCATGTGACCGCGTTGTCTCGTGGCACGTCTTCCAGACAAAGCAGTGGAAGAGTCGGTGCGGAGGACTCCAGGTAAGCTGCAGTGTAATGTAATGTATTGTGTTGTAATGTATTGTAATATATTGTGTTGTGATGCCTTGTAATGTACTGTGTTGTTTGCGGTGGAGAGGGGTGGGGGCGTTAAATCACAGCCCCTTCTCCTCCACCGCAAAGTGCACAATACAACACAATACAGTATAGTAACACATGACTATGAGAGCGGGGCTGCGGCTGTGTAATACAGTCACTGCCCGCTCCTGAGTCCTGACATGTGCGCACCGTCATGATGATGCGATGCGGCCGGCGCTGCACTAATGATCTGCGGCACTGAAGACAGAAAATGGTGGGTGCACTACAAAACACCCCCATGTTCTGTCTTCAGTGCCTGAACCGCCGCTCATTAGTGCAGCACCGGCCGCATCTCCTCATGCTGACCGCGCGCGCACTTCCTGTCAGGAGCGGGGCAGTGGCTGTATTACACAGCGGCAGCCCCGCTCTATAACGGCGGAGATCAGAGAAACTGCTAATCTCCGCCGCTATTCTCCTGAATGCTGCGATCAAAGCGGACTGCAGCGTTCAGGGGAAAATGAGAAGGGGGATGCCCCTGGATCGCGTCACAGGGAATTCCTGTGACGCGATTAAGGGACATACCATATATGGGCAGACAGCCCAGGGTCCATTAAAGGACCCCAGGGCGGTCCTACCATATTTTCTGTTGTTAGGGCATACTTAGGTATGTCCTAACTACCTGTGTACTATCAGTACACAGGCTAATGTACTGGTATATAGATATATGCCAGTGTACTATCAGTATATAGATATATGCCAGTACATTAAAGTTTAAAAATAAAGTAAAAACAAAGTAATGTTAAATAAAAAAAATACATATACACCTTTTTTACAATAAACATTAAAATAAGTCGCAATACATAAAATATACACATAATCGGTATTGGCGCGGCCGTAATAACCTGCACAACTAT
Source organism: Rhinoderma darwinii (assembly GCF_050947455.1). Lineage (NCBI taxonomy): Eukaryota > Metazoa > Chordata > Amphibia > Anura > Rhinodermatidae > Rhinoderma > Rhinoderma darwinii. The sequence continues at coordinate 425,104,278 of NC_134689.1, forward strand.
TTTTTTGCATCATTTATGATGTGTACTCTGTAAAAAAATAAAATAAAAATTGCTTTCTATCACTTAGGCCCCATTCACACGACCGTGCCCGCAATCACGGCCCGCGATTGCGGGCACGGCCGGCCGCCGACTGCCACCCGCATTTTCGGGCCGTTCTCCCATACAAAGTATGGGAGCACGGCCCGCAAAATGCAAAAGAACGGACATGTTCCATAATTTTTGGAACATTTCTACAGCACGGACACCCATCCGTAGCGCTACGGAAATGTGTCCGCGCTCAATGAAAGTGAATGGGTCCATTTTTGCGGACCGCAATTGCGTTCCGCAAAAACGGAGGTTAGATACGGTCGTGTGGAAGGGGCCTAATTGTGAGGCACAAGGTGCGTTGATGAATTTAACCTCCATGTGCCTCACATTAATAGAAATTAACCCCATCATGTACATTACATATTAACTTATTATTACTGAGAAACATGATGGGATTAATACTATTAATGTGAGGCACATTCAAAATTCATCACACCTCGTGCCTCACATTAGAAAACAATTTTTTTTCTATTACTGTTGGCAAAGTAAACGAAGTATCGGTATCGAAGTCCAAATTTTGGTATTGTGACATCCCTACACTGTGGGTCGCGTCCCCCTGGGGGTTCGTGTGAAGACCTCCGTGGGGTCGCGAGTCACTCACCGAGGTCCCGGTTGCATTCAATGCTAGAGCAAGGAGCTGACGTCTCCTTGATCCAGCATTCACTGTGCCCTGAGTGGCTCGACGCAGGCTGGTGGGATGTAGCGACATCATCGTGCCTGCCAGCGCTGAGTCACTCATAGTACACACCGGATGAGGCGAAAGATCCTCCACTCGACGTGGGAACGGGGATAGGTAATTATGCTATTTTTATATTATGCACATATGGGGGTATTATACTGTATGGGGAGCTGATATTGCGGGGGGGGGGAATTTTACTGTATGGGGGGCTGATATGGGGAGCATTATACGGTATGGGGCTGTTATGGGGGGGCATTATACGTTATGGGGCATTATACTGTGTGGGGGCAGCTATGGGAGCATTATACTGTGTGGGGGCATTATACTATGGGGGCTGTTGGCCAAGGCGTCTGGGCATAGGCACGCGCAGGGGTCTGATGATGATGATGGTGTTGGGGAGTGGTAGGGGGCCCAAGCTGAATTCTTGCACCCAGGCCCATGAACCTTTAGCTACGCTCCTGTATTAACCCCTTAAGGACGCAGCCTAGTTTTGGCCTTAAGGCTCAGAGCCCATTTTTTTCAAATCTGAAATTTTTCACTATATGTGGTAATAACGTCGGAATGCTTAAACCTATCCAAGCGATTCTGAGATTATTTTCTCATGACACATTGGGCTTCATGTTCGTGGTAAAATTTGGTTGATATATTGAGTGTTTAATAGTGAAAAATTGCAAAATGTAGAGAACATTTTGAAAAAATAGAATTTTTCTGAATTTAAATGCATCTGCTTGTAAAACAGACAGTTATACCCCCCAAAATAGTTACTAGTTCACATTTCCCATATGTCTACTTTAGATTGGCATCGTTTTTTGAACATTCTTTTATTTTTCTTGGACGTTACAAGGTTTAGAACATAAACAGCAATTTCTCATATTTTTAAGAAAATTTCAAAAGCCTTTTTTTTAAGGTACCTGTTCAGTTCTGAAGTGGCTTTGAGGGGCCTATGTATTAGAAACCCCCATAAAACACAACATTTTAAAAACTAGACCCCTCAAAGTATTCAAAACAGCACTTAGACAGTTTTTAACCCTTCAGGCGTTTCACACGAATTAAAGCAAAGTGGAGGTGAAATTTGCAAATTTCATTTTTCTTGCTGAATTTCAATTTTATAAAAAAAATTCTGTAACACAGAAGGTTTTACCAGAGAAATACTACTAAATATGTATTGTCCAGATTCTTCAGTTTTTAGAAATGTCCCATATGTGGCTCTAGTGTTCTCGTGGTCTAAAACACAAGCCCTAGAAGCAAGGAAGCACCTAGTGCATTTTGAGGCCTCTTTTTTATTAGAATATATTTTAGGCAGCATGCCAGGTTTGAAGAGGTGTTGAGGTGCCAAAACAGTAGGAATCCCCCAATAGTGACCCCATTTTGGAAACTACACCCCTCAAGGAATTCATTTATGGTTGTTGTTATGATTTTGACAGCACAGTTTTTTCACAGCACCTATTTGAATTGGGCTGTGAAATTAAAAAAATGGCATTATTTCCAATAAGATGTAAATTTTGATCAAAATTTCTTATTTTCACAGGGAACAAAATATCCAATTTTGTTGCCCAATTTGTTCTTAGTTCGGCAATACCCCATTTGTGGTGATAAACTGCTGTTTGGGCCCATGGGAGGGCTCAGAAGGAAAGGAGCACTGTGTGTTTGTTGGAGTCCAGATTTTGCTGGATTGGTTTTCGGGTGCCATGTCGCATTTGCAGAGCCCCAGAGGTATCAAAGCAATAGAAACACACCAAAAGTGACCCCATTTTGGAAACTAAACCCTTCAAGGAATTCTTTTATGGTTGTTGTTAGCATTTTAACCGCACAGTTTTATGACAGCACCAATTTGAATTGGGCTGTGAAATTAAAAAAAAATAATTTTTCCAATAAGATGTCATTTTTTATCAAAATTTCTTATTTTCACAGGGAACAAAATACCCCATTTTGTTGCCCAATTTGTCCTTAGTGCGGCAATACCCCATTTGTGGTGATAAACTGCCGTTTGGGCCCATGGCAGGGCTCAGAATGAAAGGACCACCATTTGGCCTCCTGGAGCTTTTCTGGTGCTAAGTCATGTATGCAGAATACCCTGAGGTACCAGTACAGTTGAAATCCCCGAGTACTGACCCCATTTTAAAAACTACACCCCTTAAGACATTCATCTAGAGGTGTAGTGAGCATTTTGACCCCACAGGTACTGTGTAAAATATAATGTGCAGCAGAGGGTGCACATTGAGATTTGCAATTTTCAATATATATATATGGCATGTCAGTGTCCATTATAGTGTGCCCAGCATGCGCCACCGGAGATCTACACCCCATAAGCTGTAATGTGGGTTCTCCCGGGTACGGCAATACCCTACATGTGGCTGTTATTAGCTGCCTGGGCACACGGCAGGGCTCAGAAGGGAAAGATGAGGGGGGATAAGCTGTGCAGAGTACATCAGGGTAAATAAAAAATGAAGGGATTTATGATAAATTCGAAAACAATCTTTCATACAGAGCCCTGGTTTTTCGGGACACGTGTCACATTGGTATATTGTTTCCCTCCTTATCCCCCTCTTTGAGCAGACTTTGCACCTCTTTTGACTTTTTCCCTTCTTGCCAGTTTGGGGAACTTCTTCTGGAAAGTGTTGCCCTGGTACGATGCCTGTGGCCTCGCTTCCAGAAGTACTGGGTGCCACCTCTTCTTGGTCCCTAAAGATTAGGTTCTTGATAACCACCTCTTGAAATTCCAGGAACGTTCCCCTCTTGCCTGCACATCGATGTAGCACGTTCGCATTGTACAATGCCATCTGTATGATGTGCACGGCCAGCTTCTTATACCACACCCTAGATTTCCGCATGGCGCTGTAGGGCTTCAGGACTTGATCTGACAAGTCAACCCCTCCCATGTACCTATTGTAGTCCAGGATGCAGTCTGGTTTGGGGGTCTCTGTACTGGTACCTCGTACAGGTACATGGGTACTGGTGTGGCCATGTATTGTTGTCAATACAAGGACATCTCTCTTGTCCTTGTACTTGACACACAATATATTGCTGCTAGATTGTGCCCTGCTCTCACCCCTTCTGAGTGTTTGCCCAAGCAGAGTTTTAGGGAGGCCTCTCAGATTTTTTCTAGCAGTGCCGCATGCCACAGTGCTTCTGAAAGCGAGACACTTGAAGAGTGGGACACTGGTATAAAAATTATCCAGGTACAGGTGGTAATCTTGGTCCAGCAGTGGGTGCATCAAATCCCACACAATTTTTGCATTAATTCCCAGTAAGGGGGGGCATTCTGGGGGCTGAATACTGCTGTCCTTCCCTTCATATATCCTAAATTTATATGTATACCCTGATGCACTCTCGCACATTTTATACAACTTCACGCCATACTTTGCCCTCTTACTCGGCAGGTACTGGCGGAATTGAAGCCTCCCTTTAAAATGTACCAGGGACACATCAATAGAAATACACTTCTTGGGGGTGTATGCTTGGGCAAACCGGGCACTGAAATGGTCTAATAGGGGTCTCTGTTTGTACAAACGGTCAAAACTGGGGTCATCTCAGGGTGGGCACTGCTCATTATCCGTATAATGTAAGAAGCGAAGTATTGCCTCATAACGCATCCTGGACATGGCCATATGGTACATCGGGGTGTGGTATAAGATGTCCGTGCTCCAGTAGGTCCTAATGGATGGCTTTTTCATAAGCCCCATGTTCAAGTGAAGTCCCCAGAACTTGCCCAACTCTGCTGCATCTACAGGGGTCCACCTGTGGCATTGGGCATAAAATGATGTGGGGTCCTTAGTAATATACTGTTGGGCATATAAATTTGTCTGGGAGACCATAAGATCTATAAAGTCATCAGTGAAGAAGAACTTGAAAAAGTCAATTTCACTGAGCCCTGCCGTATTAAATTTTATCCCTGAGCTGCCCGTGTACTCTGGGATTTGGGGCTCATAAATGTCTGGTGTGGGGGTTCAAATGGGGTCACTTTGCTCGGGGGCTTGAACTGCGGCGGGGTCATTTCGCTCGGGGGCTTCAACTGCAGTGGTGGTCCTGGGGCATCTCCTAGGGGGTTCCTCTTCTTCATCACTGGATGAGGAGGTGGATAAGTAAAACAGAGTCTCACCACCCGACGACTCTGTGTCGGAAGCAAGAAATTAATATGCCTCTTCGGCACTAAATGTCCATTGGACATGTTTGATTGCTTCCCTAACTAGAAGCAATAGGCTGCTACCTAAACCAGCCAAAAATAATGATGTTTTTATAGAACGAGTAGGCTTCCCTGACGCTAAACCTAACTAGGGCGAGGGTTCCTAACACTAATCCTAACTAGATTTTATTTGAACTTCCCTGAGACCAAATCTAACTACGGCGACTATTCCCTGACACTAAACCTAACTAGATTATTCTGAGCTTCCCTAAAACTAAACCTAACTACGGTGACGGGTGCCTGAAACGAAACCTATCTAGATAATTCCGAGCTTCCCTGACGCTAAACCTAACTACGGTGATGGACCCTTAACACTAGATCTAACTACGGTGACGCATTACTGATGCTAAATTCCCTGACGCTATAACTAACTACGTTTTTTGATGGTTCCCTGACACTAACTAACCCTAATACTAAACTAACCAGTTAAATTGTCTAAATTACGTTTTTTTTTTGTTTTTTTTTTAAATGTTTATATCTTTTTTTTGTTTTATAAAGAAAAAAAAGAAAAAAATAATCCCCAGGGACCAAGAAATTGGTCCTGAAGACTAAGAGTGGTCAGTGATAGGAGATCACTGACCAAAAACGTGGGGGGAACACAAAGAGGAAGGGTACAGGACTGGGTAGTGGATTGGGGAGGTGGGAAGCAGAGAAAAGTTGTTTTTTCACTTTTTTTTTCACTTTTTTTCACTCTTTCTGTTCTCTCACTCTTTCTCACAACCGCTCTGAATGCCTCGCTATCTACAACAGGGCATTCATGGCGGATGTTAGGTCAGGGAGAGGAAGTGAAGCGACAGATCGCCACTATTGGACAGTTACTCACTAACTGACCAATAGTGGCGATCGTGGGACCATCACGGCAGGTCCCAGCGTATTGAGCTGTGATAGCCTGCTGTCGGAAACAGCAGCTGTCACAGCTCGTGCATGCGCCGGTGGAAAAAGGCGATGCATTTTCCCCGCGACGTAGTATTCCGTCGCTGAGCTCGAACGTATTGGTTAGCGCAACGGAATATTACGTCGCTGAGCGCGAAGGGGTTAAGGCTCTGTTCACACTAGAGTCATAGCTTTTATCATAAGTTGTGACATATCTGTCTTCTGACAGATTCAAATGGTCACCATGGACTTTATTGGGGTCTGTTAGGGTTGCTGTATTTATTTTTTTTTGTCAAGAAAGGAACTACCCCTGTTCTAAAAAATTTTGAGTAAAAACGTGCCCCCTCTCTCGCCTCTAACTCTAGTTCTTCCCCTACCTCTTCCTCTCAGAAAGCCTTGGTGGGTGCTGCCTGGATGATCTGTCTATGAATGTTAGGTCTCTGTGGAGAAGAAGTCAGTTTCCAAATGCTTTCTATATTTCTCACCTAGGAATAAGTTGTCCTACGATTATCCAATGCATTCGGAAAGTCTTCAGACCCTTTAAATTTATTCCGATTTTGTGGCCTTGTGCTAATGCTAAAACAAATTTAAAATAATAAATTCGACTTTTTCCTATCATTCTGCTCTCAATACCAGGTCAGGGCTCTGGCTGGACCACTCAAGAACATTCACAGAATTGTCCCTAAGCCACTCCCGTATTGTCTTGGCTGTATGCTTAGGGTCATCGTCTTGGTGGAAGGTGACTGTGTGTGGCCGGCGGTAACGTTTGCGGTAACGTTTGCCTCGTTCCTGCCTCCTATAGTGCACTGTGCATGTCCGGAATTCCTGGTACGCGTCAGGAACCCGGATGTGCGCTACAGCACTGGAGACCGGAAGTGGGGCATGCCTCGCTTCCGGTTACGCCAGTGGATATGCGCCGATTACTCAATGGCGCTATGTAAACTTAAAACACCTGTGACATACCCTATTTAAATAGCAATCGCTGCAACAGGACACTATACACCCCCTGAGGAAGCACCTATCGCAAAACACGCGTTGGGGTCCTGCACATGTCATGCAGGTTTCTAGGACCATTGAGATGGGTAAGGTGCTGTTTAATTCCTGATACTTTGGCTTCTCCTATCTTTATATGGACTGTTTTGTCCTGATTGCAAGATACTATTTGTAATAGTTGGGCAATACACATCATAGTACAAAAGACACAACTCACATATAGACAGTAGAAATACAAACTAAAGTCATTATAACAAATGATGATGACTAGAAACTGCCAGGGTATCAACTCTGCCCCTGAGAGGTATCTTAGGGTTTGTCCCGGGGAGGATGGGGATCTCCTGGATGTAGACTTTAATGAGAGCTGAAGATAAGGCCGGCGCTCTGAGGAGTTTCCTGTGTTTGCCTGATTTTGTGGACAGTGTGCTGTTCTTACATTGAAAGCGACCTGGTCTGTCAGCATTGAAAACAATAAATCCTGTTAAAGTTGCCCTGTTGGCTCTGTTGATCGTGCATTAACCTGACGAACCCCATGACAACTGGCGTCAGAAGTGGGATCAACAGATCGCAGCACCATGGAGAACCACCCAGCAAATGCGTTCTGGAACTGAACCGTACTTAGTCTCCAAGAACAAGCCAGAGAACTTGGCCTGAACTACCAGGGACTGTCTAAAGAGCCATTAATTGATCTATTGGTGAAATCACCTCCAAATCACCTCCTCCCAGGTGGCTAATGGACATGCTCTGGAGACAGGGGCTCTTACCACTAAAAGCCAATGGTTGTTGTGGTACGAGGAGGAAATGGCAGCTCTGGGACCAGTCGTTACTCCAGAGTATCAGTTGGAAGCTGCTCGCATGGCAAAACAGAGACAAGCTGCAATGGAGGTCAAAAGAGAGCAGAATATTACCTGGGGTGAGAACCAGAGAATCCAGCAGCCTTTATGTGTCTTCCGGAAGGAGTTCAAGACGTTTAATGAGGAAACTGGGGATATGGAAGGGTTTTTCCAGGACTTTGAACAGCAGTGCGCCCTGCTGGATGTACCCACCTCTGATTGGATGCATGTTTTAGTGGGTCTCCTTGAAGGGGGAGCCGGAGAAACATACCAGACCCTAGACACACAGTGGAATCGGGACTATGACATTGGGAAACAAACTATTTTGGATTACTATGCCATCACCCCAGACTCACATTGGGCCATTGGGACCGTCTCTGTACTGCCGGAGGATCTTTTAGGATGTATGCCCATAAAATGTCCCAGGCGTGTCGGAGATGGCTGGAAGTGGAAAGCGCCTTCACTGTGGACGATATTCTGCAATCGATCCTGAAAGTATAGTTTTATGCCAAGTGCCCCCAGGAAATATGGGAATGGGTCTGGGAACGTAAGCCACCAACATTGAATAGAGCTGCAGCACTGGCTGATGAGGCACTTATCATCAAACATCAGTGGAGGAGGCTTTGGGCAATAAACTTCAGCCTAATCCAGCCCCCCGGCCACCTCCTGTCATATATGCCCCTCAACCCATCCGCAGGCTAATGACAACCATGCCAACAAAACTGGGGACCCCACAATTCTGACCGCGATATGGAGGGATCTCAAAAAGGAAATGTTATGGGTGCGGTCAGACTGGCCACTTACAGTCCAGGTGCCCCTCAAGAAATTCATTTCCCCCCTCACCCTGGGCATCTTGTGCACTCTATCCTACCTGATGAAGAGTTACCACCACCCCCAGCAGAGTGGACTGCCGAACCCTGCACCACGGAGATCCCCTCTGGCATATATGGCATTCAGCCCCTTGCGCAAAGTTACCCAGAGCAAAGGCAGCACCATCTGCAAGATGTTTTGATTGATGGATACAAGGTGACTGGCTTTAGAGACACTGGGATATTCCTGACCATTGCTGACCCCTGTGTGGTTCGGCCAGAGGCAAGCCATCAAGGCCCAGGAATACCCATCGCACTAGCAGTGCTGGTTTGGAGTTATGAGGGGACTTGCCGTGGATGTTGTCCTTGGGAATGACATTGGGGAATTACAGTGCCATTTTGTGGGAGCCGTCACCCGACACCAAGCTGCCCATGCACAGAGAGTTTCGGAATTGACCGTGGAGCAGTCTCCACAACCCCCAATCGAACTAGTAAGAGCTGCATCTACTGCTTCTACATTGGGAGACTTCTGGGGCCGGGAAGAGTTTAGGCAAGAAATACATGGTTATCCGACCTTGGCAGCTATTAAACAAAGGGCAGAAACTGGGCAGGAGGGAGAGAATGGGGATAGGATCACCACAGATAAGGGATTGTATTATCGGTTAGTGGAGGCCCGGGGTGGGGTCATCCCTTAAGTGACTACCAGGGAACTCATTGTTCCTAAAAAGTATAGGCTGCAGCTACTCCTACAGGCTCATGACATCCCCTTATCGGGTCATCAATGTAGGAAACGGACAGAGAAAAGACTCACCCACAACTTTTACTGGCCTGGCATTTCACAATTAGTAGTTCGATAATGCCATACCTGTGATGTGTGCCAACAGATGCGACACCCAGGCGCCCGTCCAAAGGTATCCTGACAGTGGTGGACTATGCCACCCGGTATCCTGAGGCCGTGGCTATGTCCAGAATTACAGCCATGAAGGTAGCAGAGGCTCTTGTTACTATCTTCACGCAAGTAGCGTTCCCCAGTGAAATACTATCAGATCAAGGTACTCAGTTCATGTCAGACTTGGTCCAGTCTCTATGGCACACCTGTGGCGTTCAAACCATTCGCAACACCCCATACCAATGGACTGTGTGAACGTTTCAACGAAAACCCTAAAAAATATGCTACATGCCTTTGCAGATACTGAACGGGACTGGGAGCAATACCTGCCACATCTCCTGTTTGCCTACCGGAAGGTACCCCGAGAGTCAACCGGATTTTCCCCTTTCGAACTGCTCTATGGTCGGTAGGTCCATGAGGCCCTGATTCTTCTAAAGGAATACTGGGAGGGAGATATCACCGACACTGGAATATCTGTCATTCCTTATGTTCTGGAATTTCGAGATCGCCTTACACGACTAACCACCTTGGCTGAAGAACACCTGCAAGAGGCGCAGTAATGCCAGAAGACCTGGTATGATCGGAAAGCTAGGACCCGTGAGTTTATTGAAAAACAACAAGTGCTCATGATTATCGCTGTCCCTGCCAACAAGCTGCAAGCAACATGGGATGGTCCTTACCGAGTTATCCGAAAACTTAATGACACTAACTACGTCATTGCCATGGACCTTAGTGGCCGGTGACAAAAGACTGTCCACATCAACATGCTGAAAGAGTACCACGACCGGTCTCTGCCTGTTTTGGCCATATGCTATCCCTCTAGTGATAAGGAAGGAGACAACTCCCCCCTGGACCTTCTACATCTGGCTCGAGCTGGGGGTACTCTGGACCAAGTGCCCCTGGGACTCCATCTGTCGGATATCCAAAAGGGTGATACTCTTGCCTTGCTGAGACAGAGAGCTTCCGCTTTCTCTTCAGCCCCTCGATGGACAACTCTCACCAACAACCATGTGGAAACTCCAGGAAAATGCCCCATCCAGCAGGTCCACTACCGAGTTCCAAAGGCTGTTCGGGACAGGATCAAGAGAGAACTGGCGGACATGAAACAACTTGGGATTATTAGGCCATCCCAGAGCCCCTGGGCCTCCCCTGTAGTACTGGTGCCCAAAAAGGATGGCACAACGCGATTCTGCGTGGATTACCGGCGCCTAAACGATGCCACTAATAGTGATGCCCCGGATTGATGATTTACTGGATCGGCAGGCCATTGCTCGATTTATAACTACATTAGACTTGAGCAAGGGGTATTGGCAGATACCCCTAACAGAGGACACCCGGGAGCGATCTACGTTTATTACCCCCTTTGGACTCGTTGAGTTCCCGGGAATGCTTGGTAGACCGGCTGTTAGAACAATGTCAGGACTTTGCCTGTGCATACTTGGATTTTATTTCCATTTTTCAGCACATCATGGGAGGAACATCTTAAACACTTGGGCATAGTGCTAGACCATATTCTTGCAGCAGGACTGACAATTCCCCTGATAAATGCCAGTTGGGGATGGCTGAGGTGCAGTATCTGGGGCACAGAGTACGAGGTGGGTCTCTAAGACGTGAGCCTGCCAAGGTGGAAGTCATTATCAACTGGCTTACCTATCAAACTAAGAAACAAGTACTGGCATTTTTGTGGACCGTTAGTTACTACCGAAAATGTGTTTCTCATTTCAGTGCCCTTGAAAAGCCCCTCAATGACCTGACCCGCAAAAACATGCCTAGGATAGTGAAGTGGGCACCTGCCTGTGAGGACGCCTTTATAGCATTAAAGACTGCTCTCACCACTGCCCCTGCACCAGACTACAAGCGCAGGTTCCTTGTGTCCACCTACAGAATTGAAGCAGTTCTTAGCCAGATAAACGCGGCTGGGCATGAGCATCCAGTTGCTTTCATCAATCGTAAAAAACTGGATCGGGAAGTTGCCTATGCTACTATTGAAAAGGAGTGCCTTGCCATCATATAAGCTCTCAAAAAGTTACAGCCATACATGCATGGCAGAGACTTTACAACTGTAACGGATCACAACCCCCTCACATGGCTGAACCGAGTGTCAGGGGAAAATGGACGATTACTGCGGTGGAGCCTGTCCTTACAACCTTACAGCTTCTCCATCCAACACAAATGGGGAAACCAACACCAGAACGCTGATGGACTGTCCCGACAAGAAGACTGCCCCCCCCCCCCCCGAGCCGATCGAGGAACACGGCAACTGTTCAGAATTATTCTGCGGTCCTACAATAAACTGTCAAATGTGGATCAGTGTAGAGTACGAGTGAGGAGGCCAGCGGCCTGTGTGGGCTACATTGCCAGTTCACTTATTGTATGAGGGGAGAGGTTGTTATGGTGCTCTATGTGTGGTTTATTGTGAGCCCTCAGCAGAGAGGAATGATTTTGTAATCAGGTACCACAGGTCGTGTCTCCAGCATATGGACAATCAGTGTCCTCATTGTCCAGTTTCCACAGGGGATCATCAGGAGGCACCACCATCACTCAGCTAGTGTGCAGACCAGCAAACCAAGCAGATCCATTTATCTCGCCCACTGTGTTCTCATCCTGGCTGTGGCAGACAATAGACGAGCAATACACATAATAGTACAAAAGACCACAACTCACATACAGACAGTAGAAATACAAACTAAAGTCATTATAACAATCATGGTGACTAGAAACTGCCAAGATGTTCCTCCCCTGAGGGGTATATAAGGGCTTGTCCTGGGGAGGATAGGGGTTTGGGATTTAGACCTTCAGGAGCGCTGAAGCTGAGGTCGGCGCTCTGAGGAGTTTCCTGTGTTTGCCTGATTTTGTGGACTGTGTGCTGTTCTTGCATTAAAGGCGACCTGGTCTGTCAGCATTGAAAACTATAAATCCTGTTGGAATTGCGCTGTCTTCACTGACTCTGTTGATCGTGCATTAACCTAACAAACCCCATGACAGTCGCTTTAGTTAGTAGCTAAGAGGTCAAATCGCAGAGCTCACAGAAGTGCGACCGCTCCGTTCGGCATCCAGGCCACACCCATTCTTGACTTTATTATTGACACACTGCTCATACTAGGCCAGTTTGGGTACACTGTGTGGACCAATTTAGAGATATATATTATTTTAGTTTTTTTGTTTAGTACTATCATTCTATTCATTTCAGTAATTACTGACACCATATTGTAGGATATACAGTTCTATTTTTTCCTTAGATGTCATGGCTTTGTTACTATTAACCATTTCAATGTGTGCTCTGTACCAATGTCATATCACAGTTACTCTCTCCATGTTTTCCTCTCCCATAAACACATTTTGTACTATGAATTCAAAATGATCCATACATTGTAAATTAGATAAAAACTCAAAAAAAGGCCATACTTACAAAAGGACACAGACAGGTCTGAAATGCTGATGAAGGAGAGTGAACAGGTACATTAAATAATAGCCACTCCCACTAGTCTTGAGGTGAGTGGTGTGTGGTGCATGGGATGTGTAGTAAAAAATAATAAATGAATTGTGTATGTGCAAGTGATAATAATATGAGTGAAATATAGGGGGCAGTAATGAGTATAGTGCCTAAATAAAAATAAATGAATAGTGGAGTGCAAATGTGTGAAACATGGAGGGATAATGTGTAAGTCATGAGGCGCAGCGTGTATAGCCAGGTAGAAGCCTATTTGTAACGCCTTGATAATACTAAGGCCTTGTGCACACTTACATCACCGTTTTCACGGCCGTTTTTGACGGGTCCGTGTACCCGTTTTATTGGCCGGGTGATTTCCGTGTGCACTCACGTGTGCACTCCGTGTTTCCGTTTCCGTGCGCCGAGCATGGTACTGTCCAGGGTGCTGAAAGAGTTAATGGGCTGCACTGATAGGCGGTAACTCTTTCAGCAACCTTGACAGTACCATGCTCGGCGCGCGGAAAGTACAATTTGAATGTAATAAAAAAATAATAATAAGTTCATACTTACATTCCTCCTGTCCGGCCTCCAGCGATGACGTTTCATGCATGTCCCCGCTGCAGCCAATCACAGGCTGTAGTGGCGGTTACGCATGTCAGGATGACGTCAGAAGGCCGGCCTCCAGGGATGACGCTTCATCCCACGTGACAACCTCTGCAGCCAATCACAGGCTGCCGCGTCAGAAAAGAAGGTTGGACTAGAGGAAGAAGAGGGACTCGTCACCAAGACAACGACCGGGTACGTATGAAATGCTTTTTATTTTATTTTTAATCAGCAGCCTATTTTCTCTATCAGTGATTGATAGAGACAAGTGGCTGCCGATTAGTGTAATATTTTTGTAATGTTTTTCTGCCCGCCCGGCGGTTGCTAGGCAACGGCTCCGTCACACACCGACGGCACACGGATGAAGGAAAAAACTGAAGTGGGCATGGGGCCTTAGAGCAGGCTACCCTGCTTGCTATGCCAAACAACAACACATTAGATCTAAAGATAGATAAACTTCTGCATACCAGTATGTGAACTTCAATTTATCTCCACCTAAGCCTAAGGAAGATTAATATTGAATGTATATATGTATATATTTGTGGATTTGATCTTACTATTTTTGATTTCTGTCTATATTATTAATTTTGTAGTGTCTGCAGAAGGTCGAATATATAGACTAAAACCTTAAACCTATTTTTGGATTACTACATTTTTCTATATGTGACGTGGAAGCCTGCTCATGCACCCTTGAAACACGGACTTCTGCGGGATCAAAGAAGTGCATAGTGTCCATTCATATCAGTGGGCTGTCTGAGTAAAGCTGGACTGGTCCGCCAGAGTGAGAAACAATCTTTGTAGCCGCTTTCCCCTCTGGCCAAGAGTTGAAGATCTAGGACAGAGGACCCCCCTCTATTATCTCAGAATTATCTCTAATATGGTGAACAGAAATGGATTTTCCAAACAGAACAGCCCCTTTCAGCAGACCAATATTCAACTGAATTCTATAAGATGTTTGATACTGACTGGTTTGATGATTTGGCAAGCAGAACTGGAAATAAAATCTGGAAAATATACTGTAGAAGATATTGGATGAAAGTGGACAGGGTGCTGGACATGACATAAAGCATTGATGGGATTCCCTTTCCACCTTCTGCTAAAAGAACAGCTAAATCAAAGTACTGTCAATCCCTGATTGGCTCAAAACAAAAACAAAATTAACATATTGGAGTAGTCATATTCATAATTTGAACCCCATTGAGACGCTGTGGAAAGACTTTAAAGGCGATGCCTCAACAGAGACAAACCTTTTCTGTATGGAGTCGACCTGTTGATTGGCTGATCGGCATGGGTCCCGGCTCCTGCAGCATCCACTGCAAAAGAACTGTAGTATTACATGGCGGTCATTCAAATGAATGGTCATCCCCGTAATACATGGATGGCTGGAGTCCGCCACAATAAAAGCTGCTCTTCCAAACTGGGTCTTGCTCATAAAGCAGGAAACCTCCCTCTATGCCCTAATAGGATGTCTGGACAGGGATTTTTTTAATGAGATAAACCATTTAAATGGGCAGGTCCCATATTGTGGCATAACTAAAGCAGAGAATAGTGATCCAAAATTCCTCTGCAATGTGAAAGACTGCCTGGTTTTATTTTATGTTTCTCATTTATCTCATTTCATAATATTTTTTTGGAGAAACCTACCCCTTTAGACCAGATTTATAGTTCTATGATATACTATGTATACAGGCTATCTTCTTAGAGAGGACCACCCCATTCTTCATTGCAATATTAGGCAGTTGTCTTAGTTTCATTGTACTTATTTTTAAAAAAGTTAAAAAAAATATTGAAACTGAAATATTAATTATTGTAAATCTATTGTGATGATGGAAACTCTACACTTATGTTAGATGTTTCCTGGGTTACTAAGGAATCCAACATGTCAATCATTCCTCATTCGTGGAAGAGCTAAAAGTAAAGTTTTTGGGATTTATTTTTTTGCATGAACAGATATAGTTATTCTTCATGATAAAAGTTTCTATGCAAACATATAATATAATTGTGATAGAAAAAGACCCACCTTAGGAAGAATTAGTTATATTGTACAGGTGGATTACAATGGCTTTAACACAGCTGCATTAAGGGCTGATCACAGCTGCAACACTTAGACCCCTCACGGTCCTAGTGGACTGAACTTACATTACCATCAAACCCTATGGTGACCTACATTTAGTCCAGTAGAGCCCCAAGGGTCTGAATGTTGTGGCCTTGTGAAACTTACCAATAGAACAGAATATGAACAGAATTATTAGAACAAAATAATCAGCTACCAGCAGATATCTGTATATGTTATAACCTCCCCAAAGAACCCCATATGAACCCACAAACCCAATTTCCCAAGATCTTGTGTGTACTTGAGTTACAAAAAAAACAACTTATCTAGAACACAGAAGTCTTGATAACCAACAGCTTCTTAAGAGCCTGCTTAATATCTCTGTTGCTCAGACTGTATATCATAGGGTTAAAAAGGGGGGTTAAAACTGTATAGAACAGAGACAACATTTTCTTAACACCGCCTTGACTTGGGAATAAATAGATGATAAATAGAGATAAGTAAAACACAGATACAACAGTCAAGTGAGAGCTACAAGTGGAGAAGGTCTTCTGTCTCCCAGTTACCGATGGTATTCTTAGTATGGTGGTTATAATATACACATAGGAAACCATAATAATAGTAAAAGGAGAAATTGCCAGTGGTATAATCAGTATTATATCTTCTATTTTTACTATAAAAGTGTCTGAGCAGGAAAGTTCAAGAATCGGGTCTAGATCACAGTAGAAATGGTCAATGATGTTTGGTCCACAAAAGTCTAAATGACCTATTGTCAAGGCAAATATCAAAACAACAACCAAAACTATCAACCAAAATAACAGAATGGCTTTTACACAAAGCTTCAGGTCCATGACGGAGTTGTAATGTAGAGGGTTACAGATGGCCTGATACCTGTCATAGGACATCATGGCCAGGAGAAGACATTCCAATGCTACGGAGCCTGAAAAACAATAAAATTGTATCAGGCAGCCGATAAAAGATACAAAACTTCCTTCATATAACACGACACGGAGCATGTTGGGTATGATTGTTGTGGAGAGTAGGATATCTGATAATGAGAGTTGTGTGAGGAGGAAGTACATGGGAGAGTGGAGTGACCGGCTGTAGGACACCACTAGAATGATGAGGAGGTTTCCACATATGGTCACACAGTAGATGATCAGCAGCAGAAGAAAGATGAATAGATTTAAGTTTTGGGATCTCTGAAACCCCAGGAGCAGTATCTCCGTCACCACACTGAAATTGTGATGTCGCACATTCATTTTGTCAACAAATATTTTAGTCTAATAAATTTGACGCATTTCCAGTCGTTTCTCAGTTTTGCTTTAAAATATTCCACCTAAAAAATAATAATAATAATTTGAAAATAATTGATTAAAAATTGATAATAAATTATAATAAATAATTACAACATATTTATTTCCATAAGAAAACTTCCTCAAACATAAAAGAAAATCACTATTATGATGAATTAAACGTCATAAAAAAATTAAACGTAAAATAAAAATTACATTTAAAAAAAATTATACATTTTTTAAACTCTATTTTAAATGTAATCCCTTTATCATAACAATAAAATAATAAAAATTCTGAATGAAATCTTAAATTATAATAAATATATTAGCAGTAATATAAAATACTATAACATTTTGTGTTTCTTTCAGAAAAAGTGCCACTCCTGTCTGGATTTCAAGTTCCTGCGTGCTGAGCTGCTATACCAGACACAACCCAAAGGACCAGAGTGGCGCTATTTCTGGAAGAGGCAGCCATGTTTTTCTAATCTCATACAACTCTTTAATGACACGTTCTACTTAATCTTCTCTAGGTCACATATACATGACTGTGTGCAGGAGACTGTACAGGGCTACATTGAGTACCTGTAGCCTATGGAGCCGTAGGCACTCTGTGGGCTATTGCACTGTACATTCATATAGCACCTTTATATGGAGATATTCTCCCCTAGATGTAATACTCTACATCCATAATACACAATTTGTATGGTATCCAAGAGAGAAAGCCTCTATATGCTATAGTATGAAATTGGAGGCATATGAAAGTACAGTAGCCCCCCCCCCCCCCCATAAAAGTCTATAGGTGCCAAATTATATGACAAAATAGATTTTTGTAATATTGGCATAAGTATTATAAATGGCACATGTTAGGTGGAGGTCCATAGTACAGATTATGCATTTTGACCCTTCAGAAGCCTCAAGTTCTGCCTTTGAAGTGCGGAATTTAGCCACACTGCCCCTTATAATTATAAAAAATGTCCTATTCATATGATCATATGAGAGCTGCTAGTGGGATTTACCTGCCTTATACTGTATATAGACTATAGACTAAAGGAAGGGTTAAAATTAGTATCACGGCTTTGCTATCTATATGTGGAGAAACAAAAGTTGTAAGAAAAATCCACAACATTGTGATTTCAGTCAATGCTTCCTCTATACAGGATCAGACTTTGTCAGGAAAGAGAACCATTGATGAGCTCAAGACAAGTACTGTATAAATTATACCCACATCAGGGAAGACCTAGACCATTCATGTGCCTCTCTCATCTTACCTGCCTTTACTTTCTTGCTTTCCAGCTTTTTTTTGAATTTTTGGAGAAAAATATTCAAAATACATTTTACAATGTAAAATAAAGGTGAAAACACAATATATCTCCTGGTCAATGAAACAGACAAAGTCATCACTGCTGTCCCTTTTTATAGATGTAAAAACGACAGCACAGACATAGTGAAGCCATGGGGAGTTCAATACTTACCCTGGGGGGAGGGAGACAAGCTGGAGAAAGTTACATCCAGAAAGAATGCAGTAAAGAAAAGTTTAAAGAAGAAGTGATCAAAATAAGTCAACAACATTGAATGGAAGCCTTATAACAGTAACCATTTCCTGACCAGCGGTTCATTAATCCCTCTATAGAATCATTTGCATTTCATTTGAGTTTCGGATTTTATCTTAAACAAAAATGTATTATCAGAAAATGATATATTTTGTAAATCAAGATGTTGTCTCTATCTCTATCATGCTATCTGTATAATTTGGAGCAGATACAATAATTTGACATTTCCTGTTTTCTGCCGCTAACCTTTCAGCTTTGCTAAGCAGACTGAGAGAGGGTCAGCAGAGTCATCTCGAGGGTGGGTTAAACAGAGTCATCTCGAGTGCGGGGTCAATAAAGTCATCTCATTATCATAGGAGGACAGGGTAAGAATAGTCATCTCATTAACGAGTGGGGTCAGTAGACTCATTTCAATATTATCAGAATTAGAAAGCAGGATCAGCAAAGCCATCTCATTATCAGTAGAGGGTTGGGTCAGCAGAGTGTTCTCATTATTATTAGAATTAGAGGACAGGATCAGCAAAGTTATCTCATTGTCGTTAGGGCACAGGGTCAGCAGAGTCATCTCATTATCATTAAAGATTGCAGTCAGCAGAGTGATCTCAATATTAGATGGTGGGGTCAGCAGAGTCATGTCATTATCTTGAGAATTAGAGGGCAGGATCAGCAAAGTTATCTCATTGTCGTTAGAGTCAGCAGAGTCATCTCATGATCATTAAAGATTGCAGTCAGCAGAGTGATCTCAATATTAGATGGTGGGGTCAGCAGAGTCATCTCATTATCTTGAGAATTAGAGGACAGGATCAGCAAAGCCATCTCATTATCATTAGAGGACAAGGTGAGCAGTCATCTCATTATTATTATTATAGGGTAGGGTCAGCAAAATCATCTCATCATTAGGGTACAGTAGAAATGTGATAGAAAGTTTTCTTAACACTTCCTTGACTTGTGAATACACAAATGGCAAAAAGAGATTAAAAAACACAGATGCAACAGTCAAGTGAGAGGTGCAATTAGAGAAGGTCTTTTGATTCCCGTCGCCAATGGCGTATTTAACATGGTTGTGATAATATACACGTAGTAAACCATAATAATAGTAAATAAAAAATGGAGGTGTTGTGTGTCTCAGGTTCTGCATGGTCAGACTTTTAGCAGTTAACATGAATTTTATGCATTTTTTAACAATAAGCTTTGAAGCAAAATCACGTGAAGGTACAAATAAGTGTAAAGCAGTGGCGTAACTTAATCGCAGCGGTTGCAGTTGTGACTGGATCTCAAAGTCCAGGGGGCCCACATGCCATCCACCACATCAGGCCATTCAGGGCCTGGCACATGAGGTCTTGACACTGACCAGCATCAGGACGTTGAGTGCAGCGCCGCATACAAGGCTCTAATGCTACGCAACATCAAGACGTTGTGTGCTGCATCAAATACAACATTGTAACATAGGCCGGGGTAAGAACCTGTGCAGAGTAAATAGAGGTAAGTAATTACCTGATTTTTTTTTGTTTTGCTTTCTAATTTTTGGGTTTGATTACATTTGGATTCTAGTGTTGGGTCTGATTTTGTGATCTTATTTATGGGTCTGATCTGGGGTTTCATTAATTTGGGCTCTTGATACATTTTTGGGGTCTGATCTGGGGTATGAATTAATTTATGGATCTGCTCTGGGGTCTGGGATCTTAATTAATTTAGGAGTCTAACTAATTTAGGTGTCTGATCTGGAGTCTGAATTATTTAGGTGTCTGATTAATTTAGGGGTCTTATCTCGGGTCCTGAAACACTGGGCAGCAAAAAATTTTAGATGTGCAAGTTCTTGACTTAATTTTTTTTGTCTATTTCATATTTCCTGGATTTTAGCCATAAAAGAAATAAGTCAAAGAAGCAAATCCATATTATAGTTTTCATTGTCTATATGGGGCAAATATGGGTTTCTAATAGAGGACATACAGGGTTATTATGATTGAATCCGATCTGTCTTCCCTTTCCAGTAGTTGGTTTGATTACGGAACTAAATATCTGAAGGGGGCATGGGATAGAGGGGAAAACGCTAAACGCTGAGATCACAGAGAGATATTCAATTAAAAAGTGCAAAAACTCTGTAGGAAATTTCCCCAAAACAGTGGAATACATTACGTGCATTTATAATAATGTGGACACTTCTTGCACATTCTTTAACAGTTTATAAATGGTGTCTATTAAAAGGAGTGCGGCTCAGAGGGGTCATAAAATGTGCCCATTATTTTAACAAATTTTTGGGCACAAACTATTGGTGTAACGTCCAGCAGCCATGAGGTGACTTAAAGAAGAGCAAACTGTCTAACATACCCAGCAAGTTGTATGAAACTTATTTCACCATTTCAACCATTTTAATACATTTTTGCTGTTTCGTATTATTATGCTTTTTCAGACGTAATTGATAAATCTCTTTCATTGTTTTCTATCATTTCATTCAGTATTTCCATGTTTTAAGATGCTGCAAAGATCAACAAAGAAAGTGATTAACAGCTCTCCTTAAATGAGTGTCGAAGCGGACTATCACTCTGTGTGAGCCGGGGGGGGGGGGGTAAAATATGCTTTTTCTATCAGTACACAAACACAGGGATATGGGGGGGGGTGCCAAAGTAGCAGCCGCACCTGGACTCTGGTGTCTGAAGGGACCATATACCCTTCTGCTCCATCAGAAGACACCAGTATTATATATGGCACATGGAGGTGCTATAGATTTTGCATTGGGACCAGGAGCTTAAAATTATCATTTATATATATATATATATATATATATATATATATATAGAGAGAGAGAGAGAGCGAGAGAGAGAGAGAGAGAAAGAGTTGGCAATCATTCTGATTGGGCAGGGGAAGCTGAACTCACAGGCTTTCTCTATGAGTGGGAGGGAAGCAGGACTCACAGGCTTTGTCTATGAATGGGCAGGAAGCAGGACTCACAGGCTTTGTCTATGAGTGGGCGGGAAGCAGGATTTATAGGCTCACCTTGATCTGGTCACCTATTTGGATCAGATTCCGGTTCCAGTCATGAAGTATTTTATACCACATATCACAGGTCCTGAATGGATTCCAAGTTAAAGGTATTTGCTGATTTCTTTAAGGATGACATTTTTCAGTCGTTTGATAATCCCATACTTATAATCTTCCATCTAGATTATTTTACTAGTACCATCAATCAGACATCTTCTACAAACAATAAACTTTCCTTATAAACCAGTTAAACTTGCGCGGTTTCCAGAAGTTCATGTTTAATTGTCAGGGGTTCTAAGAAACGTGGGGTTAGGATCATGTTCTCAATGTTGGTCAATCTGGAAAGGTGAATTATTTATTGAAATGGGAAGGGAAGACGGGAGCAACTTTCTCTACTGAACAGCGGCTTAAGGCCTTTAAATGGTCGTTCAAGAATTCTAGGAGTGTCAACCATGTTACTTAGATGGTATCTGACCCCTTCCAGGTTATTTCACATCAACCCTTTTCATCAAAATTATGTGCCAGGTATGTCATTGTGCAGGGGGTGATGTATGTAGCACGCTCATGTGCCAAGCATGCTCCATATGCTGCAGGTGTTAGCTGTGTTTTACAGCCGACACATGGGACTAACTGTCAGGAACACAATCCCCTCCACACAAAACCCCCCCACACACACACACACACACACACGCACACAACCCCCCAAACATGCACCCGCACCACACACAAAGCCCCCACACACAAAGCCCCCAAAACCTGAAAAACACACCCACTCCACCCTCACAACACACACTTTGCCTTACGCGCACACAAACACACACACACACACACGCACACACACCTTACCTGCTACCGGTCTTCAACAAAATGGCACCGTCTTTCCCTCTCCAAACCAGCTTCTATGCTGGGTCGCAGTGAACTGTACTTGCCACAGAGCATGCACTGTTCAGAGTTACAACTGCAAAAGCATAGGAGATAGGGTCGTTTTCCGTCCCTACTCTCCAATGCCCTGTAGCTGCCGTATAGCATTTGTATATGTATCGTGAAAAGACACAGATGCAATAAAAAAATGGCAGCACACGTAAAAATAAAAAACTGTTAATAAAAAAACAAAAACATTTTATGGGAAAAATAAATAAATTGAATATAATATTTAAATAAATAAAAACACAAACTGATAATAATTTAAAAAAATTATGACACAAATTTTTTTTGTTTGTGTGATGGTGCATTATGTGTGGATTATTGTGAGCCCTCAGCAGAGGAATGATTCTGTAATCAGGTACCACAGGTCGTGTCTCCAGCATATGGACAATCAGATGAGTCAGAGGTGCAGCCACAAGACAAAGTGTCCTCATTGTCCAGTCTCCACAGGGGATCATCAGGAGGCACCACCATCACTCAGCTAGAGACCAGCAAACCAAGCAGATCCAATTATCTCACCCCACTGTGTTCTCATCCTGGCTGTGGCAGACAATAGATGAGCAATACACATAATAGTACAAAAGTCACAACTCACATACAGACAGTAGAAATACAAACTAAAGTCATTATAACAGATCATGGTGACTAGAAACTGCCAAGATGTTCCTCCCCCTGAGGGGTGTATAAGGGCTTGTCCTGGGGAGGAGGGAGATCTCCTGGATGTAGACTTTACTGAGAGCTGAAGCTGAGGCCGGAGCTCTGAGGACTTTCCTGTAATTACCTGATTTTGTGGACTCTGTGCTGTCCCTGCGTGGAAAGCGACCTGGTCGGTCAGCTTTGGATGCAATAAATCCTGTTGGAGTTGCCCTGTCATCACTGACAATGCCAGTTGCCCCTCCCTACAATGCCTGAGAATTGTTTGTCGTACCCTAGTCTGTCTAAGCAAATGGTATCCTAGTGTTTCCTGTTCCTGCTACCTGTAACCTGTATCCTGTGCTATCCTGGTCAAGTACCGTGTTGAGCTTAAGTCGTGCTGTGCTGTATACCACACCTGTTTTGCTACACCACGCCTGGTGCCTGCCTGCTGCCTATTCCCAGCCAAGCCTGTCTTGCTACTGTCTAATCTACCACAGGTACTGTAATGTCAGGATAGGGAGACAGACAGGTGAGCCCTAATCTACCCGCCACTCAGTCCCTGCCTACTTGCACAGCCCGTCCTAGGTGACGGTGTACAACTGGGCGACGGTCTCTACGCTCAATATGTGCACGACAGACAAAACAAGACAAGGGTACACAGAAGCAGGGGAAGAAGGGCAGTTGCCCACGGCAACACCGTGAGCAACAGAGTAGTGGACGAGCCGAGTCAAACCAGGAGTGTACGAGGTAACAAATGCAGAGCAGGAGAATAGTCAGTCAAGCCAGGGTCAATATGAAGCAAAGGTCAATGGTAACAGCAGAAACAGCAGAGCCAGGAAGCAAGAGCAGGCAAAGGACAAGCAGCAAATTAAGGTATAAGTAGACCAAGGGCAGGAGATAGAACCGTCTGGCCAGGCTGCAATAGGCTCTCCCACTCCTCAGCCTACCAGCCTGAGTGGTAGCAGATCGAGTCACTCTAGCAGACCTAGGAGCAGATGCAGACTGATTACCCACGGGCATTGACACAGAGGCTGTGTCAGGCAAATCCTTTACAGGTAGACTGTATGAACTATAGACTGTGACATGTGTCCCGTTGGCCAGCTGCCATACCGTCAAGGTGGTACGGCCCAGTAAGTCCACATACACAACGTGACAGTTTATATGTGTATGTATATAATAGTGTGTGTGTATATATATGTCTATGTATATATGAGTGTGTGTATATATGTTTATATATGAGTGTGTGTGTATATATGTGTGTGTGTGTATATATATAAATTTTATTGAACAAATCTCCTAATGATAACAGATTTTTTTTTAGAAGTAAAAAACTCAAAATGCACTGTTTAAAATTATTATGCACAACAGAGATTAAAACATTTTAAAGGTTGTAAAGAGAACTAAAATGGTAATTTGTTGAATTTGCAGCATCAGGAGGTCATATTTACAGATATCAAAAGCTTTTTCAATAAAAAAATAACAGGCCAAGTTACATGTTACATAGGACCCCTTCTCTGATATCACCTTCACAATTCTTGCATCCATTGAATTTGTGAGTATTTGGACAGTTTCTGCTTGAATATCTTTGCAGGATGTCAGAATAGCCTCCCAGAGCTTCTGTTTTGATGTGAACTGCCTCCCACCCTCATAGATATTTTGCTTGAGGATGTTCCAAAGGTTCTCAATAGGGTTGAGATCAGGAGAACATGGGGGCCACACCATGAGTTTCTCTCCTTTTATGCCCATAGCGGCCAATGACATAGAGGTATTCTTTGCAGCATGAGATGGTGCATTGTCATGCATGAAGATAATTTTGGTACGGAAGGCACGGTTCTTCTTTTTGTACCACGGAAGAAAGTGGTCAGTCATAAACTCACATATTTTGCAGAGGTCATTTTCACACTGTCAAGGACCCAAAAGGGGCCTACCAGCTCTCTCCCCATGATTCCAGCCCAAAACATGACTCCGCCACCTCATTGCTGACGTCGCAGCCTTGTTGGGACATGGTGGCCATTCACCAACCATCCACTACTCCATCCACCTGGACCATCCAGGCTTGCACGGCACTCATCAGTAAACAACACAGTTTGAAAATTAGTCTTCATGTATTACTGAGCCACTGCAACTGTTTCTGCTTGTGAGCATTGTTTAGGGGTGGTCGAATAATAGCTTTATGCACACTTGCAAACCTCTGGAGGATCCTACACCTTGAGGTTCGCGGGACTCCAGAGGCTTCAAATACTTATTTGCTACTCTGCAATGGCATTTTAGCAGCTGCTCTCCTAATCCTATTAATTTGTCTGGCAGAAACCTTCCTCATTATGCCTTTATCTGAACGAACCCGTCTGTGCTCTGAATCAGCCACAAATCTTTTCACAGTACGATGATCACGCCTAAGTTTTCTTGAAATATCCAATGTTTTCATACCTTGTCCAAGGTATTGCACTATTTCACACTTTTCGGCAGCAGAGAGATTCTTTTTCTTTCCCATATTTTGCTTGAAACCTGTGGCCTGCTTAATAATGTGGAACGTCCTTCTTAAGTAGTTTTCCTTTGATTGGGCACACCTGGCAAACAAATTATCACAGGTGTCTGAGATTGATTACAATGATCCAAAGAGCCCTAAGACACAATACCATCCGTGAGTTTAATTGACAAACTAATAATTAAATATTTATGACACTTAAATCCAATGTGCATAATAATTTGGAACACGGTGTATATATGAGTGATTGTGTATATGAGTTTGTATATATAAGTGTGTGTATATATGAGTGCGATCGTGTGTGTATATATATATCATTGTGTGTATATAAGTGTGTATATGAGTGTGTATATATATATATATATATATATATATATATATATATATACAGTATATATATTGTAGCAGTGCAGCTACTGGACAGTGCAGAAACTCAGGTTTTAAGCAACCAGGGAGCATGTACAGCAGAGAGGGTTTTCTCTGCTATTGCTTGGGTGTAAAGCCTCGAATAGGGCCTGGTTTGCTGGAGTGTGAAGGAGAAGGGCGGGCTTCCACTCCATACAGACAGTCCATGTCTTGGGCTGTCTGATGAGCCTAGTTAGGCATCACCTGAGACGGCTCTTTAATTCAGGTGTGTACAGTTCACACAGGGCTCTCAGTCTGGGGAAGACAGGCATGCTGGCCTGTGAGAGTCACCACCGTGTGAGGTAAAACTGAAGGTTTTGAGGTGTTGGGCACAAGGCTCAGTGTCACATAGTGAGGGACACTGAATGTGTTAGTTAGAGGCTGGACGGCCTAGTTTTTATTTTGTATGTTTAATGTTGTACCACTGATTGCTGTTGTGAAGACAATAAAGCTAGCTGCGGCTGGTTTAAACCTTTTACTCAAGGAGTTGGAGTGAACTTTCTATGTGTGCAAACCATCTCACCTGGGAGATGGCAATCCCATGAGCTAAGTGGTCCCCAGGATGTCACAATATATATATACAGTGAAGGAAATAAGTATGTGATCCCTTGCTGATTTTATAAGTTTGCCCACTGTCAAAGACATGAGCAGTCTAGAATTTTTAGGCTAGGTTAATTTTACCAGTGAGATAGGTTATATATAAAAAAAATAAAAATAAAAATCACATTGTCAAAATTATATATATTTATTTGCATTGTGCACAGAGAAATAAGTATTTGATCCCTTTGGCAAACAAGACTTAATACTGGGTGGCAAAACCCTTGTTGGCAAGCACAGAAGTCAGAAATTTTTAGTAGTTGATGATGAGGTTTGCACACATGTTAGATGGAATTTTGGCCCACTCCTCTTTGCAGATCATCTGTAAATCATTAAGATTTCGAGGCTGTCGCTTGGCAACTCGGATCTTCAGCTCCCTCCATAAGTTTTCGATGGGATTAAGGTCTGGAGACTGGCTAGGCCACTCCATGACCTTAATGTGCTTCTTTTTGAGCCACTGCTTTGTTGCCTTGGCTGTATGTTTCGGGTCATTGTCGTGCTTGAAAACCCAGCCACGAGCCATTATTAATGTCCCGCTGGAGGGAAGGAGGTTGTCACTCAGGATTTGACGGTACATGGCTCCATCCATTCTTCCATTGATGCGGTGAAGTAGTCCTGTGCCCTTAGCAGAGAAACACCCCCAAAACATAATGTTTCCACCTCCATGCTTGACAGTGGGGACGGTATTCTTTGGGTCATAGGCAGCATTTCTCTTCCTCCAAACACGGCGATTTGAGTTAATGCCAAAGAGCTCAATTTTAGTCTCATCTGACCACAGCACCTTCTCCTAATCACTCTCAGAATCATCCAGATGTTCATTTGAAAACTTCAGACGGGCCTGTACATGTGCCTTCTTGAGCAGGGGGACCTTGCGGGCACTGCAGGATTTTAATCCATTACGGCGTAATGTGTTACCAATGGTTTTCTTGGTGACTGTGGTCCCAGCTGCCTTGAGATCATTAACAAGTTCCCCCCGTGTAGTTTTCGGCTGAGCTCTCACCTTCCTCAGGATCAAGGATACCCCACGAGGTGAGATTTTGCATGGAGCCCCAGATCGATGTCGATTGACAGTCATTTTGTATGTCTTCCATTTTCTTACTATTGCACCAACAGTTGTTTCCTTCTCACCCAGCATCTTACTTATGGTTTTGTAGCCCATTCCAGCCTTGTGCAGGTCTATGATCTTGTCCCTGACATCCTTAGAAAGCTCTTTGGCCTTGCCCATGTTGTAGGGGTTAGAGTCAGACTGATTAATGGAGTCTGTGGACAGGAGTCTTTTATACAGGTGACCATGTAAGACAGCTGTATTTAATGCAGGCACCAAGTTGATTTGGAGAGTGTAACTGGTCTGGAGGAGGCTGAACTCTTAATGGTTGGTAGGGGATCAAATACTTATTTCTCTGTGCACAATGCAAATAAATATATATAATTTTGACAATGTGATTTTCTTTTTTTTTTATATATAATCTATCTCTCACTGGTAAAATTAACCTAGCCTAAAAATTCGAGACTGTTCATGACTTTGACAGTGGGCAAACTTACAAAATCAGCAAGGGATCAAATACTTATTTCCTCCACTGTATATATATACACTACCGTTCAAAAGTTTGGGGTCACCCAGACAATTTTGTGTTTTTCATGAAAACTCACACTTATATTTATCAAATGAGTTGCAGAATGACTAGAAAATATAGCCAAGACATTGGCAAGGTTAGAAATAATGATTTTTATTTGAAATAATAATTTTCTCCTTCAAACTTTGCTTTCGTCAAAGAATGCTCCATTTGCAGCAATTACAGCATTGCAGACCTTTGGCATTCTAGCTGTTAATTTGCTGAGGTAATCGGGAGAAATTTCACCCCATGCTTCCAGAAGGCCCTCCCACAAGTTGGATTTGCTTGATGGGCACTTCTTGCGTACCATACGGTCAAGCTGCTCCCACAATAGCTCTATGGGGTTGAGATCTGGTGACTGCGCTGGCCACCCCATTACAGATAGAATACCAGCTGCCTGCTCCTTCCTTAAATAGTTCTTGCATAATTTGGAGGTGTGCTTTGGGTCATTGTCCTGTTGTAGGATGAAATTGGCTCCAATGAAGCGCTGTCCACAGGGTATGGCATGGCGTTGCAAAATGGAGTGATAGCCTTCCTTATTCAAAATCCCTTTTACCTTGTACAAATCTCCTACTTTACCAGCACCAAAACAACCCCAGACCATCACATTACCTCCACCATGCTTGACAGATGGCGTCAGGCACTCTTCCAGCATCTTTTCAGTTATTCTGCGTCTCACAAATGTTCTTCTATGTGATCCAAACACCTCAAACTTCCATTCGTCTGTCCATAACACTTTTTTCCAATCTTCCTCTGTCCAATGTCTGTGTGCTTTTGCCCATATTAATCTTTTCCTTTAATTAGCCAGTCTCAGATATGGCTTTTTCTTTGCCACTCTGCCCTGAAGACCAGCATCCCGGAGTCGCCTCTTCACTGTAGACGTTGACACTGGTGTTTTGCGGGTACTATTTAATGAAGCTGCCAGTTGAGGACCTGTGAGGCGTCTATTTCTCAAACTAGAGACTCTAATGTACTTGTCTTGTTGCTCAGTTGTGTAGCTGGGCCTCCCACTTCTCTTTCTACTCTGGTTAGAGCCTGTTTGTGCTGTCCTCTGAAGGGAGTAGTACACACCGTTGGAGGAAATCTTCAGTTTCTTGGCAATTTCTCGCATGGAAAAGCCTTCATTTCTAAGAACAAGAATAAACTGTTGAGTTTCACATGAAAGCTCTCTTCTTTTAGCCATTTTGAGAGTTTAATCGAACCCACAAATGTAATGCTCCAGATTGTCAACTAGCTCAAAGGAAGGTCAGTTTTATAGCTGGTCTAAACAGCAAAACTGTTTACAGCGGTGCTAACATAATTGCACAAGGGTTTTCAAGTGTTTTCTAATCATCCATTAGCCTTCTAACACAGTTAGCAAACACAATGTACGATTAGAACACTGGAGTGATGGTTGCTGGAAATGGGCCTCTATACGCCTATGTAGATATTGCATTAAAAACCAGACGTTTGCAGCTAGAATTGTCATTTAGCACATTAACAATGTATAGCGTGTATTTCTGATTAATTTAATGTTATCTTCATTGAAAAAAAGTAAATTTCTAAGTGACCCTAAACTTTTGAACGGTAGTGTATATATATATGGATGTGTTTGCATGTCTGTACATGCGTGCATATATATATATATATATATATATATATATATATATATATATGTATATATATATATTTATATATATATATATATATGTATATATATATATATATATATATATGTATATATATATATATGTATATATATATACAGTGAAGGAAATAAGTATTTGATCCCTTGCTGATTTTGTAAGTTTGCCCACTGTCAAAGTCATGAACAGTCTAGAACTTTTAGGCTAGGTTAATTTTACTAGTGAGAGATAGATTATATATATATATATATATATATATATATATATATATATATATATATATATATATATATAAAAAAAAAAAGAAAATCACATAGTCAAAATTATATATATTTATTTGCATTGTGCACAGAGAAATAAGTATTTGATCCCCTACCAACCATTAAGAGTTCAGCCTCCTCCAGACCAGTTACACGCTCCAAATCAACTTGGTACCTGCATTAAAGACAGCTGTCTTAAATGGTCACCTGTATAAAAGACTCCTGTCCACAGACTCAATTAATCAGTCTGACTCTAACCCCTACAACATGGGCAAGACTAAAGAGCTTTCTAAGGATGTCAGGTACAAGATCATAGACCTGCACAAGGCTGGAATGGGCTACAAAACCATAAGTAAGACGCTGGGTGAGAAGGAGACAACTGTTGGTGCAATAGTAAGAAAATGGAAGACATACAAAATGACTGTCAATCGACATCGATCTGGGGCTCCATGCAAAATCTCACCTCGTGGGGTATGCCCGCAAGGTCCCCCTGCTACAGAAGGCACATGTACAGGCCCGTCTGAAGTTTGTAAATGAACATCTGGATGATTCTGAGAGTGATTGGGAGAAGGTGCTGTGGTCAGATGAGACTAAAATTGAGCTCTTTGGCATTAACTCAACTCGCCGTGTTTGGAGGAAGACAAATGCTGCCTATGACCCAAAGAACACCGTCCCCACTGTCAAGCATGGAGGTGGAAACATTATGTTTTGGGGGTGTTTCTTTGCTAAGGGCACAGGACTACTTCACCGCATCAATGGGAGAATGGATGGAGCCATGTACAGTCAAATCCTGAGTGACAACCTCCTTCCCTCCACCAGGACATTAAAAATGGCTCGTGGCTGGGTCTTCCAGCACGACAATGACCCGAAACATACAGCCAAGGCAACAAAGGAGTGGCTAAAAAACGAGCACATTAAGGTCATGGAGTGGCCTAGCCAGTCTCCAGACCTTAATCCCATTGAAAACTTATGGAGGGAGCTGAAGATCCGAGTTGCCAAGCGACAGCCTCGAAATCTTAATGATTTACAGATGATCTGCAAAGAGGAGTGGGCCAAAATTCCATCTAACATGTGTGCAAACCTCATCATCAACTACAAAAAACGTCTGACTGCTGTGCTTGCCAACAAGGGTTTTGCCACCAAGTATTAAGTCTTGTTTGCCAAAGGGATCAAATACTTATTTCTCTGTGCACAATGCAAATACATATATATAATTTTGACAATGTGATTTTCTTTTTTTTTATATATATATATAATCTATCTCTCACTGGTAAAATTAACCTAGCCTAAAAATTCTAAACTGTTCATGACTTTGACAGTGGGCAAACTTACAAAATCAGCAAGGGATCAAATACTTATTTCCTTCACTGTATATATATATATATATATATATATATATATATATATGTGTGTGTGTGTCTGTGTGTGTGTGTGTGTGTGTGTGTGTGTGTATGTGTATGTGTATGTGTCTATATATGTGTGAGCATGTATATATGAGTATGTGTGTGTGTGTATATAAATATATATATATATGTGTGTGTGTGTTGTGAGACCTAGTGCTGTGTGTGTTACGCAGGGGCATAGCTGGGTTAGTTATTTAGTCCAAAACATCTAATGCTTTTCAATGCGCCCTTAAGATCCTATTTTTTTTACGGCCATCACATTAACCTGTTCCCGACATTTGACATATCCATACGCCAAAGTCGGGTAAAGGCAGTATGGAACGGGCTCACGGAGTGAACCTGCACCATACGATGTGGGTGTCAGCTGTATGTTACATGTATGTTACAGCTGACACTTCAGAGTAATGAGCGGGATCACGCCCAAGCGCGATCCCGCTTGTTTAACTCGTTAAATACCACGGTCAATAGCGACCGTGGCATTTAAATTGTTAGAAAAGGGGAGGCGACCCCCTCTAACTGTTCATCGCGACCCCGTAATGCAATCATGGGGTGGCGATGGGTGCTATGGCTGTCTGGGGGCCTAATGAAGGCCCCCAGGTCCACCATCTATGTGCTCCTATTAAACGCTGCCTCCGGCCTGTCAGAATCACGATATACTGCAATACGTTAGTATTGCAATATATAGTACAAGCGATCTAACGATCGCTGGTTGAAGTCCCCTAGGGGGACTAATAAGAAAATCAGTAAAATAATGTTGTTTTTTTTGTATGTAAATTTTTTTTTAAATATTAAAAGTTCAAAAAAACACCTTTTTCCCATTTTCACCTTCAGCTCTAGAGTATAATACAGGATGTAACTAAGGATCAGTACAGGATAAGTAATGTATGTACACAGTGACTTCACCAGCAGAATAGTGAGTGCAGCTCTGGAGTATAATACAGGATGTAACTCAGGATCAGTACAGGATAAGTAATGTAATATTTGTAAACAGTTACTCCACCAGCTGAATAGTGAGTGCAGCTCTGGAGTATAATACAGAATGTAACTTAGGATCAGTACAGTATAAGTAATATAATTTATCTACATAGTTACTCCACCAGCAGAACAGTGAGTGCAGCACTGGAATATAATACAGGATGTAACTCAGGATGAGTACAGGATAAGTAATGTAATGTATCTATACAGTTACTCCACCAGCATAATAGTGAGTGTAGTACTGGAGTATAATACAGGATGTAACTCAGGATCAGTACAGGATAAGTAATGTAATATTTGTAAACAGTTACTCCACCAGCTGAATAGTGGGTGCAGCTCTGGAGTATAATACAGAATGTAACTTAGGATCAGTACAGGATAAGTAATATAATGTATGTACACAGTGACTCCACCAGCATAACAGTGAGTGTAGCACTGGAATATAATACAGGATGTAACTCAGGATGAGTACAGGATAAGTAATGTAATGTATATACACAGTGACTCCACCAGCAGAATAGTGAGTGCAGCTCTGGATTATAATACAGGATGTTACTCAGGATCAGTACAGGATAAGTAATGTAATGTATGTACACAGTGACTCCACCAGCAGAATAGTGAGTGCAGCTCTGGAGTATAAAACAGGATGTAACTCAGAATCAGTACAGGATAAGTAATGTAATGTATGTACACAGTGACTCCACCAGAAGGATAGTGAGTGCAGCTCTGGAATATAATACAGGATGTAACTCAGGATCAGTACAGGATAAGTAATGTAATGTATATACACAGTGACTCTACCAGCAGAATAGTGAGTGTAGCATTGGAATATAATACAGGATGTAACTCAGGATCAGTACAGGATAAGTAATGTAATGTATCTACACAGTTACTCCACCAGCATAATAGTGAGTGTAGCACTGGAGTATAATACAGGATGTAACTCAGGATCTGTAATGTCGGGGTAGGGAGACAGACAGGTGAGCCCTAATCTACCCGCCACTCAGTCCCTGCCTACTTGCAACGACCCGCCCTAGGACACGGGGTACAACTGGGCGACGGTCCCTACACTCAATAGGTGCACGACAGACAAACAGACAAGGGTACAAAGAAGGCAGGGAAATGGGGAAGTTGCCCACGGGGACACCGTGAGCAACAAGCGAAGTGAACGAGCCAAGTCAAACCAGGAGAAGAGCGAGGTACAAAAACGCAGAGCAGATGAGTGGTCAGTAAAGCCAAGGTCAATCACCAGCAGAGGATCAGTAGTTCAAGAAGCTACAGCATGGCCAGGAAACCAGCAGAGAAGAATCACAAGCAAAGGAGGAACAGGAAAGGCAGGTATAAATAGACAGAGGGCGGGAGCTAGCTCTGTCTGGCCAGGCTGCGATAGGCTCTCCCACTCCTAAGCCTGCCATCCTGGGTGGTGGAAGATGGAGTCAGTCTCACAGACATAGAAGCAGGTGCAGACTGATTACCTATGGGCGTCGACACAGAAGTTGTGTCAGGCAGATCCTTTACAGTACCCCCCCTTTTATGAGGGGCCACCGGACCCTTTCTAGGTGGACCAGGTTTATTGGGGAAACGAAGGTGGAACCTCCTGAGCAATACCCCAGCGTGAACATCCTGGGCGGGTACCCAAGTCCTCTCCTCAGGCCCGTATCCTCTCCAATGGACCAGGTACTGGAGGGAGCCATGGACCATCCTGCTGTCGACAATCTGGGCCACCTCGAATTCTACCCCCTCAGGGGTGAGAACAGGGACCGGAGGTTTCTTCGAGGGAGCCATTGACGGGGAGCAGCGTTTAAGGAGGGAGGCATGAAACACGTCGTGTAATCGAAAAGACAGGGGCAACTCCAGTCGGAAGGAGACATGGTTAAGGACTTCAATGACCTTGTATGTCCCTATAAACGAGGGAGCAAACTTCTTGGACGGGACTTTAAGGCGCAAATTTTTTGACGATAGCCACACCAGATACCCGACCACAAACAAGGGGTTAGCAGAACGTCTTCTATCTGCCTGAGTCTTTTGTATGCTCTGGGACGCCTCTAGGTTCTTCTGAACCTGGGCCAAGATTGTGCACAGTTCCCGATGAACGACATCTACCTCGGGATTGTTGGAACTACCAGGTGAAACAGAGGAGAACCGTTGATTAAACCCAAAATTACAGAAAAAGGGGTAGACCCCTGACGAGTTACTGGCCCGGTTATTAAGGGAAAATTCGGCGAGGGGAATGAGAGAGACCCAATCATATTGACAGTCAGAGACAAAACACCTTAAATATTGTTCTAGAGACTTATTAGTCCTCTCAGTTTGGCCATTAGTTTCAGGATGGAAGGCAGAGGAGAAGGACAGATCAATCTCCAACTTTTTACAGAAGGCTCTCCAAAACAATGAAACAAATTGTACCCCTCTGTCAGAAACAATATTGACAGGGACCCCATGGAGACGCAGGATGTGTTTGACAAACAAGGTAGCTAACGTCTTAGCATTGGGTAGTTTCTTGAGGGGCACAAAGTGTGCCATCTTACTGCAGCGATCTACTACAACCGACACCACCGACTTGCCTTGAGATGGAGGCAAATCGGTGATGAAATCCATGGAGATATGGGTCCAAGGTCTCTGTGGAATGGGCAAAGAACATAGTAAGCCCGCTGGTCGGGACCTGGGAGTCTTGGACCTAGCACAAACGTCACAAGCGGCGACGTAGGCCTTAACATCTTTGAGCAACCCAGGCCACCAATAGTTTCTGGCAATGAGGTGCTTGGTACCCAGGATGCCTGGATGGCCAGATAGTACAGAGTCATGATTTTCCCTAAGTACCCTTAGCCGGAATTGCAGGGGAACAAACAGCTTGTTCTCAGGAAGGTTCCCGGGAGCTGAACCATGATCAGCCGCAATTTCAGAAACTAAATCAGAATCAATAGAGAAAATGATTATACCTGGAGGCAAAACACAAGCAGGATCTTCCTCCGAAGGAGGGCTGGCCATGAAGCTACGCGACAGTGCATCAGCCTTAATATTTTTAGACCCAGCCCTATAGGTGACCAAAAAGTTGAATCTGGTAAAAAATAACGCCCATCGAGCTTGTCTCGGGTTTAGCCTCCGGGCAGATTCTAGGAAAACCAGATTCTTGTGGTCGGTAAGGACCGTTACCTGGTGCCTAGCCCCCTCCAGCAAGTGGCGCCACTCTTCAAATGCCCATTTAATGGCTAAGACTTCGCGGTTGCCAATATCATAGTTACTCTCAGTGGGCGAAAACTTCCTGGAGAAGTAGGCACAGGGGCGGAGATGGGTGAGGGACCTGGTACCCTGGGACAAGACAGCTACCACTCCCACCTCGGACACGTCAACCTCCACGATAAATGGCTCCATTTGGTTGGGCTGAACCAGCACTGGGGCCGAGATAAAGCACTTCTTAAGGACCTCAAAAGCTTGGACAGCCTCAGGAGGCCAGTGAAGGAGATCAGCACCTTTGCGAGTGAGATCCGTAGGAGGCTTAGCGATGACCGAGAAGTTAGCAATAAATCTCCTGTAATAATTAGCGAACCCCAGGAAGCACTGTAACGCCTTCAGGGAGGCAGGTTGGACCCATTCCGCCACAGCCTGGACCTTGGCGTGGTCCATGCGAAATTCATGAGGAGTGAGGATTTGACCCAAAAACGGTATCTCCTGCACCCCAAAGACACGTTTTTCGGTCTTAGCAAACAGTTTGTTTTCCCCAAGGGCCTGGAGCACCTTCCGGACATGCTCAATGTGGGAGGACCAGTCTTTGGAAAACACAAGTATGTCATCAAGGTACACTACAAGAAATACCCCCAGGTAGTCTCTTAAAATCTCATTTATGAAATTCTGGAAGACCGCGGTAGCATTACACAACCCAAAGGGCATGACGAGGTATTCAAAATGACCTTCGGGCATGTTAAACGCAGTCTTCCACTCATCCCCCTCTATGATGCGGATAAGGTTATAAGCCCCCCGTAGATCAAACTGAGAGAACCTTTGGGCCCCCTGAACCTGATTAAAGAGATCAGGAATCAAAGGAAGGGGATACTGGTTCCTTACAGTGACCTTATTCAAGTTTCGGTAGTCAATGCACGGCCTAAGACCACCATCCTTCTTCCCTACGAAGAAGAAGCCAGCACCTACCGGAGAAGTATAGGGACGAATGTAACCCTTGGCCAGCCATTCCTGGATTTACTCTCTCATGGCTTCACGTTCGGGACTTGTCCTAAGGCTATGCTTTTAATATTTAGCGCAGTGTACGGTCACATCCTCGAGGGCACTTTTATGTGATTTATTTGGGATAGGGAGTACTTGGCCTATAAACACTGCCCTTGGCCATCCGCCCTTGGATGGTTGTTTTATATTTTTTGGTTGATTGGTATTGTCTTTCCCAAGATAAACCAGTCTCAGAGCCGTCTGGTCACAACTCCCCATGGCCTTCAATTGTAGTCAGGACATCTCAAGACCGGATATCCTCAAGTCTTCATCTTCAGTCTGAAAAATGAGAGATCCTTCACCTTTCAAATCATTATTCCACCAAATCATTAGATTTTATCTACAACTTTTCTGTAGCTTTCCAATCATACAAACTGTCATGGGGTTCGTTAGGTTAAAGAGGCTCTGTCACCACATTATAAGTGTCCTGTCTCCTACATAAGGAGATCGGCGCTATAATGTAGGTGACAGTAATGCTTTTTATTTAAAAAAACGATCTGTTTTCACCACTGTATTAGCAATTTTAGATTTATGCTAATGAGTTGCTTAATGCCCAAGTGGGCATGTCTTTACTTTAGACCAAGTGGGCATTGTACAGAGGAGTGTATGACGCTGACCAATCAGTGGCCAATCAGCATCATGCACTCCTCTCCATTCATTTACTCAGCGCATAGTGATCCTTTTAGATCGCTATGTGCTGTCTTATACTAACACATAAACAATACTGAAGTGTTTAGACAGTGAATAGACATTCCACGGGATGTCTATTCACAATCTCTGCACTTTGTCACTGTTTCTGTGGTAGTTACAGCAGAGGAAGCGTAATTTCGCGAGATTACGCTGTAGATGACAGGTTACAACGAGATTACGCTTGCTCTGCTGTAACTACCACAGAAACAGTAACGAAGTGCAGGGATTGTGAATAGACATCCCGTGGAATACACTCCTCTGTACAACTCCCACTTGGTCTAAAGTAAAAACACGCCCACTTTTCATTAAGCAACTCATTAGCATAAATATAAAATTGCTAATAAAGTGGTGAAAATAGATTGTTTTTTAAATAAAAAGCACTGCTGTCAGCTACTTTATAGCACCGATCACCTTATGTAGGAGATAGGGCACTTATAATGTGGTGACAGAGCCTCTTTAATGCACGATCAACAGAGCCAGTCATGACAGGGTAACTCCAACAGGATTTATTGCATCCAATGCAGACCGACAAGGTCTCCTTCCATGCAGGGACAGCACACAGTCCCCAAAATCAGGTAATCACAGGAAGCTCCTCAGAGCGCCGGCCTCAGCTTCAGCTCTCAGTAAAGTCTACATCCAGGAGATCCTCCATCCTCCCCAGGACAAGCCCTTATACACCCCTCAGGGGGGGGGGGGCATCTTGGCAGTTTCTAGTCACCATGATTTGTTATAATGACTTTAGAACGTATTTCTACTGTCTGTATGTGAGGGAGATAATAGGATCTGTTGATCTGTTTTGAAATGATCCTCAGTGGGGTCCAAACAAAGAAAGATTCTGGGGGCCGATTGATAAACACTGAGAGGTGTCAATGCAGACGCTGCAAGACATTGCGGCAGCTTGAGAAATCTCTGCGCTTCACAAGTATCAGGCAATGTCAAGATTTCTGCCCAATAAAAGTTGTGTGACAGAACCTAAAGATTACTCACGGAAGATTGTGTGCAGGGAATACCTAATAGAACTCATTGAATATGAAGGCCAATGGACTTAAAGGCAATTTGAAAAACACCAAAAGAGGTGAATTTACTAAAAACATTATATTGAAACTTTATTGAAATCTACGAGCTTTATTTGGGACTATTCATGAAGTAAACTACGCATTCAAACATTTCCCATGTAGTGATAAGCCTCCTTTTCTTGGAAAACGCTGTGGTTTGGAGTCTGAAGCATACGACTCGTTACAGACTAGTGGTAGAGCTGGCTTACTGCAGCCCTCCTCCCATTCCAGTGAATGATATTAGAGCTCCATTAATATGTCATTAATGCTCTGGGATTTACTTCTCCCCTTTCCTCTGGTCACACATAGTGTGTAGTTCGAGCAGCAGAAGCTGTGTCAGGATTTGCTTTGTTAGGGTGCCTATTACCAATATATTGAAGCGCTATTGTCGCTCATGCTGTCATCATTTATCCTCTGGCAAACGGTTCAAATCTGTCCATAAACTCTATCTGGAAATCTGGACACCAGCAGTTTAACAATCTGTGATAATCTCAATGTAGGATCCCCTCGGAGCATCAGAGATTACAATGCTTCTGTCGGTCTGGATCACCTGACATGGTTCAGACAAGGATGTAAGGACAATATACACTCTCTATTTTACAGTCACAATCTGGCCGTGTGCAGGAGTCCTTACAGGTCACAGGACTGAGACGTCGGGTCCATGGCTCATAGGAGCTTTTTCACCTCTGACCTGCAGGGGAAAGAACAGCCCCTACAACATGTGCAGCGGAGCGCTATTTATGCTGGGTTCATACTGCAGTCCTCATTGCAAACATATGACAGGTGGTGGTGCAAGGAGTTGTACATCTTAGATCAGTGCTTCCCAAACTTTCTGAAGCCGGGACCCACTTTTGGCTGAGACGTTTGTTTGGGACCTCCCACTTCCGTACTCAGCCTTATTTCATCTGACATATGTCAACATCATAGTAGTTAGATGCCGATACTTCTCTCCATTCAAAAAATAATCTGCGTGTGGGGATGGAGTGGGGATCAAGGTACCCTTCTCCTGTGCGTCACTGAGGCCCGACTACGTCATGTAACCCGGCCTTCAGTGGCCATCAGAGGCGTAGCCAGGGGTTTAGCACAGAGGGCTGAAAAAAACCATCTGAGTGGGCCACAACCCAGTTGGCCCCCACACAGTATCTCATACCTCCATGGTTAATATTACTTTTCTATCAATCAATACCCATTATGACCAAACCAAAAAGCAGCGTAATATGGCCCCTTTTAACCCTTTGTTATTTCACCTTACATAAATCTTTGTCTTACTGCCTATAAGAAATTTACCAGTATGGTTTAGCAACTTATTTTGTATTATTATTTTGTATTATTATTATTATTATTTTGTATTATTATTATTATTATTAGCTTGTACCTATTTGATGTCGTCATCTGCAGTAACATTGTAACACACAACATAAAAGTTGATTAGTTACGTGTACAAATACAATTAATAGGCAAAAAGACATATATATATAGGCATATACAAAGTTAGGCAGCACTGGCAGCGTGTGGGTGCAAGCTCTGAGGAACAGACCAAGTTCCAGGTACATACAAATCGAAAAAATGAGCAGCAACTCCAAAGATCAAGTGACAAAAATGGGTACTTTATTGCCCGTGCGACGTTTCAGCTCCGTCCACTGGAGCCTTTCTCAAGCCTTGAGAAAGGCTCCAGTGGACGGAGCTGAAACGTCGCACGGGCAATAAAGTACCCATTTATTTCACTTGATCTTTGGAGTTGCTGCTCATTTTTTCGATTTGTATATATATATATATATATATATATATATATATATATATATATATATATAAACAATACAAGCAAGAAACATTATGGCAGATCTTAGACTGAATATAGGAGGAGGGGAGAGGCATGGGGGAAATGAGATGAGCATAAGGTCAGGATCACACACACAGTTGTTATGCAGTAAGTTGGTGTCAGTTTTTTTGATCAGTTTTTTGAGCCAAAGCCAGAAGTGGATCCAACAGGAAGGAAAGATAAAAGTAAAGACTGATGCATCTCCTTTCTCTTGTGTCTATTTCTGTGTTTAGCTCAAAAATCAACCAAAAACGACCAAAAAAACGGCATCAATACTGCGTGTGTGATCCTGGTCTTAAAGTTGGACAGCAGAAAAGAAAGTCATGAGCAGAGCAAAGGTTCCTTCTAGGTTATAATATGAAAATGAGTGAAGAAATGTATAGAGGGTGCAGGTCACAATACAACATAAAAAAAAATTTGCTTTTTTTTGCGAAAGCTGCAAAACATTAAAAAAAAACCTTGCTATTGCTGTAATCATAATAAGAATAAAGATAAAGGGGTTTTCCACCTTCTGACAACTGATGACCTATCCATAATGCTATTT
The DNA here is from genome assembly GCF_050947455.1 of Rhinoderma darwinii. Classification (NCBI taxonomy): domain Eukaryota; kingdom Metazoa; phylum Chordata; class Amphibia; order Anura; family Rhinodermatidae; genus Rhinoderma; species Rhinoderma darwinii. The sequence continues at coordinate 425,144,783 of NC_134689.1, forward strand.
ACAGATCCGGAAACAGTTGGCCCCATACATAGCATAGCGGCCGTGCTGCAGAATTGCAGCTCGGCCGCTATTCTGTAGCCGGAGCCAACTGTTCTGGCATGTACGTCCAGTGCACGGAGGCACCGCACCTGCTGATCTGTTCAGGTCCGGGTGTCGGACCCCCACAGATCATGTACTGATGACCTATCCAGTGAATAGGTCATCAGTTGTCAGAAGCTGCAAAACCCCTTTAACATGTAATTTTTACTGCACGGTGAACGCCGTAAAATCAAAACCCAAAAAAACGATGGCAGATTTTTGTTCACATTTTTCCAGTAAATTATATGCTTCATTAATGGACCATTAGAACTTACAACTCAACCTGCAAAAAAAAAAATCAAAAAAGAAAAAGTCCTCGTACAGCTATGTTGACAGAAAAATAAAAAAAAATTATGTCTCTTGGAGAGTGCGGATAAAAACTTGAAAAGAAAAAAACGAAAATTGGTTATGGTGGGAAGGGGTTAACCTATCCGCAGAGTAAAAAATACACAGTGGATTTTAGGAGTACTATTTTTAATCCATCTATTGTGGTTTTTCAACACTGATTTTGTAGCCAAAACCGCTCCAAAGAAATGCTTGTTACATATGTCCATTTAGTTGTGGATAATCCATTTTATACTGTGGGACAATTTTGCCTAATAGTAGAGAACAGATTGGGAGCCGGCAGCCCTGAGATTATGTTCACACATATGGGGACAATCAACAATATTTCTGGTGTCAAAGCCGTAAACCACCAAAAAATCACAACAATTTTGACCTTTCGGGCAGCTTTTGCCACTTTTTAATAGTGCATACAAAGAAAAAAACTGAAAACGCCTCGTGTGAACATATTTATAATGTAATAGAATAAAAAGGTGGAAACAGTAAGTTGTGTGTTATTTTTAGCATTATTAACCCCTTGATGCCAAAGTCAGTTTTGACCTTCCTGACAGCCTCATTTTTCTAATCTAACATATCTCACTTTATGTAGTTATAACTTTGGAATGCTTTTAGTTATCCAAGTGATTCTGAGATGGTTTTCTCGTGACACATTGTATTATATGTTAGTGGTAAAATTTGGTCAATATATTCAGTGTTTATTTTTGAAAAACACCAAAATCTAGAGAAAATTTTAAAAAATGTGCATTTTGTAAATTTTGATTTATCTGCTTGTAAAACAGATAGTAATATCACATAAAATATTTACAAATAAAAATTTACCATATGTCTACTTTATGTTGCCATTTTTTATTTTTCTAGGACATTAAAAGGCTTATTATTTAGTAGCAGTTTTTCAAATATTTAAAAACATTTCCAAAACATATTTTTTTATGTACCAATTCAGTTCTGAAGTGGCTTTGTAAGAAACTCCCTTTAAATAACCCTCTTTTAAAAACTACAAGCTTTCGTGTTGATCGGTGCTCGTTGTTATTACCAAATCGTGCTTGGTGATTACGTAAGGGACACATTAGACCTTCCTTTTCTCCAGTGGGCCGGAATTCTATTTTTGTTGAAAAGGGGGAGTATAGCGTCCATGTACAAATATCGTGAACTTAACAAAATGACTAATTCAGCACCTCTTCCCCTGATCCCGGATCTATATAAACAGATTTTGGGTGAGAATTTATAATGTGATCCGCATCAGAGAAGTGGAGGACAGCGTTTAACGCTCTTGAAGGCCATTATTTGTATTTAGTTGTGCCTTTTGCCTTTACTAACGTTCCTGCTGTTTTCAAAAGTTTTATTAATTACATTTTTGGCGATGTCTGTGGTCACCTACTTGGATGACATCTTGATATTCTGCTTTGACTTTTCGTCTCACATTGAATATGTGGCTATTGTTTTGAAAAAGTTGAGAGAAAATCATATTTATGCCAAACTTCAGAAATGTTTGTTTGGCATTCTGGAAGTTAATTTCCTAGGTTACATCCTGTCTGGCCAGGGTATTTGTATGAACCTCTCCAAAGTTCACATTGGATTAAAGTATGCACATTGGATTAAAGTGTCGTAAACATTTAATTATTAGTTTTTCAATTAAACTCATGGATGGTATTGTATCTTAGGGCTCTTTGGATCATTGTAATCAATCTCAGACACCTGTGGTAATTAGTTTGCCAGGTGTGCCCAATCAAAGGAAAACTATTAATTAATTATTAAGCAGGCCACAGGTTTCAAGCAATATGGGAAAGAAAAAGGATCTCTCTGCTGCCGAAAAGTGTGAAATAGTGCAATACCTTGGACAAGGTATGAAAACATTGGATATTTCAAGAAAACTTAAAGAGGCTCTGTCCCCAGATTCTCAAATCCCTATCTCCTATTGCATGTGATCGGCGCTGCAATGTAGATAACAGTAACGTTTTATTTATTTTTAAAAACGTTCATTTTTGGCCAAGTTATGAGCTATTTTATATATATGCAAATGAGGTTTCAAATGGACAACTGGCCGTTTTTTGTTTCCGTTATGTCCAACTGGGCGTGTATTGTGTTTTTAACTGGGCGTGTTTACGTGTATGACGATGACCAATCAGTGACCAGTCAGCATCATACACTCCTCTACATTTATTTACACAGCAGCGATGTGCAGCCACATACACAGAGATTAACGTTAATCAATAATAATAATAATAATCTTTATTTATATAGCGCCAACATATTACGCAGCACTTTACAATTTAGAGGGGACATGAAACAAACAATATCAGACATTACATAGTGACAAAGTTCATTTACAATTCAAACCTGGGGAGTGAGGACCCTGCTCGCAAGAGCTTACAATCTATGAGGACATAAGGGAGACACAAAGTGTAACAGTGTTTGTTCTGTACAATGGTCCGGCCATCTTTATACACATGCGGTGGTAACATAAAGCTGCATGAGCCGGTCACAAGCCAGTATCCGTGTATGACGGACATGAAGAGAAGGAGTGTGAGGGAATCTTATTCTGATGACTAATCTAAAAGGAGGGCCATGGAAAGGAGTCAGATTAGGGAATGTTATAGGCCTGTCTAAATAGATGTGTTTTCAGGGCACGTTTAAAACTGTGGATATTGGGAATTAATCTGATTGTCTGGTGTAGCGCATTCCAGAGGACGGGTGCAGCACGAGATAAATCTTGGAGACGGGAGTGGGAGGTTCGGATTATGGAGGATTTTAATCTAAGGTCGTTGGCAGAACGTAGAGCCCGAGTAGGGTGGTAGACAGAGATGAGGGAGGAGATGTAAGGAAGTGCAGCACTGTGGAAAGCTTTGTAGGTGAGAGTAATAAGTTTGAATTTTATTCGGAAGGGGATGGGCAACCAGTGCAGTGACTGGCACAGATTAGAGGTGTTGGTGTAGCGGTTGGTCATAAAGATGAGCCTGGCTGCTGCATTGAGGATAGATTGGAGAGGGGAGAGTTTAGTGAGGGGAAGACCGACTAGTAATGAGTTACAATAGTCAAGACGAGAGTGAATCAGAGCAACAATGAGAGTTTTGGCGGTTTCCTCCGTAAGAAAAGAGCGGATTCTGGAGATGTTTTTGAGGTGAAAATGACAGGAGCGTGAAAGTGATTGTATGTGAGGAGTAAAGGAAAGATCTGAGTCAAAAATAACCCTGAGACAGCGGGCGTGCTGCTTAGGAGTGATGGTAGTGCCACACACAGAGATGGAGACATCAGGTTTAGGGAGGTTAGTAGATGGTGGGAACACAAGGAGCTCAGTTTTAGAAAGATTCAGTTTCAGATAGAGAGAGGACATGATGTTAGAGACAGCGGACAGACAATCACTGGTGTTCTGCATTAGAGCAGGGGTGATGTCACGGGAAGAGGTATATAATTGGGTGTCATCAGCGTAAAGATGGTACTGGAAGCCAAATCTGCTGATGGTTTGTCCAATAGGAGCTGTGTAGAGAGAAAAGAGCAGCGGACCTAGGACTGATCCCTGAGGAACCCCAATAGCAAGGGGAAGAGGAGAAGAAGTGGAACCAGCAAATGACACACTGAACGAGCGGTCAGAGAGATAGGAGGAAAACCAAGAGAGAGCCGTGTCCTTGAGGCCAATAGAGTGGAGCATGTAAAGTAGGAGTTTGTAATCTACAGTGTCAAAGGTTGCAGAGAGATCCAAAAGAATAAGGAGAGAGGATTTACCGTCCGATTTAGCCACCAAGAGATCATTTGAGACTTTAGTAAGGGCAGTTTCTGTGGAGTGTAGAGTGCGGAAACCAGATTGTAAGGGGTCAAGAATGGAGTTAGCAGAGAGATAGCGGATAAGGCGAGAGTAGACCAAGTGTTCCAGGAGTTTGGAGATGAAGGGCAGATTAGAGACTGGTCGGTAGTTGGCAGCGCTGGATGGGCCAAGATTTGTTTTTTTCAGTAATGTGTTTATAATGGCATGTTTAAAAGCGGAGGGAATGATACCAGAGGAAAGAGAGAGGTTAAATATTTTAGTCAGGTGACTAGTGACAGCCGAGGAGAGGGACTGGAGGAGGTGTGAGGGGACAGGATCACTAGGGCAGGTAGTAGGACGAGAAGTAGAGAGGAGCCTCGAGACTTCTTCTTCAGTTATTGGGTCAAATGCTGAGAGTGAAGAAGAGGGAGTGCGGGAGGGAGGGGGATCGATGTTACTAGGGGACTGGGAGATAATATCATGCCGGATGTTGTCAATTTTAACTTTAAAACTAGTGGCCATGTCTTCAGCACTGAGATCTGTGATTGGCGTCTGCACTTTAGGACTAAGGAGGGAGTAAAAAGTATCAAAGAGGCGTTTTGGATTATTAGATAGTGTGGAGATGAGAGAAGTGAAATAGACTTGTTTGGCTCGGTGAAGGGCAGAGTTGTAAGTTTTGAGCATAAATTTGTAATGGAGGAAATCTTCATCCAAATGCGATTTTCTCCACAGTCGTTCGGCACATCTCAAGCACCGATGAAGAAAGCGGGATTGAGGCGTGTGCCAGGGTTGTCGTCGTCTTTGTCGGGTGGTTCGGAGTGTAGGGGGGGCTGCTTCATCCAATGTATTTTTTAGAGTGTTATTATAAAGTTTGGCAGCCAGATTGGGACAGGAGAGGGAAGAGATAGGGGACAATGAGGACTGTAGACTGTCTATGAGTTTCACAGTGTTAATGGCATGTAGATTTCTGTATGTCTGATACGTAGGGATGACCTGAGGAGGCAGAGAATATTTGATAGTAAACGAGAGGAGATTGTGGTCAGAAAGCGGGAGAGGAGAGTTAATAAAGTCAGAAACTGAGCAGAGCCGGAAGAAGACCAGGTCAAGCGAATGGCCGTCTTCATGTGTAGGAGAGTTAGTAAGTTGTGACAAACCTAGGGACGAGGTTAAAGATAGAAACTGGGAGGCAGATGAGGAGATTGGGTTATCAATGGGGATGTTGAAGTCGCCCATGATGAGAGTGGGTGTTTCAGAGGATAGAAACTGTGGAAGCCAGGCAGCAAAATGATCCAGGAATTGGCGGGGTGAGCCCGGTGAGCGGTAGACAACTGCCACTCGGAGGGAAAAAGGGTGAAAGAGTCTGAGGGTGTGGACTTCAAAAGAGGGAAATGTGAGTGAGGGGACCGGGGGAATGACCTGAAAAGTGCAGTGTGGAGAAAGAAGTATACCTACTCCTCCACCCTGCCTGTTCTCAGGTCTGGGGGCATGAGAGAACTGGAGACCACCATAAGATAGAGCAGCAGGGGAAGCAGTGTCAGACAGGTGTAGCCATGTTTCTGTAAGAGCCAGGAGGTTGAGAGAGTTAGAAAGGAATAAGTCATGAATAAAAGTGAGTTTATTGCACACGGACCGAGAGTTCCAGAGAGCACAGTTAAAAGAGACAGGAGAAGACGTACAAGGAATGGCAAGAAGATTTGCAGGGTTTCTATGTGTGGCAGGTAAGTGGTTGAGCTTGGCAGAAGAAAAGGGAGGCCCAGGGTTGGGAGAGATGTCCCCTGCAGCTAATAGCAGGAGAATGGAGAGAGACAGCAGATGGTTCTGTGATTTATGAGAGTGATTTTTATGTTGGGCAGTGGGATGAGATGGGTTAATTGACTGAGGAAAGTGAATAGTGAATGGGAGCTGTACATGGGCGAGGCAAGGAGAGAGGGACTGATGTAGACTGTTTTTTGGCAAGGCTTAAATGGGCGATAGGATTGTAAACCAAGAGCAGCTAGAATGCTGAGAGCAAACATGTTTGTTTACAGATAGTTAGAAATCGAATAATTAGAGCGTGTGATAGTTTCTTTGATTTGGTAATGCAGCTTACCTGTCACTGGCCCTGTGCAACTGCCATGTGTAACTGCCAGGACACTTTGACAGTATGACACTTAGACAGAGATGACTTCTGCCGTCGTGCCCCCTGCACGAGTGCCTTCCCCATATGCTACATCTAAATTTATAGGGGAGTAGATGCTCAGATCTAGGCCTAATTAAGCTTGTTCAGCTATTAATCAAATCAACTAGACACATGAGGTGAAACGCTAAGCAGAGATAAACAAACAAACTAGCTGGTCTGTATGATCATAAAACTTAACAACGATCAAACACTTTGACAAAAGTTAGAGATAACAGACTATATAGCAAGACAGGAAAGCAGAGTTATATACCATAAAATACAAGTTTCAGTGTCTTGAAATGCCGCTACAGCACAGATGTAGTTCATGCAGGAATGAAATTCCAAATTATTTCTGTGAGATTTCCAGCAAGTGAAACGAAATCTCGTTTACCTCCGTAATCTCGCGAGATTTCATTTCCCTTGCTAGAAATCTCAAAGAAAAGAGTCATAAGTATCAGGATTCTGAATACACATGACGTCCAGGCTGGATTTCATGTGTATTCATTATTAGGACACTTGATTAATGTTAATCTCTGTGTGTGTGGCTGCACATCGCTACTGTGTAAATGAATGGAGAGGAGTGTATGACGCTGACTGGTCACCGATTGGTCAGCGTCATATACGTAAACACGCCCAGTTAAAAACACAATAACGAAAAAAAAAATGGCCAGTTGTCCATTTCAAACCTCATTTGCATATATATAAAATAGCTCATAACTTGGCCAAAAATGAACGTTTTTAAAAATAAATAAAATGTTACTGTTATCTACATTGCAGCGCCGATCACATGCAATAGGAGATAGGGGTTTGAGAATCTGGTGACAGAGCCTCTTTAAGCGTGATCATCGTACTGTGAAAATATTTGTGGCTGATTCAGAGCACAGACGGGTTAGATCAGATAAAGGCATAATGAGTTATAACCAATAGTTTCCAGAAGCTAACCAGGTTACTGGGCTAGGTATTGTTCCACGAAACATCCTCCCAATTCTAGTATTAAGGCAACTCTATAATATATATATATATAGATGCAAGAAAAACAGAGTCTTAGAGCCAGTATATATCAAAGGGTATCAAAAAAGGTTCTTTATTCAATATATATAGCAACAAACATTTAAAACTGTATATGACAGGAGAGACTCAATATAAAGTCAACACAGCGATATATCAGGGAAACCCAAATTATAGGTGGTAAACCGTTTTCAAATATAGGTTACAGGCAGGAGTATCATTGGTTTGAAGTACAATGCAAGTATTGGTGCTACTACAGGACACAGATGATCCTGACAAAAAGCATAAGTATACTAAAAGGATAAAGGTAGGCCATCCCTTGAAATTCCAGGAGTAGGCATGATATTCTTACCCATGTAAAGTCTTGATGAGTTCCCTGACGATCGGTGTGTGCGCCCCGACGCGCGTTTCGCGACTATTCGCTTCCTCAAGGGGGTGTGGGCACATCATCTGTGTCCTGTAGTAGCCCCCATGTTCCCCTGACCTCAACCCTATTGAGAACCTTTGGAGCATCCACAAGCAAAATATCTATGAGGGTGGGAGGCAGTTCACATCAAAACAGAAGCTCTGGGAGGTTATTCTGACATCCTGCAAAGATATTCAAGCAGAAACTGTCCAAATACTCACAAATTCAATGGATGCAAGAATTGTGAAGGTGATATCAGAGAAGGGGTCCTATGTTAACATGTAACTTGGCTTGTTAAGTTTTTTTTTATTAAAAGAGATTTTGATTTCTGTAAATATGACCTCCTGATGCTGCAAATTCAACAAATTACCATTTTAGTTCTCTTTACAACCTTTAAAATGTTTTGATCTCTGTTGTGCATAATAATGTGAAACCGTGCATTTTGAGTTTTTTACTTCTAAAAAAAAATCTGTTATTGTTAGGAGATTTGTTCAATAAAATTTGCATCATACTCCAATGGTTGATGGCTTGAAGATTATACTGACTGTCATTTGCATCGACTATTTAGGAAAATCAGCGAAAAATAACATTTGCATAATAATTTGGAATGCGGTGTATATTGACCCCTTAATGATTGCCAATGCACCCTTTCACAGCGATCACTGGGGGTACTTAAGCCACAGTGATTCCTTTTCACATTGCTGTGTATGCCTAATAGGTCCTGCCTATGACTAGGTCTAATAGAGTGCCTGTCAGTCTTACACTGACAGGCATAATACAGGAATATTGTAGTGTATTATAAAAGCGATCAAATGATTCAATAGTTAAGTCTCCTGGTGAAACAAAAGAAAATTAAAGGATAGTTGAATACATTTGTAATAAATAAATGAAATATCGCAAGTAAAAAAAAATTAAAAGCCCACCTTTTCCCGTTACAAAATGCTTAATAAAAAAACTGGAAAAAAATAAATAAAAAAAAGCTCCACATAATTTGTATTGTCGCATCCGTAATGATCCAAATAATAAAACCCGGAAGAAGCTGACTTAGTTCAGTGAAACGCGCTTCGGGACCATACCGACCCTGAAAATAGGGAAAGATTAATGACTATAGAGGGCAAGATTAGTTCAATGGAATTTAAAAACTAATCTCACCGCATTTACTTCGCTCCTTATAAAGCTGGAACGAATATACGTAGTGGGAGTATCACTACAGGCTACTGAGCTGGTAAGTGCCGATGACGTCGCGGCACTCACAGCTAATACTTTGACAGCTTGCTGGCATACAGCCAGCGAGCTTAACAACTTCACGAAGCAGTAGTGTTCACTACTAAAAAGCAGTCTGTCTATCTGCTAAAACATAGCAAAAGCCAATATCTCTGCACTGCCGCCGAATTGAGAATCGCAGCGGCAACGCTGAAAATACACAATACAGCAGACTCGGTGACTAGTCAGCTGCTCACTGAGTGAGAATTCTATTGCTTACGTTGCTGAATCAATTGTTGCTCAAAATAGGATCGAAGCGACTGCAGGGAAGATAATAATTAAAACGCACTTGCAGATTAAGAAACTTTTCACTGACATAAATCGCAATCGTTTTTGCGCTGCTGCACAACTAACTGATTGGAGCGGCAGCGCCAACAACGTATTCCGTGACTAGGCAGTTGCTCACAGAGATTCAACATAACTTTTTGCGGAGTGCTGATGCAGGGTATTTTACAATACACTAATAATCCTTGCAGCACTACCTCTTCTATTTTCACTAAAGTAGTAAGGCAAACAACAGGCTTTCTACCTAGTGGAATCAGATGAAAGTCGTTACTACACTTTGTGTTAATTTAATAAAATAACACACAATGTGGCAATAAAAGGGGACATTGCACAATATAATCCTTTCCTATCATAATAGTCGGTATCAATAAAACACTTGAAGGCGACATTCAATCCACCATGCTCTCTCTTTTCCTTCTCTCCCCATACCTATAATTTCTATGATTCACTAGGTGGTGTACACCTGAGCATGGAGGGATAATTAAATTTAACATCTAAGAAAAATTAAAATTGGAGGTCTCCTCTACCAATTTCCTAAATAATAAAACCATTAAGTTATTTAACCTGCACTGTGAACGCTGCAAAAAAATAAAATAAAGAACAATGGCAGAATTACTGTCCTCTGTTTGTCCTGCTTTATAAAAAAAATGCTATGAATATGCTATAAAAAGTGATCAAAAAGTTGTATGTACCCCAAAATGGCCCTTATAAAAACTACAAGTCACCCACAGCTATGTGGGCGGAAAATAAAAAATAAATAAAAACATATACTTTATAGAAAAAAAAATATATTTTATAGCGCAAAAGTATAAAAACATAGAAAAACTGTATACATTTGGTATCTCTGTTAAGGTAACGACCAGCAGGATATTATGTTACTTTAACATCTTGGTAAATAGCGTAAATTTAAGATGCAAAAAAGAATGGCAACATTTCTTCTTTTTTCCATTACCCCCCAAAAAGGTTAATAAACATTAATCAATACATTATATGTACCCCAAAATTGTGGCATTACAAAAATACAATTTGACCCACAAAAACAAGCCATCACACAGCTACTGAAAAATAAAAAAGTTATCGCTTTTGAAATGCGACCAACAAAAAACTGAAAAAAATGTCTCCATCGTTAGGGCCCAAAAATAGGCTGGTCACTAAAGGGTTAAGGACTTTTTTTTTATCAGATAGCTAAACTTTTTGATTGATCAGACTAAAAAGGGGGATAATGTTCCTGAAAGGCAGAAACGGCCTTTAGGACCCTCCAACAAGCATTTCCTTCTGCAGTCCAACCTGCTCTTCAGAGATTTTTTTTGGTTGAGGTAGATGATTCTGAGGTTGGAGTTTTCTCACGTCTCGTCAGTAATTCAGTGCTTTATCCGTGAGCCTTATTTTCATTAACATTTTCTCCTATTGAGAGAAATTATGATATTGGTGAACAGGGAGTTCCTAGCTACCAAGTGGGCCTTGGAGGAGTGGCGTCATTACCTAGAAGGAGCTAATCACCAATTCATAGACATGACTCACCATACAAGTCTTACCAACTTGAAATCGGACGGAAACTGAATCCCAGACAAGCCAGACAGACTTTATTCTCCAGATGGACTTTATTCTTTACCAGATTCAATTTCATTGTTATTTTTTGGTCAGGTACCAAGAATGTTAAAGCTGATGCACGGTCTCATAGGTTTTATTCCCTGCAACCCAAGATAGTAAAACCAAAGAACATTCTTCCCAAGGGTATAATTATATCATCCATTTTTCCTACATCTTACAGAAGAGATTGTGGGAATACAGAATCTGGCACCTGAGTCACTACCTGTAGGTAAATTTTCTGTGTGTCTTCAGTTTAGGTTACATTCACTCCAGAAGGGTCATGATTCTGTCCTGAAAGGACATCCTGAGGTCCCAGTACCAGCCGGATCCTGTCTCATAACTATTGGTGGTTATCTCTCTTGTGATTCTAAAGCCTCAGTCCTTGCCTGTGATCTCTCCGCTCGAGCCAAGGTGCCCCGCACTCGCCGCGCTGGTAGACTTCCACCTCTGCCAGAAGCCTTGAACATAAGGTGAAAGTTTACAGGTTCAGCGGTGTCATTTAGTGCCTTTACCTCAGCTTCCCATCCCTCAAACATTGGCCAAACTCTGTGCTTAAACTGCTTTGTGTTCCTAGCAATATTGTGTTAGACCGGGGTACACAGTTTATTTCCATGCTTTGAAGTTAAATATTCAGTTGTCTTTTTCGTCTGTATATCAACATTTAGACTATTGGACAAACCGATCGTCTTAATCAGACACTTGAGCAATATCTACACTGCTATATTGCTAAACATGGGTGTCATAACTCCCTTTGGCAGTTTACCTTCAGTAATCATAACCAATATTTCATTAAAACCTCACTTTTTTTTGTAATTATGGTTTCCATACTCATTTTGGTTCCTTTTCTTCCAGTGATTCCAGTACCCCTGAGGCTGTAGCCTTTACCAGTCAGTTATCCATGGTGTGGTTTGAGGTTTTAATAGAAACTTAACATTGTGGGGAAACATGTCAGAGTTTCTGGTATTTTTGATGACAAGAATAGTGTTTTATGCTACATTATTCTTCCTATCAAAAGTGCTGGGAACCCTCAACCCTCCACCTTTCATGAATGGTAATGTGAACAAAGCATAACGGTTTTTCATTAGGGTAAAATGCGATAATGGTAGAGAAGACAAATGTGCGGCACTCACCCAGATGCAGTAAAAGTCCTTTATTATGGCATCCGAAAAGGACTGTGGAGGGAGGACAAACAGACAAATATGGTAACAGACTGTTTCACACCCAGCGGCGCTTCTTCTGACCCCTGTATTTCATTACAGCACAGTAATCACTGCACCTGTGAAAGAGCTTCAATTGAGCCTGGTAGAACACCAGGATACGATCCCTACCCAGGAAGGCAGCTGAATGAATGTGGGAAACTGTACAAGCTAAATGTGCTGATATAATGCCGAGGGGTTATTGAGTTATAAATGGAGGGGGGCATACCTTATTTTAGATATTCTCATGAAGGCACAAGACCACCACTTGGTTAATATTTAAGGTCCCCAACCAAAGTGAAATAGGAAGAATCGTTTGATGAGGATCTAGCCGTAACTTTTTACTAGTCGGTGTAACATTCTGTGGGTATATGGACCCACTAGCGGAGTAGCAGCTGGCCGAACAACAGTGTACCAAGTCTCTACTAAGTCCAAGCACAAGGGTACCTGTAATAGTCCAGACAGACCCAGCAGCTCAGGCACAGATGGTACTTTGATGGCAGGTGATGCAAAACATGGCAGGTGGTACCAGACGTGGTGTATGACCTCAGGCATAGCAGACGGCACAACACGACTCCAATACTAGAGAGGGCACAGGAACGAATACGTCACAGGATACAGGTAGCAGGGCACGGGAACACTGGGAACAGGATACGACTAAGGGACCATTTGCAAGACTAACATAGGAATACAAACTATGCTCAGGCAAGGAGTGAAAGGGCAGGACCCTTTTTATAGTCCATAGTGATTAGAGCTTAATTAACAACATGTGCTCAAAAGAAGAGTGGAAATCATATCGCCTGTATCAGGGCTTGAGGAGGAGTCTCGGGCATCTTGTTTTGACTGGAGATAGCAATGACGGTATCTCCAGAGTGAAATATTTGCTCATGAGATGGCAGTATGACAGGCACACATCTTTAGTTTTTTAAAGGGACTATGGGAAATGCCACTAGCCCAACCCTTACAGAAGCTGCAAAATGTCGGTAAGTAGTAAAGTTGTTTCAGGACTGATTGATAGTACAGGATCCCTGAAAAGATCCAAATCAGGGCTCTTGCAGGTCCTCAGACCCTTCTACTTGCACCTCTTGGGGATGAGTGATCTATATCAGGACGTGATGTAGGTTTTCCTATCTTAAACTGCCCCGAGACAGGGGTAGACCCATCTTTTGGTGTTTTGACAGCAATGATCAGGAAGGAGGTGGACCAGCGATCGTAGGACTTCCGTCCAACAAGTCACCAGGCCAAGATGACTTAACATTTGAGTTCTATAAGACCTTTAAGAATGCCTTCGTCCCCCTCTTGGCTAAGGTATTCAATGGGTGCCTTTCTTCTGCATTTTGCCAAAGTCAATAAGGGGGTTTTCCCTGATCATCATGTCAAAAGGTAAAGATCCATCTCATATTCGGAATTGTCATCCCATAGTGCTTCTTAATATGGAATGAAATGTTTTGGCAAAGGTGCTGTTATAATCGGCTGTTGAAATTTTCATCCCGGCTCATTTCGGAGGCTTAGCTTTGATCTGTACCAGGCCACAGTACATATGTTTAGTACTGTGCTCGGTGTGTCCGGGAGGCAGTGGAGTAGAGAAGGACAGGTCACTGGAATGGGTACTTGCTATCTTTGGATAAGGCAAAGCACTTGATTGGGTTATCAATGAGTATGTCTGGTCTGTCTTTCTGAGATTTGGCCTGTCATGGAGGTTTCTTGATTTACTCAAGACCTTGTATGCAGTGGCCGAGAGTTTCCGGCTTATTACTTGCCCTCCCTGGCATTGTCATAGAGATGCGTTCTTCTGTTCTTTGTGGAGCCCAGCTTCCAGGGATGTCGTTTCATCCAATGTGACTGCTGCAGAGTCATCTCAGGAGGCTGGGCTGCATGGAGAACAGAGGAACGTGTCGCTATGGCAATGCCCAGGAGGTAATTGTTGTCTTCTTTGTTAAACTCTGTTTTCCGCTGCCGAGATTCCGTCCGAAAATCTTTACCACGATTTGGTGCGTTGGATACAATTTATACTATTATGCAGTGTATCCACCATGTGTGCACAAAGGAAGCAGCATCACAGTCTTGCATTCTACAGGGTCTCCCTTCTCTTCTTTAGGTCAAGGTTCATTCAAAAAGATTTATCTCAGTGTCCTGGGTGAAACTGGCACAAGTGTCATAAGATCTGAACTGCCAGGCAGCTTCTCGGTCTTTAGCTAATACTCTTGTGAGACATTATAATCTGGAGGTCTCCTCCTGGTTCAGCCTTCGGCATTGGAGTGCTGAGTGTAGCAGTCTCCAAGTGGCCCTCACCCTTTTTTAGATCTTAGCTCTCAGCATGCTGCCCAAGGTTGATAAGTTAGAAGTATATTTTACTCACTGAAAATATCTTATTCTTGAGTCTGATCTTGGGATTGAAGAAACCACAGTGCAAAACCCAGGGCAAAGAGGCTTATGGGGACCACATAGATGCCAAAGTTTTTGCTTTCTGCTATCATGTCCTACTATTTGGGCTCTTCTTTGCGCAGAAACTTTGATATATGAGACTACTATCCATCTCTTGGTTGCTGCTCAAGTAAATGCAGTTCTGCAGCTGTCTGCTTTATCACCATTAAATTTGCTGTTAACATGGTGGGTGGCCATGCCTAAAATTGCTGGGGGCTCTATGAACTCTAGGTACATAGTTACATAGTACGGTTAAAAAAGACACATGTTCATCAAGTTCAACTAAGGGACAGGAAAAAGGGAAGGGAGGAAACCAGTTTTACACATTGACATAGGAACTGATATTTTTTCGTTCTAGGAAATTATCTTTGCCTTTTTTAAAGCCATCTACTGTCCCTGCTGTGACGGCTCCTGCGGTGACTATTCCATAGATTCACAGTTCTCACAGTAAAGAAGAGTTGTCGCCTCTGCAGGTTGAACCTGGGAGTACCCCCTTATTTTTTTATGGGGTTTTACATGGAACAGGATTTCATCATATTTTTTGTATGTGCCATTCATATATTTATATAAGTTCATCATGTCCCGCCTTAGTCGTTTCTTTTCAAGGCTAAATAGGTTTAATTATTTTAATCTTTGCTCATAACTTAGATTCTCCATGCTCCATATTAGCTTTGTTGCTCTTCTTTGTATTTTTTCCAACTCCAGGGCATCCTGTAAAGGATCTGCCAGGCACAGCTTCTGTATCAACCACCATAGGTAATCAGTCTGCACCTGCTTCGATGTCTGTGAGACTGACTCCATCTTCCACCACTCAGGATGGCAGGCTTAGGAGTGGGAGAGCCTATCACAGCCTGGCCAGACAGAGCTAGCTCCCGCCCTCTGTCTATTTATACCTGCCTTTCCTGTTCCTCCTTGCTTGTGGTTCTTCTCTGTTGGTTTCCTGGCCCTGCTGCAGCTTCTTGCTCTATTTGTCCCTGCTTCATATTGACCCCGGCTTACTGACTACTCTCCTGCTCTGCGTTTGGTACCTCGGAAAACAGGGAAAACTTTGCAGGGGCCTCAGGACTGGGGTCAGGATTGGTGTTGGACATGACCAATTAGAAAGTGAAGGCATATCCTAGTTGCTGTGGGTGTGTTTGACAGCAAGGTGTCAACTGATTCTAGCTGCAACCAGAAGTAATCTGAAATAAGGTCAAGGTTAAAAGAAATTGTAATAACTCAGGATTACCACAAGTAAATATAAGAAAAGACAAATATATAGAACGTTACTCAACATTATTTACAGATTTTATCTAGATATAAACTATACCTGGGTATTTATGGCATATTAAGGTATCCTTCTGCATAGGTCTTTATGGATAAGCAGATTGTGACGATCTCCAGCGCGCTCTGAATTTTTTTGCCTCTTGAACCCTAGACTGCTCCTTAGAGGCTGTGAAGGTTACACCTGCACCTGAACCCAATTTGTTGCCTCCAACCTCCTACACCCCCCAAGTACCGGACTTTACTGCTGCCGCAGAAAAAAAGTATTTCTTATCTTATCTAAACAGAATTATTGATCCAGGCTAAAGAGTCTTTTACACCAGACATTAAGCAGTGAGCGCCGATCAACAAGACATCGTTGGTCGGCGCTCGTTTGCTCCTATAACAAGGAGCTATGGATGGGGACGAGCGGTCGTTACTCCAGTTGCTCGTTCCTATACATTATGATCATGTTGGCATTGTGTCTCCCTGTTTACACAGGGAGATTTGCTGCCGACAACGATAATATTTCACTTTTTTTCTTTTTTTAAACAATACGATCAGCAGATGATTGAGTGTTTGCTCGTTCATCTGCTGATCGTTCTTCTGTTTACACAGGCCAATTATCGGCAACAAGTGTTCTATGAACGCTCGTCTGTCCGATATTCATCCAGTCTAAAACCCCCTTTATGCATTTCATTTTTATCCTACATGTTATATTACCCTACAGTGCATTTGACTGGTGTGCATTCCTTTGTAAAATTATGAACAAATCAAAAAATCAGCTTAAGTTTCCGAAAAGCTTCTTTAAAGTCTTTGTTCCTCAGAGTGTATATAATAGGATTAAGCAGTGGGGTCACCTCAGTATAAAACAGCGACAAGATCTTACTCAGGGTCAGGGATTGTTCTTTAGTTGGAAACACATAAACAATGATTAATGTCCCATAGAATAAAGAAACTACAATGAGGTGGGAGCTACAGGTGGAGAAGGCTTTATGTCTTCCGGTATTGGATGGGATCTTCAGAATGGTGATGACAATGTACACATAGGACATCACAATTATCACAAAAGGCACCATAACAACTATAAATCCAAATATAACACCCTGGGTATGAACTATGGATGTATCAGAGCAGGAGAGCTGCAGTAAAGGTTCATAGTCACAGTAGAAATGGTCAATAACATGTGGTCCACAGAAATGCAGATTATAGATAAACAATATATCAGTCAGTGCTATTAAAAAACATATCAACCAAATTATATTTACTGATTTAACACAAAACGTATGATCCATGATGGAGTTATAACGGAGGGGGTTACAGATGGCCAGATATCAATCATAAGACATCACTGACAGTAGAAAACATTCTGAAGACTCGGAGGTGACAAAGAAAGAAAACTGGATGATGCAGCCGATGAGAGTCATAGTACTCCCCCCATACAGTACAGTGTGAAGAAGAGTGGGGACAATATTTGTAGTCAGCAGGATGTCACACAATGATAGCTGTGTAATAAAGAAGTACATGGGAGACTGGAGGGTTTTACTCACTAAATACAAGATCACGATAAGAAGGTTTCCTGAAATGATTCCGCAGTAAATAATAACCAGAAGTGAGAAGAGCAGAAGTTTAATGTTTTGAAGATTTGAAAATCCGAGAAGGATGATGGAGGTGACATTATTTATCAATCCCACCTGGAGGAAATACATGAATAACATTTATTATTATCAAATGTATTTTTCTTATCTCCGTTATTTTTTGTTTCATTAAATAAAAGCAAAAAAAAAAACAACATATTTGTTGCCAGTAAAAAGTTTCATTCAATTTAAAGAACCCCTTCATGTCCTGATGTCAGGAACACATTTTCTTAGCACACAATTGATAGTCCCTAACCTATTAAAGTCTTATAACATAAAGAGTGAAAGAAAAAACAAAAACAACAACATTAAAGTAGCAAACAAAAAAAAACAATACATGCATTAAATATCCCCTAATGTTCGCAATTCGTACATTAAAATTAACAAGTAATTTAGAGCATTTGGAAAATAACATAAAACAATAAAAAAAACAAAAACGAAAAGCTGTGTACTGAATATGAGCAGCATCATTAAGGGGTTAAGATAATTACCGTTTTATAATATTAAAATTCTTCCTTTAAATTACAGACAGGAGAGAAGATTAGGTATGATGCCTGTATGGAGACACACAGAGACCCTATAGTTCCTTATGATGGAGCTTAAGGCGTACGATTGTGTGCGCCGCTCAAGTCCCGTCTGTGATTCATGGAAAGATAGGACATGTCCTATCTTTCCACGGATTGGAGATTCACCCACTAAAGTGAATGGGTCCGTGAAAACTACCGGATGCCACTCGGATGCCGTAAAAATTTTCCCGATGGCACTAGGTCATGTGCAACTGGCCTTAGGCACTTCATGTACCGCCATATTGTGTTCTTTGTACAACTGTAGGTACGGAGGTATTCTACTCTAAGAGCAATGTTCCTAGGGGAAAATATGTCCATAATAGGGGTATCTGAGAAAACCACACACTGTTAATTTTTCTCTTAGACTCCATTTGATTATGTGATAAAAAAAAAAAACAACAACTCCTTATTCTTCTTATTATGTAGGTTAATGTTGGTTGGATGTCCACTAGTTTGCCAATAGCATTGGACAGTTACCAAAACTAAATATCATCTTGAAAGTGAGGTCAACACAAGGGAATGTATTAGGAAACCTATCGTTCTTATCATTTCTTATTACCCAAATCACAAATCGTATATTTATAAAAACATGTACATTGTATTATTACTCCAGGTAACTCATCTCAACTAATGTCTCAGCTAGTGCACCTTCTGTAGTAAAAGATCAGATACTGCACGTAATTTTCCTGACAAATGAGCTGTGATGGTCATTACCTGCTACTCAATGGATCTGCCTCATCTGCCCCAACTTTACATAATATAGACCTTACATATGGGGTCTTACCTCAGTGCTGTCTCTGCTGTGTACAACGTCCATATGTGATAAACGTTGATGATAAAACATTGTATGTTCTGTCTGATAATATGTAGCGTCCAGCCAGCCTCATACTAGAGGGAATCATTATATGGTCCTTTTATGCATTGCTGAATAGAAAGCTCTTTATCCAGAGAGCTCTTCGCAAGGCCCCCAGTGTAAACCCGAAATACAAACAAGAAGTCTAATTATTCCACTGAGATATTAACTATTGGTGATTAATTATTTCTTTATATTTAGTTGTTATTGCTTCGAGGCGATCAAGTAAAATTTTATATATATATATATATATATATACTACCGTTGAAAAGTTTAAGGTCACTCAGAAATTTCCTTATTTTTGAAAGAAAAGCACAGTTTTTTTCAATGAAGATAACATTAAATTAATCAGAAATACACTCTATACATTGTTAATGTGCTAAATGACTATTCTAGCTGCAAACGTCTGATTTTTAATGCAATATCTACATAGGTGTATAGAGGCCCATTTCCAGCAAACATCACTCCAGTGTTCTAATGGTACATTGTGTTTGCTAACTGTGTTAGAAGGCTAATGGATGATTAGAAAACACTTGAAAACCCTTGTGCAATTATGTTAGCACTGCTGTAAACAGTTTTGCTGTTTAGAGGAGCTATAAAACTGACCTTCCTTTGGGCTAGTTGAGAATCTGGAGCATTACATTTGTGGGTTCGATTAAACTCTCAAAATGGCTAGAAAAAGAGAGCTTTCATGTGAAACTCAACAGTCTATTATTGTTCTTAGAAATGAAGGCTATTCCATCCGAGAAATTGCCAAGAAACTGAAGATTTCCTACAACGGTGTGTACTACTCCCTTCAGAGGACAGCACACACAGGCTCTAACCAGAGTAGAAAGAGAAGTGGGAGGCCCCGCTGCACAACTGAGCAACAAGACAAGTACATTAGAGTCTCTAGTTTGAGAAATAGACGCCTCACAGGTCCTCAACTGGCAGCTTCATT
Source organism: Rhinoderma darwinii (assembly GCF_050947455.1). Taxonomy (NCBI): domain Eukaryota; kingdom Metazoa; phylum Chordata; class Amphibia; order Anura; family Rhinodermatidae; genus Rhinoderma; species Rhinoderma darwinii. Next base: position 425,164,510 of record NC_134689.1, read on the forward strand.
AAATAGTACCTGCAAAACGCCAGTGTCAACGTCTACAGTGAAATATTTGGTTGTGCTGCATCACTTTCTTCTGTCTAAATTGAGGGGTCATTTTTGGACTGTGACCTAAGAGGCGTGCACCCAATTTTATTTTCTTGATTTTGTGCTGCTGATCTGTACCTATTTGGTGCTGAGAGGAGGTGTTGCAGGAGGATCAGTTGGAACAGGAGCTGAAGCGGCTGCATCTTGTGCATCTAGTCACTGTGCAATGGAGTTCACTGCCAGGAGGAGTTGGTCTTGAGGTGAACGCAGATCCCGTATATGTCTGCTTGCATCGCTTGAGACAACGTCATAGTCTTGGGCGGACCAGCGGGGTCCATGGCCTGAGCTTACTGTCACGTAGGGTACATGGACCCACTGGGCCATACCGCCTTGACGTTATGGCAGCTGGCCAACAGGACACAGGAGGAAGTCTATAGTTCTAAAGTTGTACATGTGGTAACTCTCAGACAGTAGCAGACAGGCTCAGACGGGACTTAGGCAGCAGGCAGGCACCAGGCTTGGTGTAGCAGAGCAGGCGTAGACTCCGTGCAGTACAACTCCAATACCACACAACACTTTAGACCAGGATAATACGGGATACAGGTTACAGGTAGCAGGAACGGGGAATACTGGGAACTGGAAGACACTTAGGAGACCATTTTCATAGACGAACATAGGATAACTACAACAAAGCTCAGGCAAGGCAGGAAGGGGCTGGGGACCTCTTATAGTCCAGGGTGCTCATGGGCTAATTTTGTACTTGAGCTCAGGTGTTTGCGCTGGCCCTTTAAGAGCGGGCACGAGCAAGTGCGCGTAACCTACGGGATCCGGCCGAGGGAGGCGGAAGTGAGCGCTGGCATCTCCTAAGGAGGAGACTGGGGCCAGCGCTCACAGATCCCTGTCTGCGGCCGTCATGAGGTGAGTGAGCGCGCATAAAAAAATGAACCTCAGAATTCCTGCAGGAATTCAGGAACACATACCCCACCACCCCCAGATGCATCCCCCCACACACACAACCCCCACACACACAACCCCCCCACACACACAACCCCCTCACACACACACAACCCCCCACATACATGCACACATTCCCCCAAACATGCACCCGCACCACCCACAAACCCCCCACACACAAAGTCCACCAAACATGCAAAACACACCCCCTCCACCCCCACAACAAGCACTCCCCATTACTCACGCACACACACACACACACACACACGCACACCTTACCTGCTGCCCGTCTCCAACAAAATGGCGCCGTCTTTCCCCATACAAACCAGCTTCTATGCTGGGTTGCTGTAAACTGCGCATGTCACAGAGCATGCACTGTTCAGAGGTACAATAGCAGAAGCATAGGAGATAGGGTCGTCTCGTCTCCCGTCCATACTCTCCTATGCCTCTGTAGCTGTCGTTTTTCACCTGTGTATGTATCATGAAGAGACACAGATGCAATAAAAAAATGGCAGCACACGTAAAAATAAAAAACTGTTAATAAAAAAAAAAAAATATGGGAAAAAATAAATACATTCAATATAATATTTAAATAAATAAAAACACAAACTAATAGTAATTTTTAAAAAATCATGACTTTTCCTTCAATGACAAAAAAATGTTTTTGTTTGTGTGATGGTGCATTATGTGTGGTTCATTGTGAGCCCTCAGCAGAGTGGAATGATTCTGTAATCAGGTACCGCAGGTCATGTGTCCAGCATATGGACAATCAGATGAGTCAGACGTGCAGCCACAAGACATAAGTGTTCTCATTGTCCAGTCTCCACAGGGGATCATCAGGAAACACCACCATCACTCAGCTAGTATGCAGACCAGCAAACCAAGCAGATCCAATTATCTCCCACCCACTATGTCCTCATCCTGGCTGTGGCAGACAATAGTTGGGCAATAAACATAATAGTACAAAAGAATAACACATATACAGACAGTAGAAATACAAACTAAAGTCATTATAACAAATCATGGTGACTAGAAACTGCCAAGACGTTCCTCCCCCCTGAGGGGTATATAAGGGCTTGTCCTGGGGGAGGATGGGAGATCTCCAGGATGTAGACTTTAATGAGAGCTGAAGCTGTAGCCATCTTTAACTTGACTCTGATAACTTGCTGAAGCGTGATATCACACAACACAAGCCATTGAAAAGTCATTGAAAAACTCAAGATAAGGGATCTAGCCATTGTGTATTTAATGCGTTAAAAGTCAAGGTAAAGGCAGCTACATCTGAGGCCAATACTGCTGAGCAGTTTGGGGGAACAGAACTGTAAGAACTTATATAAAATATCAACTAATGCTAAAAAAAAAATGTTTAAATGGGACTAATTCTACAAAAAAAATTCCTATTTTTTGTGTATATGGTTTGGTGCTTGACACTTGTATACACTGGTGCAGGTTTTTCATGCTATTAAATGTATATTATTACAAAAAAAATTATTTGATTTTCAAAAAGGGAGAAGTAACATAGGAGATATGTTACTGACACAACTTATATAATGGCAGAACATGTTTGAGGGACCAGGTTATAAAACACTTAGAAATGAACGTCACTCAGGACTATGAAGACGAGGTGGCGAGTGGTTGAGGTGATGGACTATGAGTCTGTGTTTCCCTGCGTCTGTGGGTTTCATACCTGCTCTTGGCCGGACATTGTGACATCCTTACATAATGACAAAAACTGTGCACTTTTATTACATGTATAATTGATTTTTTTTACAGAAGAACTTTAGTTTGAATTAAATTAAAAGATGTAGAAAAAGGTGTCAATAAATATGACAACAGGCCGGGCAAAATTTGGCACTTGGCTCGAGGAAAGACAAATATAAAATGTTCTTGAATAACTGAAATGTGACTGGATGGCATCATACATAGGTAATCCTGCAACACATAAAAAACATTGCATACCCGGCCGGGGTCAGCAGACATCAGTAGGTCATATATAACATAGACACTAAGATTATAACATTGTACATAAATAAGGCATGATAAATAATGCATGGGAAAATATAAAGATAGCAAATCATATACAACATCTATTAGTGCTAAAAAGGGTAAATGAGAACGGGGACAGGCTGATAAACTGGAACGGAGACAGGCTGATAAATTGTAACATAGACGGCTGATAAATTGGGACTTAGACGGCTGATAAATTGGAACAGAGACAGGCTGATAAATTGTAACATAGACGGCTGATAAATTGGGACTTAGACGGCTGACTTGAGAACCAGGTGATCACAAACAATCCTGAGCAAAGTCCAACAGGATGAAATAACAGGAGACTCACCACACGCACTTCACTGCCAAGGTAAAAAATATCCCCCAGGAGATATGACACGATGTATGAGTAGAGGACTTGCTGCAAATGTACTAAGTCCCAGAATGGAGGTCTGTGAACAAGTTCCTGGCTGGCAGAATCAGGTCCAAATAAAGATTGTCCAACAATAGAGGGACCAGTAAGGACCATGTAAACAGCCACCCACAGTTGATGTGCCGAGTAAAGGCTTGTCCACACGTAACGGAATTGCTGTAGAAAATCTCTGAAGCAAATTCCGTTAAAAGAAGCAGATGTTGCGCTGCGGCAAAAACGCACCATTTCCTGCGTTTTTGACTGCAGAAAATGGTGCCGATTTTGCTGCGTTTTTCTCAATGTTGGGGGATGGTGAAATCTCCTCTGAAAAACACAGCAATTCTGTCCACTTTCAGCAACAGGAATTGACATGCTGCAGTCCGAAAAATACCACATGTCTCCCCTCTTAAATAGGTGTCGTTCTCGACACCATGGCATCCAGACCTGAAAAATATATAGTAAGAAACCACAACATGTGTTACATAACAGATAAACATTTCTGCTGAAAAGTCATATATGTCTATATTCCTGAAGAGGCCTCTAAATAAAAATGGCAACATCCAATCCGCCAAGGGTACTCTTCACATTGGGAGATGGGTGAACAGCCGAGAACCCATTACATCTTCTGTGCTTGGTCCCTGGGTGTAGTGCAGGGCACACAGACCATATATCAGTACTGCACAAGGCTGTTTTTCTAGAAACAAACACAAATAAAGGACATGGAGTCTCTTATCACAAGGTGGAATTCCCTTATTTATTTATGTTATTACAAAATGAACATCTCCAAAACTAACCGTTGAATATCCCTTATATTAATTACACTTGTAGCCCTTGACACTCTGACCTATCCTAAAAAAGTTCAGTCAAGGTTCTGTGACGCGTGCTTGGCCCACAGAAGCCTCATAAGCAACACCTGTTTTTACGCACGTTTAGATCGGTTTTTGGTGAAATACCGCCGATGAATGTAAAATAAGTGCAGTATCGATTGCACGGTGTTTTTTCACAGATCAATCTGAAAACAGATTTGACACTGTATTATCACACAAGAAAGCTATTTAAAGCCCCATGGCACATATAGCGTCCAGAGTGCATTTCTTGACATGTTGCGGTAGTGATCCCAATATGTGAGTCGGTTCCCCCCTAATCTCCTGTGAGGGTTTTTAACACTTATTTGAGTGTATCCCATAACAGGACTTAGGAAGAGGTGTTAGGCATGCATGCAAGAGCTGTTTGGATGTGGATTTTTGAAATGACCGGTTTTTGGTGAAAATCCACCGATGCATATAAAATAAGTGCAGTATCAATTTCACTGTGTGTTTCCCACAGATCCATCTGAAAACAGATTTGATGGTATAATCACATGAGAAAGATATTTAAAGCCCCTGGGCACATATAGCACCCAGAGTGCAAGTTTCCTGCGAGGGCTCAGAACACTGCTGTGAGTACCTCATCAGTAAGTACCTTTATGTGCTATTTTACTGTGAGCTCTATGTCAATCGCCTGAGATCCATGAGTGAACCTGGCAGTTAATAATAGAACTGCTGTTTTCAGTGCTTCAGAACTTTCATCCTGTAACCATCAAACATCAATGTACTTTCTCTACCCCCTCACTGTAAAGCCATAGTGCTTACATAGCACCCAGAGTGCAATTTTGACATTTTGGGGTGGTCACCCCAAAATGTGAGTATGCCCCCCAAATTCCATGTGAAGGCTCAGAACACTGCTGTGAGTGTACCACATCAGTAATGCATCAGTGTTTTTATTTTTAACCACACAGTGTGTGTAAAGTGCCATCTGGGCCATCAACACATCTGTGGTGATGCACAAAACAAGATCTAGCATTTCTGTGATGCAAAAAGATGAAGCAGGCATCACTGTAGATGCCAAAAGATCAACCTGTCAACTACAAAGATGACGTTAAAACCAAGCCAGGCCTTTACTTTTGCACCATCTAAAGTTGGCTCAAAAAAACAAAAGAAAAATACAGAGATTTACAAACGGGTGGGAAGCTCCATTGGTTGGCCCGGTCTAACCAACCTCTTCTACGCTGGTTGGGCCTATTTGGCATTCAGAGACCAGGGTGGAAGGGATCATCGCACCTGTATGGCCTGGCATAAAAACTACCGGGGTTGACAGCAATAAATTATTGAGCATAGAGATTTGTTTGCTCAACAATTTTACGTTTGTTTGGATGCCCTGATTTTTTAGGGTGTAGGTAAGAGTGTCAAAGGCTACGAGTATATAAAATGTTATGGCTTTTTGACGATTAGATTCTCAGATATTGTTTCTTTATTAGATATTGTTTCATTATTGTAAACAATCCTAAAATACAGCCGTCGTGACGAGGCTTTTCTGGGCGAAACGCACAACGCAGGTTCATGAGTTGTGGTAGACATACTCAGGACATGGTGATGCATGAACGTTCCAGGGCTCGGAACTTCACAATAAACAGTTACGGAAATATTTTGCTAAAACCGCTCACATTTAGCTATAAATGAAGGAACTCCGCCAGGTCTCGGGGCAAGAGAGGGTTCCCCATTTACAGCAAATGACTGAGTCAGGTATCCTATTATTCATCTGTGTAAGTTAAACGAATGGACGCCTAGGTCGATTCTATCAGACCTGCGGTTCGTTGCTTGTTGTGAAATGCTCTGGGACAGCAATGTAGAAAATGATTATTTATACCCATTTTAGTGAAAAAGGCATCATTTGTATGGCCCGCTGCGCAGGCTACTTCTGTCCTACTGGCCTGAGTTTTCATATGGTAAGTCAGAGCGTCAAAGGCTAGATGTGTATAAAAAATTAGGGCTTTTGCACAACTATTGTTTATTATATTGTTTATTTATTAGAATTAAGTAGTAAATTACACGCTCTGTGCGTAAAACAGGAGCTGCTAAAGAGGCTTTTGGGGACTAAGAATGCGACGCAGACCCTTGAAATTTTTTAGGGTAGGTCAGAGTGTCAACTGCTACAGGTGTCAGAAGTTTGATGGCTTTGAGGCGATTCGCTTTTAAGACATTATTTTTTCATTAGAACGAAATTGTAAACGTGGGTATAAATAGTCATTGCTCACAAGGCTTTTGTGGGCCAAGCGCGCGTCATAGAACCTTGAATTTTTTTAGGATAGGTCAGAGTGTCAAGGTCTACATGTGTAACAAATATTAGATATATTCAACAGCTAGTTTTTAAGATATAAATTCTTTAATAAAAATAAATTGAAGCCGTGTGTAGAAACAGGCATCGCTAACGAGGAGTTTCCTCGCTAACCGCTCGATGTATCGTCACGAGTAGAGATGAGCGAACCGGGACAACCGAACCCGGTTTCGGTCCGAACTTCCGGAAAAGTTCGGTTCGCAGCGAATCCGAACTTCAACGAGTTCGGCCGAACCCCTTTTGACCGAACCCGGTCAAAAATATTATACAAATCGGCAGCCACTTGTCTCTATCAATCACTGATAGAGAAAAGAGGCTGCTGATTAAAAATAAAATAAAAAGCATTTCATTCGTACCTGGTTGTTGTCTTGGTGACGAGTCCCTCTTCTTCCTCCAGCCCGACCTTCTTTTCTGATGCGGCAGCCTGTGATTGGCTGCAGAGGCCTCTGCAGCCTGTGATTGGCTGCAGAGGTCTCTGCAGCCTGTGATTGGCTGCAGCGCTCACATGGGCTGCATCGTCATCAAGGAATGTCGGGCCGGATGTCGAGAGGGACGCGTCACCAAGGCAACGGCCAGGAGACCGGACTGGAGGAAGCAGGGAGTTCCCGGTAAGTATGAACGTCTTTTTTTTTTACAGGTTACTCTATATTGTGATCGGTAGTCACTGTCCAGGGTGCTGAAACAGTTACTGCCGATCAGTTAACTCTTTCAGCACCCTGGACAGTGACTATTTACTGACGTCGCCTAGCAACGCTGCCGTAATTACGGGTGCACACATGTAGCCACCCGTCATTACGGGGCCTCATGCACACGACCGTAAAAACACCCGTTATTACGGGTCGTAATTACGACCCGAAAAAGCGGGCCCATAGACTTCTGTTAGCCATGGGTACCTTCCCGTTTTCTCACGGGAAGGTGCCCGTGCCGTTAAAAAGATAGAGCATGTTCTATTTTTTTATTTTACGGGCCGTGCTCGTAATTACGACTCGTAATTACGAGCACGGCCGGGCACGGCCGGCCACGGGTAGCCGGCTGCTTTTGCGAGCCGTGCTATCATTATAATTATAGCAGCACGGCCCGTAAAATAGAAAAATAGAACATGTTCTATTTTTTTAACGGCACGGGCACCTTCCCGTGAGAAAACGGGAAGGTACCCGTGGGTAACAGAAGTCTATGAGCCCGTTATTGCGGGTCGTAATTACGACCCGCAATAACAGGTGTTTTTACGGTCGTGTGCATAATGGGAGCACGGCTCGGAAAAACGACCGGCTGCCTGTGGCCGGCCGTGCTCATCTCCTGATATACTCTGTGCTGCCTTAAACTCTGTGGACAGGTCAGGATCCTGTTTCTTTTAAATGCTGCTAGGGAACCCGCTCGATCCACTATATAAGGCTGCGCTACAGTGCAGCATTTAAAAGAAACAGGATCCTGACCTGTCCACAGAGTTTAAGGCAGCACAGAGTATTTCAGGAGATGAGCGTGCAGATTCAGTGCTGCTGTGAACTCTGCTCTTACCATTACGTAGCTCTCAGTCTGTTACCTCTCCTCCACTACTGTCCTCAATAACACCTTCATGATTGGCAAGTCACCACGTAACGGTAAGAGCAGAGTTTACAGCAGCACATAGTATTTCAGGAGATGAGCGTGCGGTTCTTGTGCGCGGTGGTGACTTGCCAATCATGTGAATGTGTTATTGAGGACAGGAGTGGAGGATAGGTAACAGACTGAGCTACGTAATGGTAAGAACAGAGTTCACAGTAGCACAGAGTATTTCAGGAGAAGAGCGTGCAGATTCAGTGCTGCTGTGAATTCTGCTCTTACCATTACGTAGCTCTCAGTCTGTTACCTCTCCTCCACTACTGTCCTCAATAACACCTTCATGATTGGCAAGTCACCACGCAACGGTAAGAGCAGAGTTCACAGCAGCACAGAGTATTTCAGGAGATGAGCGTGCAGATCTTGTGCGGGGTGGTGACTTGCCAATCATGTAAAGGAGTTCTTGAGGACAGGAGTGGAGGAGAGGTAACAGACTGAGAGCTACGTAATGGTAAGAGCAGAGTTCACAGCAGCACAGAATCTGCACGCTCCTCTCCTGAAATACTCTGTGCTGCTGTGAACTCTGCTCTTACCATTACGTAGCTCAGTCCGTTACCTCTCCTCCACTCCTGTCCTCAATAACACCTTCGCATGATTGGCAAGTCACCACCCCGCACAAGATCTGCACGCTCATCTCCTGAAATACTCTGTGCTGCTGTGAACTCTGCTCTTACCATTACGTGGTGACTTGCCAATCATGTGAAGGTGTTATTGAGGACAGGAGTGGAGGAGAGGTACAACTGAGCTACGTAATGGTAAGAGCAGAGTTCACAGCAGCACTGAATCTGCACGCTCATTTCCTGAAATACTCTGTGCTGCCTTAAACTCTATGGACAGGTCAGGATCCTGTTTCTTTTAAATACTGCACTGTAGCGCAGCCTTATATAGTGGAGCGAGCGGGTTCCCCAGCAGCATTTAAAAGAAACAGTGTGTGTGTTTGTGTATGTGTGTGTTTGTGTATATATGTGTGTTTGGGTATGTGTCTTTGTCTGTTTTTGTTTTTATATGTGTGTTTGTGTGTGTGTGTGTGTGTGTGTTTGTATGTTTGTGTATATATGGGTATGTTTGTGTTTATGTGTTTGTGTATATGTTTGTGTATATGTGTGTGTATATATGGGTGTATTTGTGTATATGTTTGTGTGTAGATGTTTGTGTGTGTTTTTGTATATGTGTGTGTTTGTGTATATGTGTGTATATGGGTGTGTGTTTATGTGTGTGTGTTTGTGTATATATGGGTGTGTTTGTGTATATGTGTTTGTGTATATGTGTGTATTTGTGTATATGTGTGTGTTTGTGTATATGTGTGTGTTTGGGTATGTGTGTTTTTGTTTGTATATGTGTTTGTGTATATGTGTTAGTTCGTGTATATGTGTGTGTATATGTGTGTGTGTTTGTGTATATATTGTTGTGTTTGTGTATAACTGTGTTTGTGTGTGCGTGTATATATGTGTGTAGGTGAGTAGAAGTATTGGCATTGTTCACATTGATAACTGTTTTTTTATGTTGTTGCAGATTTTGATGTACCGATTGGACTACATCTTCGATTCGTTGGACTACTGCGTAGATCTAAGTTATTTCAAATTTTAATAAAATGGTTAACGAGGGTTTTGTTGGGGATTTCTTATTTCAATAAAAAAGAATTGTCTTTGTGTTTTTTTTTAAACTTTATTAGTGCCTAGATAATGGCAGTTGGCTGATTGACAGCGTCCATTATAAAGGCGGTACTTAGTGTTAGCCGGTGCAGAGGCTAGCACTAACCACCCATTATTACCCCGGTACCCACCACCACCAGGGGTGCCGGGAAGAGCTTGGTACGATCCAGTACCCGACCATCTGTTGTGATGGTCGGGTAATGGGGCGGCCGTAGGCTGGTATTATGAGGCTGGGAAGGGCCAAAAACAGTGGACCTTCCCACCCTTGTAATGCTAGGCTGCTGCTGCTGTTGTATCGGGCTGGTTATAAAAATGGGGGGGACCCCCACGTAGTTTTTTTTTTTAATTTAACAATAGACGGGTCCCCCACATTTTTAATAACCAGCCATATACAAGGCCGCAGTAGTCTGGCATTACATGGGTGGGAAGGGCCACTGGTTTTGTCCATTCCCAGGCTAATAACACTGTGTTGTATGTGGCTGGTTATGATAAATTGGGTGGAACCCAATGTCTTTAAAAAAAAAAAAGTAATTTAAAAAAATGATGTGGGGTCCCTCCCACTTTTATAACCAGCCAGATACAACACAGCAGCAGCAGCCTAGCATTACAAGGGTGGGAAGGTCCACTGTTTTTGGCCCTTCCCAGCCTCATAATACCAGCCTGCGGCTGCCCCAGAGCCCGGCCATGACAACAGATGGTCGGGTACTGGATCGTACCTGGCTCTTGCCGGCACCCCTGGTGGTTGTGGGTACCGGGGTAATAATGGTGGTTAGTGTTAGCCTCTGCACCGGCTAACACTAAGCCTTGCCTTAGTAATGGATGTTGTCACTCAGACAGCGGCCATTACTAAAGTGGTAGTAATAAAATTTGAAAAGAAAAAGACAAAGATATAGATAAAATATTTTATTGAAATAAAGCACCCCCAACACAACCCTCATTAACCATTTTATTGTAGAAAAAAAAAACGTCATCTAAGTAGTACTCGAAACCGACGTAGTCCAAACACCAAACCTGTAAAAAAAATAATAAAAAAAAAATGAAATAAAACATGTCGTAGGCTTAGATTCAGTTTAATGTGTGATACTGACTGTAATACCATGTATAGAAGCCTGCCGCGAAGTTGACTTAGATACAGGGCGCCAGCAGACAGTATCATACATGGCCATACAGACATATATACAAACAAACATACATGCAAACACACATACATACATATATACAAACATACATACATACATACATACATGCATACACACACACACATGAAAACATACATACATACAAACAAACATGCAAAGATACATACATACATATATACAAGCATGCACAAATATACATGCAAACATAAACACATGCAAACATAATTACATACATGCACATATATATAAACATACATGCAAACATACATGCACAAATAAAAACATGCAAACATACATACATGCACATATATACATACATACATACATGACAACATACATATATACATACATACATGCCAACATACATACATGCCAACATACATACATGCAAACATACATACATGCAAACATACATACAAACATACATACATTCATACATACATACATGCAAACATACATACATGCATGCAAATATACATACATGCGAACATACACACATGCAAACATGCATACATACATGCAAATATATACATGCAAATATACATACAAACATGCACATATATACATACATGCCAACATACATGCAAACATACATGCACATATATACATACATACATACATACATGACAATATACATACATACATACATACATGACAACATACATACATGTAAACATACATACATGCAAACATACATACAAACATACATACATACATACATACAAGCAAACATACATACATGCAAACATACACACATGCAAACATACACACATGCAAACATACATATATATATATATATATATATATATATACATGCAAATATACATACAAACATGCACATATATACATACATGCCAACATACATGCAAACATACATGCACACATATACATACATACTTACATGACAACATACATACATGCATACATACATGCAAACATACATACATACATGCAAACATACATGCAAACATACATACATGCAAACATACATACATACATACAAACATACATTCATGCAAATATATACATGCAAATATACATACATGGCAACATACATGCACATATATACATACATACATGACAACATACATACTGTGAGACAGTGACAGGTAAAGTCATTGAGGGAAGGTACATTTCCCCTAGAATCCTGTCATATGTATCCTAGGCTCCAGGGAATGAGTATTTTTTGCAATAGAAAGCTCTAGCTTTCCAATCTCGGCTTAAGGAAAAGCCGGAAAAAGGGCCTGAAGTTGGATTGGGGAAGAGCAGGGCGGGTTCCTCAATCCCTAGTCCATCTCTGTTTGTAGGACAAGGCTGCTGCTCAATTAGCTGCACCTGCAGCCTGTGTATAAAAAGGTGCAGACACAGTGTGTGTGAGTCTCACCCCTGACTCAGACCGAAGACTACTAAGTCTGGAGTAGCCTGTATTCTATGTGAGTAAAGACCCCTTGTTACTTTGTGTCCAGTGCCTGGTAGGAAGGCACTTGGTATAGTTAGATAATATCTTGTTTAGTTAGTGCTCAGACGAGCAGGATTTATTTAGTATTTTGCCTTGTTGTACAAGAGGCTGTTTCTTTGACAAGAATAAAACACAGGCAAAGCCCTGTTATGAACTTTAATGCACGGTGTCCCTGTCTCTGGCTACTAAGAAACCGCTGTACCAACCTCTCCTGATGCTAAACCCTCACAATACATACATGACAACATACATACATAACAACATACATACATACATGCAAACATACACACATGCAAACATACATACATGCATGCAAATATATACTTGCAAATATACATACAAACATGCACATATATACATACATGCCAACATAAATGCAAACATACATGCACATATATACATACATGCCAACATAAATGCAAACATACATGCACATATATACATACATACATACATGCCAACATACATACATGCCAAAAAAAAAATAATAGTACGTTCATACTTACTTTCCTCCTGTCCGGCCTCCAGTGATGACGTTTCATCCATGTCGCCGCTGCAGCCTGTGATTGGCTGCAAAGGCGGTCACGTGGGATGAAGCGTCATCCTGACGTGCGTGACCGCCACTACAGCCTGTGATTGGCTGCAGCGGCGAAAGGGATGAAACGTCATCGCTGGAGGCCGGACAGGAGGAAAGTAAGTACGTATTACTTTTATTTTTTTATTACATTAAAATTTTATTTTCCGCGCGCCGAGCATGTACTGTCAAGGTTGCTGAAAGAGTTAGTGCAGCCCATTAACTCTATCAGCACCCTGGACAGTAGCATGCTCGGCGCACGGAAGTGACAGGTTCGGTCCGAACTAGTTCGGTCCGAATCAAACTTTTTTGTGAAATTCGGCGAACTAGCCGAACCGAACTTTTGATATGTTCGCTCATCTCTAGTCACGAGTCTTGGCATACATACTCAGGAGATGGTGACGTATAATAGTTTTGGGGCTCGTAACTCCACAATGAGCGGTTATGGAAATAGTTTGGTAAAACTGTCAATATCAAGCTCTAAATAAGGGAATTCCGCCATGTTTATGGTGCAAAAGTGGAGTCCCCTTTTAGAAAAGACGACCGAGTCAGGTGTCGTATAGTTCGGCTTTGCAAGGTGAACGAATGGACACCTAGCTCAGGTCCATCTGGTCAAGGTTCAGTTTTCGACTCTTTCAAAGTTTTCGACTACGTGTTTCGAGCGTTTTTGTTGGGCGTAAACCGAGTATGCCACCGCCACGAAACTGTACATATTTTTTGGTGAGACCTTTAGTGGTAAACTTCCAAAGTCAGAAACGACGCCGGTCGCTTCCCTGAAGATTTCATTTTTTACTTTGCACCATCGGTGGTGATGGCGAAAGTCACTAACGGAGCGCGTCCGTCCATACAAAACTGTCGGTGCCAAAAGGTAAAATAGACTCTAAAACACACTCTAGCGCGCTCTGAATTTTTTCGCCACTTGAACCGTAGACCGCTTGTTAGAGGCCATCCAATTATTTTTGGGGTATCCTTGGTTGTCCCTCCATTTTCTAATGTGTGATTAGATTTCAGGAGAATTAGAGAAAGTTTTGTTCAGGGAGATGTTTTAGTTCCCCAAGTCTAGTCACAGTTACCAGTCTCCAGGGTCTGCCAGTTGAGTATCAAGAATTTGTGGTTACCCTCTACCTTCTTTCATCATTCCTCCTGATAGAATTGTGACAGGGCTAACACTGAATATTTCTGATTTACTTTTGCAGGCTCAATCTCAGACACCTCCAGAGATACCCGCCTAATGTTTTTTGTTCCTAGTAAACTCAGACCTGCTGTTCTTTTAGAGTGTCAAGGTAGCAAATTGTCGTGTCATCCAAGTATCACTAAGATGTGTAAGACCTTGTTTCGATCTGTTTGGTGGCCAGATATGAGAAGACATGTGGAAAGGTTTGTTGGGGAAAGTGACATCTGTGCTTGCAATATGACATCTAGGGCATTACCTTTTGGTCAGGTAAAACCTTACCCACTCCCAGGAAACCATGGACACACATATCCATGGACTTTAATGTTGAGTTGCCCAGATACCATTTAGGTTGTTGTAGTCAGGTTCATTAAATTGTCCCATTTTATACCCTTGTCTGGCTTGCCCTCTGTTGATAAGCTGGCTACTCACTCTGTTCAACAAGTGGTGAGACTTCATGGTATTCCTGAAATTATTGTATCTGACAGGGGTTCACCTTTTGTGCAAATTTAGGTTTTGATTTGGGTTTCTTCACTGCCCATCATCCACAGACCAATGTTCAGACTGAGAGAGTAAACCAGACATTAGAACATTATCTCCGGTATTATGTTTAATAACTACATGATGATTGGATCCAGTTTCTGCTTATAACAACTTGTGCCATGAATCCACTAATGTCCCTCCATTTTTCTGTAAATATGGTTTTCAGCCCAAGTCATCTTCATTTGCCGGCAGTGTGGGTTTTGACATTCTATTGTTCAGACTGAGGATTAAGATGTTTAAGTCAGTGTGGAGTAAGGTCCATCGGGCTTTGGGTTCAGCTGCCCTTTGTGCTAAACACAAGTTTGATCACCACCACAGGCCACATAACTTCAAAGGGGAAGATAGAGTGTGGTTGTCCACCAAAAACATCAGTATAAAACAATCATGTGGCAAGTTGGGGCCTAGATTTATTGATCCTTTCAAGATTTTAAGACAAATTAATACAGTTTCCTTTATGTTGGATTTACCACAGATCATGAGAATATCCAGGACTTTTAAACAATGCTTCGTAATATGGCAACTGATGGGACATGAGAAAGTTTTTTTTTAAACTGGAATACAACAGAATAAATCCTCTGCACGAAATCAGGGGCATAAGGAGGTACAGTAAATGCCCTAATACACGGGCCAATGCTTGGGCAAACAAACGTTCATATGAACGCTCCTTCCCGATCATTGCCCTGTGTAATCAGGGCAACTATCAGCCGATGAACGTGCAAACACTCATTCATCGGCTGATCTGCTCTTTTATGCAGAATTAAAGATCACTATTGAAAATGTATGGGAACGAGTGATCGGAGTATAGAGTGTTCGTCCCTATTCGTATCCAATCATTGCTCTGTGTGAAAGGAGCAAACAAAAGCCAATCATCGAGCTCTCTCCTTGATCAGCGCTCGTTTACATGGCCCCTAAGGCCCCATATAATGCTATTGGTGTCATATCATTGTTCTGTACAACTTGCTGGGTCTATAGAGCCGTACTACAGCCGAGTATATGAGGCCTGTGATTATATTTTTTATATTTTCTTATCAGGAACTATTTATGGTGATAATCTACGTGTGAAGTTTTCTTAAAATTTTTACTTTATCAAATAAAAAGTTTCGTCTTCTAATAGTGTTTTACTTTCTGAACTTTTCCCCCTTGATCTTAAACTTTATTTCCATTAGGATGAAATTAATTGATCTGTGAATTAAGAAAGTAAAGTAAATGTTAATGATGAATAAGTTTATTTTTATTTTCTTCACTTAACAGAAGCTCAGGAGACAATGAGAAACCATCTCCATAGAGTTTATCTCCACGTCACCTGTGTTCATTCTGTGTATATATACAGGTAGTCATCACTTTATACTTCATATATTATTACTATGATCATGTGTCTGATCAATATATATTATATCACACAACGTCATTACACTGGAAAGCCTCTGATCTTGAACAATCCTCAGATACATCCTGGGATCTTCTCTCTTAATATTGACAATAATTGGAATTATTTTTTTTATCTATAAGGAAATGTTTGTTTCAGAACATGGACATGGACCTGGACCGGATGTAAGTTCTGTTGAGTAAATGCTAATTTTAAGGAACATTCATGATTATTGTAATTTATGTCATTATTGAAGAGTAAATACTGTTAATAGTCCTTGGACAATACATCTTTTGACTAACTTTTATGTATTATATGTGATTTCAGTTTTGAATGCAAGTAGAATAATGACCTGTCCAGGTCGATGTAAGGTAAATCCCAACCCTAACACCAGCTTCACATAAGCGTACAATGGCCGTAAATTCAGGCTTGACCGAGATATACAGCATTCATACTCTTAAAGAAGTGCACTAATACTTAGCTCACATAAAACTGGCCTTAGGGTGTGTGCTCAAGCAGAAACTTATATTTCATGTGAACTTAGAGATTTATATTCATCAATCACTTACTGTACATTTTGAGGCATCTCATCACTACAGTATACGAGGCTGGATTCACAATAACAGTTTTTAAACAGTCTCTATTTAGCCAACACAGAAAGGATCCCTAAAAAAATTGAAAATAAAAATAAAAGTCCACCCTCTACTTTTATGCTCTGCCCAAAAACTACATGTGCACTGGACAAAAATGTTGCCCTCCATTCTATGCTGTCCTGGCAAAAGATAGGATTTCAATGGATGATTTTTTTTTTTTTTTTTTTTAAAGTGGAACTCAAGAGCAAATTTATGCAAATATATGGTAATGTCTGTAGAAAAATAAATGGCTCTTATGTTGATGTACTCCAGAGGGAGAATGATTTTCTTGTGATTGGTAGAATAGGAAGGTTGGAAATATTTTTTCGTTTAATATTTTTACAGAATAAATGTTTTTAATATACAAAAAGTATTATTTTTTGTTATTCTGGACACGTTTGTTTTTAAACCTTATTTAACTTTTTTCTTAGTGCCACAAGTAGAGGTGATTCTGAAATTGTTTAACCAGTTGTATAATGCTCTGGAATAATTAGTATTCAAAATCATTAGTGCCTGTTAGTATTACACTGATACCACTGGCAGACCTGGGGGCCTGTCGTAGGCCCACAACCACCATGGTAACCTATTGGCACCTCGCAATCAGCTCTAATGAGATGTCAAACTCTTTACTTACCGTGGTCTGGCATCTAAGAGATTTATGAGCCGGGATTGGAGTTATCTTTGAGCCCGGCTGCTAGATTGGGATATCGGCTGTCCATTGGTGTCAGCTGTACAATACACCTGACACCCTTAAGTGATGTCGCACCCTCACTGTGTCATTATAGAACATTGCTTCATGTAAACAACCTCGTTGGCTGCGACAAATTTTCGATCCAGGGTAGGATAGGGTTAAAATTGCTTTTTTTTTTTTATACCAACAATATTAGATGAATAACATCCACATTCCTGGCTTCTTTTCTTGACTGTATACACTCTTACTTTAAATTTTGCCTATTTCAAAAAAACAAAAAACAATTGTCCCCCCAATTAAGGAATCCTGGCCCCCTTTCCAGTCAAATTCTTTACACCCATGCTGGCATTTCTCACTCCACTCAGTATTGTATACAGTGAAGGAAATAAGTATTTGATCCCTTGCTGATTTTGTAAGTTTGCCCACTGTCAAAGACATGAACAGTCTAGAATTTTTAGGCTAGGTTAATTTTACCAGTGAGAGATAGATTATATAAAAAAAAAAAAAAGAAAATCACATTGTCAAAATTATATATATATTTATTTGCATTGTGCACAGAGAAATAAGTATTTGATCCCCTACCAACCATTAAGAGTTCAGCCTCCTCCAGACCAGTTACATGCACCAAATCAACTTGGTGCCTGCTTTAAAGAAAGCTGTGTTAAATGGTCACCTGTATAAAAGACTCCTGTCCACAGACTCAATTAATCAGTTTGACTCTAACCTCTACAACATGGGCAAGACCAAAGAGCTTTCTAAGGATGTCAGGGACAAGATCATAGACCTGCACAAGGCTGGAATGGGCTACAAAACCATAAGTAAGACGCTGGGTGAGAAGGAGACAACTGTTGGTGCAATAGTAAGAAAATGGAAGACATACAAAATGACTGTCAATCGACATCGATCTGGGGCTCCATGCAAAATCTCACCTCGTGGGGTATCCTTGATCCTGAGGAAGGTGACAGCTCAGCCTAAAACTACACGGGGGAAACTTGTTAATGATCTCAAGGCAGCTGGGACCACAGTCACCAAGAAAACCATTGGTAACACATTACGCCGTAATGGATTAAAATCCTGCAGTGCCCGCAAGGTCCCCCTGCTCAAGAAGGCACATGTACAGGCCCGTCTGAAGTTTGCAAATGAACATCTGGATGATTCTGAGAGTGTTTGGAAGAAGGTGCTTTGGTCAGATGAGACTAAAATTGAGCTCTTTGGCATTAACTCAACTCGCCGTGTTTGTAGGAAGAGAAATGCTGCCTATGACCCAAAGAACACCGTCCCCACTGTCAAGCATGGAGGTGGAAACATTATGTTTTGGGGGTGTTTCTCTGCTAAGGGCACAGGACTACTTCACCGCATCAATGGGAGAATGGATGGAGCCATGTACCGTCAAATCCTGAGTGACAACCTCCTTCCCTCCACCAGTACATTAAAAATGGCTCGTGGCTGGGTCTTCCAGCACGACAATGACCCGAAACATACAGCCAAGGCAACAAAGGAGTGGCTCAAAAAGAAGCACATTAAGGTCATGGAGTGGCCTAGCCAGTCTCCAGACCTTAATCCCATCGAAAACTTATGGAGGGAGCTGAAGATCCGAGTTGCCAAGCGACAGCCTCGAAATCTTAATGATTTACAGATGATCTGCAAAGAGGAGTGGGACAAAATTCCATCTAACTTGTGTGCAAACCTCATCATCAACTACAAAAAACGTCTGACTGCTGTGCTTGCCAACAAGGGTTTTGCCACCAAGTATTAAGTCTTGTTTGCCAAAGGGATCAAATACTTATTTCTCTGTGCACAATGCAAATAAATCTATATAATTTTGACTGTGGGATTTTCTGTTTTTTTTTGTATAATCTATCTCTCACTGGTAAAATTAACCTAGCCTAAAAATTCTAGACTGTTCATGTCTTTGACAGTGGGCAAACTTACAAAATCAGCAAGGGATCAAATACTTATTTCCTTCACTGTAGTTTCCCGCACGCTAATGTTATATCTCCTCCCAAATTTTTGGTCAATTTAAATAAATTGTTTTAAGTAATACAGGAAATGTCCTTCATTAGAAAAACATTTTTTTTTAAATCAAATCATAACAAAAATGTTCTACAGCTTACAAACATTTTCTTAATACCTACACTAACATTTGTACCCATTGATTGATTTATTTTAGCACAGACGCCTATTAAAAAATAATCCTAAGCAATATTAGAAATATTAGGAAGACAGTGCCACTCTTGCATATGGACTGTATCTGGTATTGCAGCACAGCACCATTCAAGTGATTAGGAGTGAGCTGCAATGCCAGACACAGTCCATACACAAGAGAGGCGCTGTTTAAGAAAGAGAGTAGTCATATTTTTCTCATTTCATACAACCTCTTTAAACAAAAATAGAGGAATCCAATGTGTTGGAAAATCTAATACACCATACAGCTATGACTCTGAGAATATGACATTTGCCGAATCCAGTTCCTGTACAATATTATATTAGAAGTGATATATTTTGGTTTCTTGACATCTAATATTACTTTGTTTTCTACATTTTTTTTTCTAAATGCAGGAGAACAATGTGACTGATGTTGTAGAATTTGTCCTCTTGGGTTTTCAGGGTGACCCACAGCTAAGAATATCCCTCTTCTGTCTGCTATTTGTGTTATTTTGCCTCACAATATGTGGGAATCTTCTGATCATCACCCTAGTGTCCACCAGCAAGAACCTCCACACTCCAATGTACTTCTTCATCTCACAACTGTCCATCAATGATATTTTACTGTCAGCTGTTATTGTCCCTAATATGCTGCACATTCTCCTGAATAATGGGGGGACCATCACTTATATTGGCTGCTTGACTCAGTTTTTATTTTTTGCCTCCTTTGAAATGTTTGAATGTCTTCTCCTCACAGTGATGTCCTATGACAGATATGTGGCCATCTGTAACCCCCTCGGGTACACCTCTATCATGACAAGCGAGTATTGTGTGAGATTGGTCGCTATCTCCTGGTTAGTCGGTTTTTCCTGTGCATTCAGTGACACCCAAACAATATCAAGGCTAAAGTTCTGTGGACATAATATCATCGACCATTTGTTCTGTGATTTTCTTCCCTTACGGGAAATTTCCTGTTCTGATACATTTCCTTTAAAACTGCAAGCGTATCTTCTAAGTATTCCATTAGTGATTATTCCCAGCAGTATAATTGTTATCTGTTATGTTAACATTGTCCATGCTATCTTACGGATCCCATCTAATATCAGTAGACAGAAAGCCTTCTCCACCTGTAGCTCCCACCTCACTGTGGTCTTTATCTATTTCTTGACTCTCTTCAGTGTTTATGTTCTTCCAACAAGAGGACAAACAACGAACATGAATAAAATCACATCCCTGCTGTACACTGTATTTACTCCTCTGTTCAATCCCATTATTTACTGTCTGAGAAATAAAGTTATTAAGAAAGCCATACAACAAAATATTCAGAAATATGTGTAATCTGTTGTCATTTTCTCTTAACCTCTTGCTGTCACAGCCAGTATTCATCTTCCTGACAGAGCCATATTTATGTCACTTTATGAGTTTATACCTTTGGAATGCTTTTACTTATCCTAGCAATTCTTAGTGAGCAATTCTCAGTTTTCTTGTGACACGTTATACTTTATGTTAGGGGTAAATTTTGGTCAATACATTTAATATTTATTTCTGAGTCACAAAGATTTATCAAAAATGTAGAAAAATTATAATTTTTGAAAGTTAGATTTTCTCTGGTTGTAAGACAGTTATACAACATAAAATAGTTGCCAATTACCATTTCCCACGTATCTACTTTTACTGGCATAATTTTTTTTTAATATATTTTTCTTTTTTAGGATGTCAGGAGATGTACAAGTTTAGCAGTCATTTTTCCCATATTCAAGATCATTTCCAAAACCATTTTTTAGGGACCAATTCAACTTTGAAGCGTCTTTAAGGTTTCTATATGTTAGAAACCACATATAAATTACTCCACATTAAAAACAGCAGCCATTAAACCATTAGCACACCATGACATTCTGGAACGTCATGGTGCGGGGGAAAGTATGGAGCGGGCTCACGCGTCAAAGACATGGACAGTCTAGAATTTTTGGGCTAGGTTAATTTTACCAGTGAGAGATAGATTAAATAAAAAAATAAATCACATTGTCAAAATTATATATATGTATTTGCATTGTGCACAGAGAAATAAGTATTTGATCCCTTTGGCAAACAATTCTTAATACTTGGTGACAAAATCCTTGTTGGCAAGCACAGCAGTCAGACGTTTTTTGTAGTTGATGATGAGGTTTGCACACATGTTAGATGGAATTTTGGCCCACTCCTCTTTGCAGATAATCTGTAAATCATTAAGATTTCGAGGCTGTCGCTTGGCAACTCGGATCTTCAGTTCCCTCCATATGTTTTCGATGGGATTAAGGTCTGGAGACTAGCTAGGCCTCTCCATGATCTTAATGTGCTTCTTTTTGTGCCACTCCTTTGTTGCCTTGGCTGTATGTTTCGGGTCATTGTCGTGCTGGAAGACCAAGCCACGAGCCATTTTTAATGTCCTGGTGGAGGGAAGGAGGTTGTCACTCAGGATTTGACGGTACATGGCTCCATCCATTCTCACATTGATGCGGTGAAGTAGTCCTGTGCCCTTAGCAGAGAGACACCACAAAAACATAATGTTTCCACCTCCATGCTTGACAGTGGGGTCGGTGTTCTTTGGCTCATAGGCAGCATTTCTATTCCTCCAAACACGGTGAGTTGAGTTAATGCCAAAGAGCTCAATTTTAGTCTCATCTGACCACAGCACCTTCTCCCAATCACTCTCAGAATCATCCAGATGTTCATTTGCAAACTTCAGATGGGCCTGTACATGTGCCTTCTTGAGCAGGGGGACCTTGCGGGCACTGCATGATTTTAATCCATTACGGCGTAATGTGTTACCAATAGTTTTCTTGGTGACTGTGGTCCCAGCTGCCTTGAGATCATTAACAAGTTCCCCCTGTGTAGTTTACGGCTGAGCTCTCACCTTCCTCAGGATCAAGGATACCCCAAGAGGTGAGATTTTGCATGGAGCCCCAGATCGATGTCGATTAACAGTCATTTTGTATGTCTTCCATTTTCTTACTATTGCACCAACAGTTGTCTCCTTCTCACCCAGCATCTTACTTATGGTTTTGTAGCCCATTCCAGCCTTGTGCAGGTCTATGATCTTGACCCTGACATCCTTAGAAAGCTCTTTGGTCTTGCCCATGTTGTAGAGGTTAGAGTCAGACTGATTAATTGAGTCTGTGGACAGGAGTCTTTTATACAGGTGACCATTTAAGACAGCTGTCTTTAATGCAGGCACCAAGTTGATTTGGAGCGTGTAACTGGTCTGGAGGAGGCTGAACTCTTAATGGTTGGTAGGGGATCAAATACTTATTTCTCTGTGCAAAATGCAAGTAAATCTATATCATTTTGACTATGTGATTTTCTTTTTTTTTTATATAATCTATCTCTCACTGGTAAAATTAACCTAGCCTAAAAATGTGATGACTGTACATGACTTTGACAGTGGGCAAACTTACAAAATCAGCAAAGGATAAAAATACTTATTTCCTTCACTGTATATAAAAATATATAAAAAAAAGAATTGGTATCGTTTTGTCCATAAAAGTCAGAACTACTACATCATAATGCTACTTAACTCGCAAGGTGAACGCCGTAAAAATAAAAAATAATAAAACAACATATTTAGCTATTTTTTGGCCAATTTAGCAGTAAAAATAATTTTTAATAAAAACTGATCAAAAAGTCGTATGTACCAAAAAATGCTACCAATAAAAACCACAGCACGTGGCGCAAAAATATAAGCCCTGACTCCGTTCAATCGTCAAAAAATAAAGACGTTATGGCTTTCACTATATGGCAGCACAAATTATGTTTTTTTAACAAATTGTTTTTTCTTTGTAAAATGAGTAAAATGTTAAAAAACTATATCAATTTGGTATCACCGTGATCGTATTGTCCAGCAGAATAAATTTAATTCGTAAAAACGAAACCCAAACGAAAATGTAGGAATTGCAGATTTTTCTAATTCCACCCCACATCAAAATTTTTTCCAGTTTCCAAGTACATTATATGGTACTTTAAATGGTGCCAATAAAAACTACAACTCCTCCTGCAAAGAAATAAGCCCTCATACCCCTCCATTGATGAAAAAACAAAAATGAAAAATCAGGAAATGGCTTGGACTTCAAGGGGTTAAAGTATGCAAAAAACAGCATTTTGGAGGTTTCTTAAGGGCATGTTCAGACCTGGCGGAATTGCTGTTGAATTACGTTGCTGAGAGTCTACAGTGAAATTTGCATTAGCCGCTTTTTTGATTGGTTTCTATGAAAGGAAAAATATTTTATTGAAATAAAAACCCACACACAACCCCCATTAACCTTTTATTGAGAATAAAAAAAAACGTTTTTGAAGTAGTCCTCGAATCTGAAGTAGTCCAACAACCGAACTTGTAAAAAAAACACAAACAAACAAAAATAATTAGTAACATAAAAAGCAAAACAATTATTATTCTTACCTTTCCTGGGTCCAGCGCTGGAGCCGCAATGTCAAAGAGCTTTGCCCTATATCCAATTCTTTCATGTGTGTTACTGTCTGCCGAGCCACTGTTTCCAAACCTATTGTAATGTCCTTACATCCAGTCGACGCTCTTCTCTCAAGAGATGTCTGCACATACGGCCATCCTGTTCCACAGTGACCACCAGGGTTAGCTCACGAGCTCAGTCCAGACTTAAGAAGCCAGAGCGCACGCATGTTGGTGATTGAGCTAATTGCTCCAGAGCACCCTGAGCTATAAGAAGGTCCCAGCCCCATCCTCCCATGCCTTAGCTTTGTTGTTGTATTCCAAGTTTGTCTTGCAAATGGTCCCCTAGTGTTTCCTTCTCCCTGTTTTTCCTGTTCCTGTATCCTGTAACCTGTATACTGATCTAGTGCCGTGCTTAGCTGTAGCCGTGCTGTGCGGTATACCACGCCGGTCCTGGTTCTCCACGTCTGACGTCTACCTGCTGCCTAGTTCCTGCCAAGCCTGCCTTGCTACTGTCCGAGCTGCCACAGGTTTCCTACTAGGTCATCTGACTAGCCAGGGTCGCTTTCATCATCTCTCTCCTCACTGGCAAGGCTCTTGCATGGGCGAACTCTATCTGAGACAAGGACCAGAGACCCGTGACTTCAAGGAATTTCCCCGGACATTTCGCACAGTGTTTGAGGAGCCTGGACGAGTCTCGTCAGCAGCGGCTTCCTTGATTAACCTATGCCAAGGAGACACCTCTGTGAGCGAATACGCCATCCACTTCCGCACCCTGGCGGGAGAACTGTTATGGAACAATGAGGCCCTGGTGGCTGCATTCTGGCATGGACTGTCTCCTAAAATTAAAGAGGCTCTGTCACCAGATTATAAGTGCCCTATCTCCTACATAATCTGATCTGCACTGTAATGTAGATAACAGCATTGGTTTTTATTTAGAAAAACGATAAATTTAGAGCAAGTTATGAGCAATTTTAGATTTAGTTTCTTAAAGGCCAACTGGGCGTGTTTTTACTTTTCACCAAGTGGGTGTTGTAAAGAAGTGTATGACGCTGACCAATCAGTGACCAATCAGCCTCATACACTTCTCATTGTTCCAGCCCAGCATGATCCACAGCACAGTGTGATTATGCAGTGAAAGAAGCTGGTCTGGAACAATGAGAAGTGTATGAGGCTGATTGGTCACTGATTGGTCAGCCTCATACACTTCTTTACAACACCCACTTGGTCAAAAGTAAAAACACACCCAGTTGGTCTTTAAGAAACTAAATCTAAAATTGCTCATAACTTGCTCAAAATTGATCGTTTTTCAAAATAAAAACCAATGCTGTTATCTACATTACAGCGCCAATCAGATTATGTAGGAGATAGGGCACTTATAATCTGGTGACAGAGACTCTTTAAGGAAGAACTTGCCACTCGAGACCTGCCATCTACCCTGGATGACCTCATCCTTCTGTCCGCCCGGATTGATATGCGGATCCGAGAATGCCTCCAAGAGGTTCGTCGGGAGGGAGGCCTTCCTAGTCTGGTCCCTACTTTGCAGCAACCCCTGCTGTCCTCAGATGTCGATCCTCCTAAGGAGTCTGTGATGATGGACCAGTGTAAGCTATCCACCCAGGAGACACAATGCAGACACACTTCGGGACTCTGTCTATATTGCGGCCTCGGTGTCCATCTTGTGCGCCTGTGTCCCCGAAAATCCCAAAGCTAAGGGTTGCTAGGAGAGGCAATATTGGGTAAGAAAGGACTTCTGTGTAAACTGACCATACCAGTGACCATAGTGTCCGGCGAGAGAACGCATCAGGCCTCTACGTATCTGGACTCATGAACGTATCATGAGTGAACCTGGTAGTTAATAATAGAACTGCTGGTTTCAGTGCTTCAGAACTTTCATCCTGTAACCATCAAACATCAATGTACTTTCTCTGCCCCCTCACTGAGAGTGCAATTTTGACATTTTGGGGCGGTCACCCCAAAATGTGAGTATGCCCCCCAAATTCCATGTGAAGGATCAGAACACTGCTGTGAGTGTGCCACATCAGTAATACATCAGTGTTTTTATTTTTAACCACACAGTGTGTGTGTAAAGTGCCATCTGGGCCATCAACGCATCTGTGGTGATCCACAAAACAGGATCTAGTATCTCTGGTAATCCAAAAAGATGAAGCCGGCATCAATGTAGATGCGAAAAGATCAACCTGTCATCTACAAAGATGACGTTAAAACCAAGCCAGGCCTTTACTTTTGTACCATCTAAAGTTGACTCAAAAAAACGAAAAAAATAAATAAATAGAGATTTACAAACGGGTGGGAAGCTCCATCGGTTGGCCCGTTCTGACCAACCTCTCCTATGCTGGTTGGGCCTATGGGACATTCAGAGACCTGGGTGGAAAGAATCATCGCACCTGTATGGCCTAGCATAAAAACTATCAGGGTTGACAGCAATAAATTATTGAGCACAGAGATTTGTTCGCTCAACAATTTTACGTTTGTTTGGGTGCTCTGATTTTTTAGGGTGTAGGTAAGAGCGTCAAAGGCTACGAGTGTATAAATTACCGCTTTTGAACGATTAGTTTCTCAGATATTGTTTCTGTTAAGGATCTGCCAGGCACAGCGTCTGTATCCACGCCCATAGGTAATCAGCCTGCACCTGCTTCTATGTCTGTGAGACTGACTCCATCTTCCACCACTCAGGATGGCAGGCTTAGGAGTGGGAGAGCCTATCACAGCCTGGCCAGACGAAGCTAGCTCCCGCCCTCTGTCTATTTATACCTGCCTTTCCTGTTCCTCCTTACTTGTGATTCTTGTTTTGTTTCCTGGCCCTGCTGCAGCTTCTTTAACCATTTGACCCTGCTTCATATCGACCCTGGATTACTGACTACTCTCCTGCTCTGCGTTTGGTACCTCGTACACTCCTGGTTTGACTCGGCTCGTTCACCACTCTTGTTGCTCGCGGTCTTCCCGTGGGCAACTGCCCCTTTTCTCTTGCTTCTGTGTACCCTTGTCTGTTTGTCTGTCGGGCACTTATTGAGCGTAGGGACCGTCGCTCAGTTGTACCCCGTCGTATAGGGCGGGTTGTTGCAAGTAGGCAGGGACTGAGTGGCGGGTAGATTAGGGCTCACTTGTCTGTTTCCTTACCCAGTCATTACATAATCACAAGCCCATATACCTACTCTACCCTGGTCCCTCACACTACTATGGACCCCCTTGAGACCCTGGCTCAGCAAATGCAGGGTCTCTACCTACAGGTCCAGGCCCTGGCTCAGAGGGTCAACCAGCCTGATGCTACCATGGTAGTGCCCTTCACCTCACCTCTTGAACCCCACCTCAAGTTACCTGACCGGTTCTCAGGGGACCGGAAGACTTATCTCTCCTTTCGGGAGAGTTGTAGGCTCTATTTTCGTTTAAAGCCCCACTCCTCAGGCTCTGAGAGCCAGCGGGTGGGTATAATTATGTCCCGGCTCAAGGACGGGCCCCTAGAATGGGCCTTCTCCTTGGCTCCTGACGCCCCTGAACTTTCATCCGTTGATCTTTTCTTTTCTGCTCTCGGACTCATTTATGACGAGACTGACAGGACTGCCTTTGCCGAGAGTCAGCTAGTGACCTTACGTCAGGGTAAGAGACCTGTTGAGGAGTATTGCTCTGACTTTAGGAAGTGGTGCATAGCGTCTCGGTGGAATGACCCTGCCTTAATGTGCCAGTTTAGGTTGGGTCTGTCGAACGCCCTGAAAGACCTGCTAGTTAGCTATCCCTCTTCTGACTCCCTAGACCAGGTTATGGCTTTAGCGGTACGACTTGACCGACGTCTCAGGGAATGACAACGTGAACGTTTTTGTGTTTTCTCCTCTGACTCCCCCATGATGCCTCCCGAGGTTCAATTGCTTCGTTCTTCCACGGAAGACTCAGAGGTACCTATGCAACTCGGGGCCTCCGTGTCCCCCCAACAACGTAAAGAGTTTCGCAGGAAGAATGGTCTCTGCTTCTATTGTAGGGATGACAAGCATCACGTGAACACCTGTCCTAGGCGTAAGAATAAGCAGCCGGAAAACTTCCGCGTCTAAGTGATCATCGAGGAGGTCACTTGGGCGCACAGGTATTTCCCATAAATATGAAACGTAATCAAATCTTGCTTCCCTTTCAGGTCTCTTTTGGTGGTAGGTCTGCTACCGGCAGTGCCTTCGTGGATTCAGGGTCGTCTGCTAATATCATGTCTGTGGAATTTGCTATGTCTCTAGCTATGCCTTTGATTGAATTGCCTAAACATGTCCCGGTAGTGGGTATCGATTCCACTCCTCTTGCTAATGGTTATTTTACACAGCATAACCCTGTTTTTGAGCTCCTTGTTGGCTCCATGCATTTGGAGCAGTGCTCTGTACTGTTGATGCAGGGATTATCGTCCGATTTGGTTTTAGGCCTTCCCTGGTTGCAGTTGCATAATCCCACGTTTGACTGGAATACTGGGGATCTTACCAAATGGGGTAATGAATGCTTGACATCATGTTTTTCTGTTAATTCTATTTCTCCCCCTGAGGAGGTGAATACCTGAGTTTGTTCAGGACTTTGCTGATGTTTTCTCTAAGTAGGCCTCCGAAGTGTTACCTCCTCATAGAGAATACGATTGCGCTATCGATTTGGTAACAGGAGCTAAGCTCCCTAAGGGTAGGATATTTAATCTCTC
Organism: Rhinoderma darwinii; assembly: GCF_050947455.1. NCBI lineage: Eukaryota > Metazoa > Chordata > Amphibia > Anura > Rhinodermatidae > Rhinoderma > Rhinoderma darwinii. The sequence continues at coordinate 425,193,126 of NC_134689.1, forward strand.
TTGTCCCGAACGTGAAGCCATGAGAGAGTATAACCAGGAATGCCTGGCCAAGGGTTACATTCGCCCCTCTACGTCTCCTGTAGGTGCTGGCTTCTTCTTCGTAGGGAAGAAGGATGGTGGTCTTAGGCCATGCATTGACTACCGTAACTTGAATAAGGTCACTGTAAGGAACCAGTATCCCCTTCCTTTGATTCCTGATCTCTTTAATCAGGTTCAGGGGGCCCAATGGTTCTCTAAGTTTGATCTACGGGGGGCGTATAACCTTATCCGCATCATAGAGGGGGATGAGTGGAAGACTGCGTTTAACACGCCCAAAGGTCATTTCGAATACCTCGTCATGCCTTTTGGGTTGTGTAATGCTCCCGCGGTCTTCCAGAATTTCATAAATGAGATTTTAAGAGATTACCTGGGGGTATTTCTTGTAGTGTACCTTGATGACATACTTGTGTTTTTCAAGGACTAGTCCTCCCACATTGAGCATGTTAGGAAGGTGCTCCAGGTCCTTCGGGAAAACCAACTGTTTGCGAAGACCGAAAAATGTGTGTTTGGGCTGCAGGAGATACCATTTTTGGGTCAATTCCTCACTCCTCATGAATTCCGCATGGACCCCGCCAAGGTCCAGGCTGTGGCGAAATGGGTCCAACCTGCCTCCCTGAAGGCATTACAGTGCTTCTTGGGGTTCGCTAATTATTACATGAGATTTATTGCTAACTTCTCGGTCATCGCTAAGCCTCTTACGGGCCACACTCTCAAGGGTGCTGATCTCCTCCGCTGGCCTCCTGAGGATGTCCATGCTTTTAAGGTCCTTAAGAAGTGCTTTATCTCGGCCCCGGTGTTGCTTCAGCCCAACCAAATGGAGCCATTTATCGTGGAGGTTGACGTGTCCGAGGTGGGAGTGGGGGCTGTCTTGTCCCAGGGTACCAGGTCCCTCACCCATCTCCGTCCCTGTGCCTACTTCTCCAGGAAGTTTTCGCCCACTGAGAGTAACTATGATATTGGCAACCGCGAACTCTTAGCCATTAAATAGGCATTTGAAGAGTGGCGCCACTTCCTGGAGGGGGCTAGGCACCAGGTAACGGTCCTTACCGACCACAAGAATCTGGTTTTCCTAGAATCTGCCCGGAGGCTAAACCCGAGACAAGCTCGATGGGCGTTATTTTTTACCAGATTCAATTTTTTGGTTACCTATAGGGCTTGGTCTAAAAATATTAAGGCTGATGCACTGTCGCGTGGCTTCATGGCCAGCCCTCCTTTGGAGGAAGATCTTGCTTGTATTTTGCCTCCAGGTATAATCATTTCCTCTATTGATTCTGATTTAGTCTCTGTAATTGCTGCTGATCAAGGTTCAGCTCCCAGAAACCTTCCTGAGAACAAGCTGTTTGTTCCCCTGCAATTCCGGCTAAGGGTACTTAGGGAAAATCATGACTCCGCACTATCTGGTCATCCAGGCATCCTGGGTACCAAGCACCTCATTGCCAGAATCTATTGGTGGCCTGGGTTGCCTAAAGACGTTAAGGCCTACGTCGCCGCTTGTGAGGTTTGTGCTAGGTCCAAGACTCCCAGGTCCCGACCAGCAGGCTTACTACGTTCTTTGCCCATTCCCCAGAGACTTTGGACCCATATCTTCATGGATTTTATCACCGATTTGCCTCCATCTCAAGGCAAGTCGGTGGTGTGGGTTGTAGTAGACCGCTTCAGTAAGATGTGCCACTTTGTGCCCCTCAAAAAACTACCCAATGCTAAGACGTTAGCTACCTTGTTTGTCAAACACATCCTGCGTCTCCATGGGGTCCCTGTCAATATTGTTTCTGACAGAGGGGTACAATTTGTTTCTTTGTTTTGGAGAGCCTTCTGTAAAAAGTTGGAGATTGATCTGTCCTTCTCCTCTGCCTTCCATCCTGAAACTCATGGCCAAACCGAGAGGACTAATCAGTCTCTAGAACAATATTTAAGGTGTTTTATCTCTGACTGTCAATATGATTGGGTCTCATTCATTCCCCTCGCCAAATTTTCCCTTAATAACCGGGTCAGTAACTCGTCAGGGGTCTCCCCCTTTTTCTGTAATTTTGGGTTTAGTCCACGGTTCTCCTCCGTTTCACCTGGTAGTTCCAGCAATCCCGAGGTAGAGGTCGTTCATCGGGAACTCTGCACAGTCTGGGCCCAGGTTCAGAAGAACCTAGAGGCGTCCCAGAGCATACAAAAAACTCAGGCAGTTAGAAGACGTTCTGCTAACCCCTTGTTTGTGGTTGGGGATCTGGTGTGGCTAACGTCTAAGAACTTGCGCCTTAAAGTCCCGTCCAAGAAGTTTTCTCCCCGGTTTTTAGGGCCGTACAAGGTCATTGAAGTCCTCAATCTTGTCTCCTTCCGACTGGAGTTGCCCCCATCCTTTCGAATACACGACGTGTTTCATGCCTCCCTCCTTAAACGCTGCTCCCCGTCCTTGGCTCCCTCGAGGAGACCTCCTGTCCCCGTTCTCACCCCTGAGGGGGTATAATTCGAGTTGGCCAAGATTGTGGACAGCAAGATGGTCCAAGGCTCCCTCCAGTACCTTGTCCATTGGAGAGGATACGGGCCTGAGGAGAGGACTTGGGTACCCGCCCGGGATGTTCACGCTGGAGTATTGGTCAGGAGGTTCCACCTTCGTTTCCCCAATAAACCAGGTCCATCTAGAAAGGGTCCGGTGGCCCGTCATAAAAGGGGGGGTACTGTTAAGGATCTGCCAGGCACAGCGTCTGTATCCACGCTCATAGGTAATCAGCCTGCACCTGCTTCTATGTCTCTGAGACTGACTCCATCTTCCACCACTCAGGATGGCAGGCTTAGGAGTGGGAGAGCCTATCACAGCCTGGCCAGACGGAGCTAGCTCCCGCCCTCTGTCTATTTATACCTGCCTTTCCTGTTCCTCCTTGCTTGTGATTCTTGTTTTGTTTCCTGGCCCTGCTGCAGCTTCTTTAACCATTTGACCCTGCTTCATATCGACCCTGGCTTACTGACTACTCTCCTGCTCTGCGCTTGGTACCTCGTACACTCCTGGTTTGACTCGGCTTGTTCACTACTCTCCTGTTCTGCGTTTGGTACCTCGTACACTCCTGGTTTGACTCGGCTCGTTCACCACTCTTGTTGCTCACGGTGTTCCCGTGGGCAACTGCCCCTTTCCCCTTGCTTCTGTGTACCCTTGTCTGTTTGTCTGTCAGGCACTTATTGAGCGTAGGGACCGTCGCCCAGTTGTACCCCGTCGCCTAGGGCGGGTCGTTGCAAGTAGGCAGGGACTGAGTGGCTGGTAGATTAGGGCTCACTTGTCTGTTTCCTTACCCCGTCATTACAGTTTCTTTATTAGATATTGTTTCTTTATTGTAAATGAGCCTAAAATATAGCCATCGTGACAAGGTTTTTCTGGGTGAACCACACAACGCAGGTTCATGAGTTGTGGTAGACATACTCAGGACATTGTGATGCATGAACCTTCTAGGGCTCGGGAACTTCACAATAAACAGATAACTGGACCTCATAGGCCCAGATGCGGCCAAATCCATTCCGATCAAGCATATCCACAGGGCATTGCGGGCCAAGCCTCGCCCAAACGATCCTCCAAGGCATATAGCATGCGGTTTGCTTAGTTATACAGACACTGCTGCCATATTGAAAGCTGCGAGAAATAGGAATGCTTTGACCTATGAAACTTCTACAATTCAAATTTTTCAAGATATTGCTCCTTCAACTTTAGCAAAAAGAAGAGTGCTTAAACCTTTACTGGATGCCTTGCGGGAAAAAAAATTGCAATTTAGATGGCTCTTTCCGTTTGGTATTGCTATATCTAAAAACGGCCACCAAATCATTATTAAAAAACCTGCGGATCTTGTAGCTGCTTGGGAGAAGTTGGACATTCCACCTATGGACAGCCCGTCGTGGCTTCTGTCTACTGTGATCGACTTACCTCCTTTACCTGGTCCTTCATTTTGGAATCAAACCTCGAAAACCACTTCACCTAAAGCCAAGAAGGCTCATACTCGTGCTAGACAGTTGGACACCTGACTGTCTTCTCGGAAGTTACCTGATGGTTCCCTGACCTACCTGCTTCTCCACTAGGTCTGTGGAAGAAGCGTTGTGAGTAACATACAGATCTCCCACAATGTCTCTTCCTAGTTTACCATTATATATTTGTGAGGAGATAATGTTTTTTCTCATACTGTGATCTGAGTTTATATATACCTTTGATGTGTAACCTTTTTTACCATATGTTCTGGTATGTTTTTCAGTGTAAGGATTACTTGTTGGCATATGTCTAATGTGTATTCAGTCCTACAGGATTTTTCTGTACCTCAAGATTTCCTCCTGTGGATAAGGACATGCTTCCATACTTATATGACTTATCGTCCCTACGAGCTATTGCTGTCCTTATGGTTGCTAGGAACCTTTTTGGTTCTATGTTTATACCCTTCCATCCCCATGCCTTTCCTTCCCTCCTTTCCGACCCTCTTCCCCTTCTCACGGACAGTAGGTGGTCTTCGCCATTTTACTTTTGGTTATGTGTGTCAATTTGCTCCTTCATCTAATCTAAATTAATGGCGGACCTAAAGATTACTTTATTTAATGTCAGTGGTCTGAACTCTCCACGGAAAAGAAACCAAATTTTACATCAAATTCTTACAGATAAAGCAAAAATCGCTCTATTACAAGAGACACATATTAGACACAACAACATTCCAAATTTACGGAAGAATCTTTTTCCGAACGTTTACCATAGCACCTATTCATCTTCACGTAGAGGAGTGAGTATACTTTTTCACAAGAGTGTACCTTTCAAATGGATAGCTGATGTGGTTGACCGGGAAGGTCGCTATTTATTTATCAAATGCCTCCTAGGCAATACTCTTTATACAATTGCAAATCTATATGCTCCTAACTTAAAGCAGACTACGTGGATAGTTCAGACCTTACAGCTGTTTAAACAATTATTAGATACTACTGGGAAATCTTCCACTTCATATAGACATACTGCCAAACTTCGTAGAGTTTTTAACGCCTTAAACCTGTCAGATGCTTGGAGACTGTTGCATCCCTCTGATAGGGACTATACCTATTTATTTCACACGCACCATACTTACCACAGGTTAGATTATGTCTTTATATCTCAATCTCATGTCCCATTTTTACTCCATTCTGACATAGGAAATATTCTACTCTAGCAGACATTCCTAAAGGCCAATGGTGCTGGAGGATCAACGACACCCTGCTTGCAGATCCTTCTCATCAATCTTCTATACGGACGCACATACAGAACTACTTTGACACTAATATTACACCAGATGTCTCACCTGCTATCACCTGGGAGGCCCATAAATCGGTTTTACGGGGAGAGTTTATTTCTCTATGTACATACGTTAAAAAACAGAGATCGTCACTTTTAAATGCTCTTTTCTCTCAAATCTCCTCACTAGAAAACCTTCATAAACGTACCCAAGCAGAATCTACTAAAGACAAATTATACTCTTTGCGTAATAAAGTTAAGGATCTTCTTAACATTAAATCGGCCAAACTGCTTCAAATTTCACGCTTTAAATTTTACGCTCATGGAGTCAAGGGCAACAAGACAATGTCCGCTCTTCTTAAAACTCATCAAGATAAGGCATTTATTCGCCGTATTGCACAATCCCCGGACAATTTTGTCACAGATACAAACTCAATCACTAATGCCTTTCAGAAATTCTACTTGAATCCCTACAATCTTGCAGACTCTAACACCCCCGTTCCCTCTCCTGCCTCCACCAAAAAAGCTATCCACTCCTTCTTAGATTCCATAGATATTCCGCACATATCTGACACCGATGCCCAAGACCTGCTTGCCTCCTTTTCCCCTTCAGAACTTCTACAAGTCCTTCACTCCATCCCCTCAGGTAAAAGTCCAGGCCCAGATGGTTACACTATAAATGATTATAAACAATTTAAAGACTTACTAATAGCACCATTCACCTCTCTTTGTAATTCACTTTTAGCAGGTGCTAAACTTCCTGATCAAGCTCTAGAGGCACATATCACTCTTATTCCTAAAGAGGGTAAGGATGCTTCACAATGTGGAAGCTACAGACCCATTTCCCTACTTAATACTGACATAAAATGGTGGGCCAAAGCTCTAGCAGCCTATCTCAGCCCCCTGTTGTCTAGCATTATTGGGCCTGAACAGACCGGATTTGTCAAGGGAAGACAAGGATCAGAAAATTTCTCAAGAGTTTTGAGATTGGTGCAATATGCCTTAAAATCTCGAATTTTTATATAGTACAGATACAGAAAAGGCATTTGATAGAGTGGATTGGCCCTATATGATTGCTTCCCTTGAGATATTTGGTATACCTTCTTCTTTTATTCAAGCGATTCTTTCCCTCTATAGTGGCCCTAGTGCAAAAGTGAGAGTCAATGGGGTACTGTCGGATTCTTTTGCCATTTCTAATGGTACGAGACAAGGCTGTCCTCTATCGCCAACGTTATTTGTGTTGGTCATGGAGACGCTGATACAGAAGATCCGTCAGGACCCCATTATTCATGGCTTATCAATAGGTACATTTACACACAAAATAGCAGCATTTGCAGATAATCTGCTGATACTCACCACTAATTCTGAGAGGTCTTTCCCGCAGATCACTCATATTTTTTCTGAATTCGGGAAGATCTCTAACTTTAAAATTAGCTTCAGCAAGTCGGATACATCTATTAAAAACCTAGGCATCCATCCGCATCCCCAAAGACCCCTCCCTACTCTATAAGCTCAATTATCTAAACTTACTAGCTGACAATAAAACTTACTTGCACTCTTTACATATTCCCTTTATGTCATGGATGGGTAGGAGGAATCTACTTAAAACCTATATTGTCCCCAAATTACTATATGTTCTCCAAGCTGTACCTATCTTGGTTCCTAGGTCCTTTTTTCTTCTCGTCATTTTTTGGAACAACAAGCGTCCCAGATTTTCTTATAAATATCTTATTACAAACTCCCGTTTGGGAGGCTTTGGCCTCTCTGACTTACTGTCCTATTATAGGGCTAACCATTTACGTAGATGGACCATTTTAGCACATTGTGACTAGGGGAACATTTATGTCTCTATGGAACGCTCTCTTATGTTGGTTGAGGAAAGGCAGGCCTTCTGGAGTTTACGTCCCATTTCTTATAGCAAGCTTTGCAATGAGTCTCTTCTTAAGGGCACCATTTCGGTGTGGCAGGAAGTAAACAAGTTTTCTAAATCCTCCCCACCCTCCCTAATGCCTTTGAGTTTGCTTCCATGTCTTCAGCGTAACTCTGACTCCTCCTTCCCAGTTCCTTGGGATATATCAAACACTCTAACCATATCTGATGTTCAAAGGATTTCAGGAAATACTGAAATAATGAATCTTATTGAAAAAGCCAAAGTTCCACCGGGATTTTTTTATTGACACATCACATTCTTACGGAATGCCAAAAACTAAGAACATCCCTTGTAGTGCCTCGTACTAATACTTGGTTGGAAGATCTGTTGGCTTTAGATCCATACACTACCCCTAAACTATCCCAGCTATATCAACATGCTTTAATGATGCAAACGGAATACAAACCACGTTATATTGGGAAGTGAGAGGAGGAGTTGGGGGTGCAATTCACTGAGCCTGAAACACGTTTCATGCTGGCAAATAGGCATGGTTTCTCTAGGTGAACGAGAACTCAAGAGAACTCCTTTAAACGAATAACTCGGTGGTATAAAACACCGCTTGTGCTTCACACTATAAATAGCTCAATCTCAGATCAATGTTGGAGGTGTAGAGGAGCTATTGGTTCACTGTCACATATCTGGTGGCACTGCCCCCTTATTCAACCATACTGGCTTCACATAGAAAAAACTGTAAACACAATTTGCTCTCTTGATATCAAACTAACTCCGGAATTAATATTATTATGGAAACCTATAACTTGATTTATGCCTAAAAAAAATCAATTTACCCACCATATGATAACTGCAGCAAAATTGCTGATTCCCTTATTATGGAAGGACACCTCCCCTCCAACTTTTATGCAATGGTTAGATAAGATGTTTGAAATTCAGCAATTTGAGGAACTAGCACATTGGGAATCTAGAACGCGTGGGAAATACTTGTCCACCTGGTCTCCCTGGCTTGACTTCCCTGATTTTTCTATCCTCTAAACGTTATTTTGATTTATTGTTTTGCATAGTATGGTGTATGTTGCTATGCTCGTAACTTCCATGATGTAGTTTGTTGCTGACCATTGTTTGGTTATCACGGTATAAAAGAGGTGTAATAGCAACGTACAAACATTATCGTCACACATTGCTTTTATTATCATTTTGTTTACTTATCTGGACCACTTTATTGTCCCACCCTGACTACTTAACTTTTCCTTACCTTCCCCCCTACCCCTCTCCCCACCCTCCCCCCTTATGTTATGTTATACTGTTATTATTGCTCATTTCTTCTGATAATTGGCTCTGCGCAGCCAATGTTCTCATATTATGTTGTACTCCTTTTTCATATATATTTACCAATAAAAAAAAGATTGCAAACAGTAGAGAGTTTCATAGTGTGACTGCTCTTACAGTAGAGGTTCCATAGTGTGACTGATCTTACAGTAGAGGTTCCATAGTGTGACTGCTCTTACAGTAGAGGTTCCATTGTGTGACTGCTCTTACAGTAGAGGTTCCATAGTGTGACTGTTCTTATAGTAGAGGCTCCATAGTGTGACTGCTCTTACAGTAGAGGTTCCATAGTGTGACTGCTCTTACAGTAGAGGTTCCATAGTGTGACTGCTCTTACAGTAGATGTTCCATAGTGTGACTGTTCTTACAGTAGAGGCTCCATAGTGTGACTGTTCTTACAGTAGATGTTCCATAGTGTGACTGATCTTACAGTAGAGGTTCCATAGTGTGACTGCTCTTACAGTAGATGTTCCATAGTGTGACTGCTCTTACAGTAGAGATTCCATAGTGTGACTGCTCTTACAGTAGAGGTTCCATAGGGTGACTGCTCTTACAGTAGAGGTAGTGTGACTGATCTTACAGTAGAGGTTCCATAGTGTGACTGATCTTACAGTAGAGGCTCCATAGTGTGACTGTTCTTACAGTAGTGATTCCATAGTGTGACTGCTCTTACATTAGAGGCTCCAAAGTGTTACTGATCTTACAGTAGAGGTTCCATAGTGTGACTGCTCTTACAGTAGAGGTTCCATAGTGTGACTGATCTTACAGTAGAGGTTCCATAGTGTGACTGTTCTTACAGTAGAGGTCCCATAGTGTGGCTGTTCTTACAGTAGAGGTTCCATAGTGTGACTACTCTTACAGTAGAGGTTCCATAGTGTGACTGCTCTTACAGTAGATGTTCCATAGTGTGACTGCTCTTACAGTAGAGGTTCCATAGTGTAAGTGATCTTACAGTAGAGGTTCCATAGTGTGACTGCTCTTACAGTAGTGATTCCATAGTGTGACTGCTCTTACAGTAGAGGCTCCATAGTGTGACTGATCTTACAGTAGAGGTTCCATAGTGTGACTGCTCTTACAGTAGAGGTTCCATAGTGTGACTGATCTTACAGTAGAGGCTCCATAGTGTGACTGTTCTTACAGTAGAGGTCCCATAGTATGGCTGTTCTTACAGTAGAGATTCCATAGTGTGACTACTCTTACAGTAGAGGTTACATAGTGTGACTACTCTTGCCGTAGAGGTTCCATAGTGTGACTGATCTTCCAGTAGAGGTTCCATAGTGTGACTGCTCTTACAGTAGAGGTTTCATAGTGTGACTGATCTTACAGTAGAGGTTCCATAGTGTGACTGCTCTTACAGTAGAGGTTCCATAGTGTGACTGTTCTTACAGTAGAGGTTCTATAGTGTGACTACTCTTGCCGTAGAGGTTCCATAGTGTGACTGCTCTTACAGTAGAGGTTCCATAGTGTGACTGTTCTTACAGTAGTGATTCCATAGTGTGACTGCTCTTACAGTAGAGGTTCCATTGTGTGACTGCCCTTACAGTAGATGCTTAATAGCGTGACTGATCTTACAGTAGAGGTCCCATAGAAGGACTGTTCTTACGGTAGAGGTTCCATATAGTGTGACTGCTCTTATAGTAGAGGCTCCATAGTGTGACTGTTCTTACAGTAGAGATTCCATAGTGTGACTGCTCTTACAGTAGAGGTTCCATAGTGTGACTGATCTTACAGTAGAGGTTCCATAGTGTGACTGCTCTTACAGTAGAGGTTCCATAGTGTGACTGATCTTACAGTAGAAGTTCCATAGTGTGACTGCTCTTACAGTACAGGTTCCATAGTGTGACTGTTCTTACAGTAGAGGTTTCATAGTGTGGCTGTTCTTACAGTAGAGGTTCCATAGTGTGACTACTCTTGCTGTAGAGGTTCAATAGTGTGACTGATCTTACAGTAGAGGTTCCATAGTGTGACTGCTCTTACAGTACAGGTTCCATAGTGTGACTGCTCTTACAGTAGAGGTTCCATAGTGTGACTGCTCTTACAGTAGAGGTTCCATAGTGTGACTGTTCTTACAGTAGAGGTTCCATATTGTGACTGTTCTTACAGTAGAGGTCCCATAGTGTGACTACTCTTGCTGTAGAGGTTCAATAGTGTGACTGATCTTACAGTAGAGGTTCCATAGTGTAACTGTTCTTACAGTAGTGATTCCATTGTGTGACTGCCCTTACAGTAGAAGTTCCATAGTGTGACCGCTCTTACAGTAGAGGTTCCATAGTGTGACTGCTCTTACAGTAGAGGTTCCATAGTGTGACTGCTCTTACAGTAGAGGTTCCATAGTGTGACTGCTCTTACAGTAGAGGTTCCATAGTGTGACTGCTCTTACAGTAGATGTTCCATAGTGTAACTGCTCTTACAGTAGATGCTTAATAGTGTGACTGATCTTACAGTAGAGGTTCCATAGTGTGACTGCTCTTACAGTAGAGGCTCCATAGTGTGACTGCTCTTACAGCAGAGGTTCCATAGTGTGACTGCTTTTATAGTAGATGTTCCATAGTGTGACTGCTCTTACAGTAGATGCTTAATAGTGTGACTGATCTTACAGTAGAGGTCCCATAGAAGGAATGTTCTTATGGTAGAGGTTCCATAGTGTGACTGCTCTTATAGTAGCGGGTCCATAGTGTGACTGCTCTTATAGTAGAGGCTCCATAGTGTGACTGTTCTTACAGTAGAGATTCCATAGTGTAACTGTTCTTACAGTAGTGATTCCATTGTGTGACTGCCCTTACAGTAGAAGTTCCATAGTGTGACCGCTCTTACAGTAGAGGTTCCATAGTGTGACTGCTCTTACAGTAGAGGTTCCATAGTGTGACTGCTCTTACAGTAGAGGTTCCATAGTGTGACTGCTCTTACAGTAGAGGTTCCATAGTGTGACTGCTCTTACAGTAGATGTTCCATAGTGTAACTGCTCTTACAGTAGATGCTTAATAGTGTGACTGATCTTACAGTAGAGGTTCCATAGTGTGACTGCTCTTACAGTAGAGGCTCCATAGTGTGACTGCTCTTACAGCAGAGGTTCCATAGTGTGACTGCTTTTATAGTAGATGTTCCATAGTGTGACTGCTCTTACAGTAGAGGCTCCATAGTGTGACTGATCTTACAGTAGAGGTTCCATAGTGTGACTGCTCTTACAGTAGAGGTTCCATAGTGTGACTGATCTTACAGTAGAGGTTCCATAGTGTGACTGCTCTTACAGTAGAGGTTCCATAGTGTGACTGCTCTTACAGTAGAGGTTCCATAGTGTGACTGATCTTACAGTAGAGGTTCCATAGTGTGACTGTTCTTACAGTATAGGTTCCATAGTGTGACTGCTCTTACAGTAGAGGTTCCATATTGTGACTGTTCTTACAGTAGAGGTCCCATAGTGTGGCTGTTCTGACAGTAGAGGTTCCATAGTGTGACTACTCTTGCTGTAGAGGTTCAATAGTGTGACTGATCTTACAGTAGAGGTTCCATAGTGTAACTGTTCTTACAGTAGTGATTCCATAGTGTGACTGCTCTTACAGTAGAGGTTCCATTGTGTGACTGCCCTTACAGTAGAAGTTCCATAGTGTGACTGCTCTTACAGTAGATGCTTAATAGTGTGACTGATCTTACAGTAGAGGTCCCATAGAAGGACTGTTCTTACGGTAGAGGTTCCATAGTGTGACTGCTTTTATAGTAGATGTTCCATAGTGTGACTGCTCTTACAGTAGATGCTTAATAGTGTGACTGATCTTACAGTAGAGGTCCCATAGAAGGACTGTTCTTACGGTAGAGGTTCCATAGTGTGACTGCTTTTATAGTAGATGTTCCATAGTGTGACTGCTCTTACAGTAGATGCTTAATAGTGTGACTGATCTTACAGTAGAGGTCCCATAGAAGGACTGTTCTTACGGTAGAGGTTCCATAGTGTGACTGCTCTTATAGTAGAGGGTCCATAGTGTGACTGCTCTTATAGTAGAGGCTCCATAGTATGACTGATCTTACAGTAGAGATTCCATAGTATGACTGTTCTTACAGTAGAGGTTCCATAGTGTGACTGCTCTTACAGTAGAGGTTCCATAGTGTGACTGATCTTACAGTAGAGGTTCCATAGTGTGACTGCTCTTACAGTAGAGGTTCCATAGTGTGACTGCTCTTACAGTAGAGGTTCCATAGTGTGACTGTTCTAACAGTAGAGGCTCCATAGTGTGACTGTTCTTACAGTAGAGGTTTCATAGTGTGGCTGTTCTTACAGTAGAGGTTCCATAGTGTGACTGTTCTTACAGTAGATATTCCATAGTGTGACTACTCTTGCTGTAGAGGTTCAATAGTGTGACTGATCTTACAGTAGAGGTTCCATAGTGTGACTGCTCTTACAGTAGAGGTTCCATAGTGTGACTGCTCTTACAGTAGAGGTTCCATAGTGTGACTGATCTCACAGTAGAGGTTCCATAGTGTGACTGCTCTTACAGTAGAGGTTCCATAGTGTGACTGCTCTTACAGTAGAGGTTCCATATTGTGACTGTTCTTACAGTAGAGGTTCCATAGTGTGGCTGTTCTTACAGTAGAGGTTCAATAGTGTGACTGATCTTACAGTAGAGGTTCCATAGTGTAACTGTTCTTACAGTAGTGATTCCATAGTGTGACTGCTCTTACAGTAGAGGTTCCATTGTGTGACTGCCCTTACAGTAGAAGTTCCATAGTGTGACTGCTCTTACAGTAGATGTTCCATAGTGTAACTGCTCTTACAGTAGATGCTTAATAGTGTGACTGATCTTACAGTAGAGGTTCCATAGTGTGACTGCTCTTACAGTAGAGGCTCCATAGTGTGACTGCTCTTACAGCAGAGGTTCCATAGTGTGACTGCTTTTATAGTAGATGTTCCATAGTGTGACTGCTCTTACAGTAGATGCTTAATAGTGTGACTGATCTTACAGTAGAGGTCCCATAGAAGGAATGTTCTTATGGTAGAGGTTCCATAGTGTGACTGCTCTTGTAGTAGAGGCTCCATAGTGTGACTGCTGTTATAGTAGAGGTTCAATAGTGTGACTGTTCTTACAGTAGAGGTTCTATAGTGTGACTGCTCTTACAGTAGAGGCTCCATAGTATGACTGCTCTTACAGTAGAGGTTCCTTAGTGTGACTGCTCTTACAGTAGAGGTTCCATAGTGTGACTGCTCTTACAGTAGAGGTTCCATATTGTGACTGTTCTTACAGTAGAGGTCCCATAGTGTGGCTGTTCTTACAGTAGAGGTTCCATAGTGTGACTACTCTTGCCGTAGAGGTTCCATAGTGTGACTGATCTTACAGTAGAGGTTCCATAGTGTGACTGTTCTTACAGTAGAGGTTCCATAGTGTGACTGCTCTTACAGTAGAGGTTCCATATTGTGACTGTTCTTACAGTAGAGGTCCCATAGTGTGACTACTCTTGCTGTAGAGGTTCAATAGTGTGACTGATCTTACAGTAGAGGTTCCATAGTGTAACTTTTCTTACAATAGTGATTCCATAGTGTGACTGCTCTTACAGTAGAGGTTCCATTGTGTGACTGCCCTTACAGTAGAAGCTCCATAGTGTGACTGCTCTTACAGTAGATGTTCCATAGTGTGACTGCTCTTACAGTAGATGCTTAATAGTGTGACTGATCTTACAGTAGAGGTCCCATAGAAGGACTGTTCTTACGGTAGAGGTTCCATAGTGTGACTGCTTTTATAGTAGATGTTCCATAGTGTGACTGCTCTTACAGTAGATGCTTAATAGTGTGACTGATCTTACAGTAGAGGTCCCATAGAAGGACTGTTCTTAGGGTAGAGGTTCCATAGTGTGACTGCTCTTATAGTAGAGGGTCCATAGTGTGACTGCTCTTATAGTAGAGGCTCCATAGTATGACTGATCTTACAGTAGAGATTCCATAGTGTGACTGCTCTTACAGTAGAGGTTCCATAGTGTGACTGATCTTACAGTAGAGGTTCCATAGTGTGACTGCTCTTACAGTAGAGGCTCCATAGTGTGACTGCTCTTACAGTAGAGGTTCCATAGTGTGACTGATCTTACAGTAGAGGTTCCATAGTGTGACTGATCTTACAGTAGAGGTTCCATAGTGTGACTGCTCTTATAGTAGAGGCTCCATAGTGTGACTGCTCTTACAGTAGAGGTTCCATAGTGTGACTGCTCTTACAGTAGAGGTTCTATAGTGTGACTGCTCTTACAGTAGAGGTTCCATATTGTGACTGTTCTTACAGTAGAGGTCCCATAGTGTGGCTGTTCTTACAGTAGAGGTTCCATAGTGTGACTACTCTTGCCGTAGAGGTTCCATAGTGTGACTGCTCTTATAGTAGAGGTTCCATAGTGTGACTGCTCTTACAGTAGAGGTTCCATAGTGTGACTGCTCTTACAGTAGAGGTTCCATAGTGTGACTGATCTTACAGTAGAGGTTCCATAGTGTGACTGCTCTTACAGTAGAGGTACCATAGTGTGACTGCTCTTACAGTAGAGGCTCCATAGTGTGACTGATCTTACAGTAGAGGTTCCATAGTGTGACTGCTCTTACAGTAGAAGTTCCATAGTGTGACTGCTCTTACAGTAGAGGTTCCATAGTGTGACTGTTCTTACAGTAGTGATTCCATAGTGTGACTGCTCTTACAGTAGAGGTACCATTGTGTGACTGCCGTACAGTAGAAGTTCCATAGTGTGACTGCTCTTACAGTAGATGCTTAATAGTGTGACTGATCTTACAGTAGAGGTCCCATAGAAGGATTGTTCTTACGGTAGAGGTTCCATAGTGTGACTGCTCTTACAGTAGAGGGTCCATAGTGTGACTGCTCTTATAGTAGAGGCTCCATAGTGTGACTACTCTTACAGTAGAGATTCCATAGTGTGACTGCTCTTACAGTAGAGGTTCCATAGTGTGAGTGATCTTACAGTACAGGTTCCATAGTGTGACTGTTCTTACAGTAGAGGTTCAATAGTGTGACTGCTCTTACAGTAGAGGGCCCATAGTGTGACTGCTCTTACAGTAGAGGTTCCATAGTGTGACTGCTCTTATAGTAGAGGTTCAATAGTGTGACTGTTCTTACAGTAGAGGTTCCATAGTGTGACTGCTCTTATAGTAGAGGTTCAATAGTGTGACTGCTCTTACAGTAGAGGGCCCATAGTGTGACTGCTCTTACAGTAGAGGTTCCATAGTGTGACTGCTCTTATAGTAGAGGTTCAATAGTGTGACTGTTCTTACAGTAGAGGTTCTATAGTATGACTGCTCTTACAGTAGAGGCTCCATAGTATGACTGCTCTTACAGTAGAGGTTCCATAGTGTGACTGCTCTTACAGTAGAGGTTCCATAGTGTGACTGCTCTTATAGTAGAGGTTCAATAGTGTGACTGTTCTTACAGTAGAGGTTCTATAGTATGACTGCTCTTACAGTAGAGGCTCCATAGTATGACTGCTCTTACAGTAGAGGTTCCATAGTGTGACTGCTCTTACAGTAGAGGTTCAATAGTGTGACTGTTCTTACAGTAGAGATTCCATAGTGTGACTGCTCTTACAGTAGAGGTTCCATAGTGTGACTGCTCTTACAGTAGAGGCTCCATAGTGTGACTGCTCTTACAGTAGAGGTCCCATAGTGTGACTGCTCTTACAGTAGAGGTTCCATAGTGTGACTGCTCTTACAGTAGAGGTTCAATAGTGTGACTGTTCTTACAGTAGAGGTTCCATAGTGTGACTGCTCTTACAGTAGAGGTTCCATTATATGGCTGTACCTATCCAAGCGACTCTGAGAAAATGTGCTCGATACATTCAGTATTTAATTGTGAAAAACACTGGCAGAGTTTGACTTTGATGTAAAGGCCTTGTATACTTGATTAAAAGTTTACTTTGTGTTGTAATACAAGTGTTGTTTTTTTCATCTACGATTGAATGAAGGCCTTGTCCACACGTAACAGAATTTGATCAGCAATTGCAGCAAACTTTCCGCTGCTGAAATACCGTAGACTTACCATAGCAGGAATTGACGTGCTGTGGGCAAAAAAATAAACCATGCACATCAAGTTTGGCTTTGATTTTTTGTGCAGTGTATGCGATTTGTTAAATCTCATACACTTTGGTGCTACAGCATTCAGCTGCTTATATCCGCCTCCCGACGCCCTCAGGGATGGATTCGTGATCGCTGGTCCCCATTACCTTCCTAAGAGATGCCAGCGATCACTTCCACTCCGGTCTGCTGTGACCCGTAGGGTGCGCGCACACGCTCGTGCCCGGCCTTAAAGGGCAAGCACCAAGGAGATCGTCATCATCATCAAATGCCACGATTTCCTGGTCCATAAGAAGGCCCCAGGCGTTCCGATCCTTGCCTGAGTGTTGTTAGTTTTCCCAGTATGTCTTGCAAATGGTCCCTTAGTGTTTCCCGTTGCAGTTGTTACCCATGCCTTGTTTACTGTTCCTGTTTCCCGTGCTGTGCCTTTAGTATCAAGTCTGCCACGTCCGGAGGAATCCGCCACGTCCTGTGTCATCTGCTACGTCCGGAGGAATCCGCCACGTTCTGTGTCATCTGTCACGTCCGGAGGAATCCGCCATGTCCTGTGTCATCTGCCATGTCCTGAGGAATCTGCCACGTCTGGCGCAACCTGCGGCACCTGTGTCATCCGCCACGTTTGGCGTTATCTGCTGCAACCATCTCCATCAGTGCCAGAGCTGTGGCCACCGTCTGGACTATCCAGGTACCCTTGTGCGGGTCATTGAATTGCTGGTGTTTCCTTTTGTTTGGCCAGCAGCCTCCCCGCTATGGCAGTACGGCCTAGTGGGTCAACTAACCCGCTTCGTGACAGTATGCTCAGGCCATGGACCCCGCTGGTCAACCTGAAACTTTGACGACACAATCCATGCTGGCCAAGATGGAGGATCTCCAGTCCCGACAAGACCAGCTCCTCCTGTCGGTAAACGCCATAGTCCATCGGCTGCTTGCTCCAAACATAGTCGTCACCGCATCCATTCCTGCGGTTCCTCCTGCTACACTTCCCGTCTGTACCAATCCCCTGTGTTTCTTGCCGCTACCTCCATGCTATGACGGAGATCCGAGGTCCTGCAGGGGGTTTTTCAATCAGTGCTTGATCCACTTCAGACTACATGCCAGGTCCTTCTCTTCGGATTACGTCAGGATAGACTTCATCATTTCTCTCCTTACTGGGAAAGCCCTGGCATGGGCTAATCGTCTGTGGGAACATCAGGGACCAGAGACCTGTGACTTGCAGTGCTTCCTACAGACCTTCCGCTCAATCTTTGAGGAACCTGAGATAGTTTCTTCAGCTGCTGCATCCTTGCTGACCCTACATCAGGGAGACCTCTCCGTGGGCGAGTATGCCATTCAGTTCCGTATCCTGGCTGCTGAATTGATCTGGAACAACGAGGCTTTGGTGGCCACTTTCTGGCAGGGACTGTCTTCTGGGATCAAGGACGAGCTGGCTGCTCGGGATCTGCCATCTACCCTGGACGATCTTGTCCTACTCGCCTCCCGGGTTGACATTAGGATCCGGGAGCGTTCCCAAGAGGTTCTCCGGGAGAGAGAACTTCCTAGGCTGGATTCTACTTTTCAGCAACCCTCCTCAGTTGTCCCACCAGAGGATCTGATTCAGAGTAAACTATGTCAAATTGTCTACCCAGGAGAGACAACGCAGACGCACTTCTGGACTTTCTCTGTATTTCGGCCTCGGAGGCCATATTGTGCGCCTGTGTCCCCAGAGGCCAGAGAGACCCCATTGCCTAGAACTGATTGGAGAGACAACCCTAGATGGAATGCTACCTAATAAAGCCTTCTGTTCCAAGTTGACTATTCCTGTGACCCTAGTATCCGGCGAGAGGACGCATCAAGTTTCTGCCTATCTTGACTCCGGTTCTGCTGCAAACTTCATCCAGAAATAGCTTGTGGATCATCTTCAGTTGCCCACAGTCCCCCTAGACACGTCTTTGGCTGTTGCCTCAGTTAATGGATGCCTCTTCCTAATCCCATCGTTTCTAAAACCAAGCCATTGAAGCTCCAGGTTGGAGTCCTTCATTCTGAACTAATTTCTTTCCTTGTTTTGCCCAAGGCCATCAATCCTGTTCTACTGGGCCTGCCTTGGCTTCGACTACATGACCCAGTCCTGGACTGGAATTCTGGAGAGGTTCTCCAATGGGGCTCCAAGTGTCATGGTCGTTGTCTGTTGTAGATCCATCCTGTCAAGCCTCCCCTGCCTCAGTCATTGGCGGGTCAGCCTCCCTAGTTTGCTCAGTATGCAGATGTTTTCAGCAAAAGGGAGGATGAGACGCTGCCTCCACATCGGACTTATGACTGCCCCATTGAACTGATTCCTAATGCCTCTCTTCCCCGTGGCCGAGTATATCCTCTCCCCTTGCCTGAGTCTCTATCCATGTCGGCCTATATCAAGGAGAACCTGGAGAGGGGTTTCATTCGAAAGTCTACCTCCCGGGCCGGGGCTGGATTCTTCTTCATTAGAAAGAAGGATGGATCCCTTCGACCCAGCATTGACTACCGTGGTCACAACCAGATCACGGTCAAGAACAAATACCCGTTGCCACTTATATCTGAGCTGTTTGATCGCATACGAGGAGCCAAAAAAAATTCTAAGCTAGACCTGCGGGGGGCTTATAATCTAGTCCGGATTCGCCGGGTTGATGAATAGAAGACAGCTTTTAACACCCGGGACGGGCACTACGAATACCTAGTGATGCCCTTCGGACTGTGTAACGCTCCCGCAGTGTTTCAGGAGTTCGTTAATGATATCTTCTGAGATCTCCTCTATGTCTGTGTTGTTGTGTATCTCGATGATATTTAGATTTTCTCCCGAGAACCGACGACTCATCAGAGGCATGTCTCGTCAGGTTCTACCACGATTAAGGGAGAATCATTTATACGCCAAGCTGGGTAAGTGCATCTTTGAGAAGAGTTCTCTGCCCTTCCTGGGCTACATCATCTCGGATCAAGCCCTCAAGATGGATCCTGAGAAAGTGTAAGCTGTCCTGCAGTGGCCACGTCCTCAAGGCTTAAGGGCCATACAGCGGTTCCTGGGATTCGCCAATTTCTACCGGCAGTTTATTCCTAACTTCTCTACTCTGACGGCTCCCATCTCTACCCTTACCAAGAAGGGTGTGAACGCCAAGGTGTGGACTCCAGAGGCAGAGTCCGCATTTATTAGCCTCAAGAAAGCCTTCACTTCAGCTTCGATCCTCCATCATCCTGATTTATCTCGGCACTTCTCATTGGAAGTGGACGCTTCCTCTGTTGGTGCAGGTGCACTTCTGTTCCAGAGGAGCTCCAACGGAAAAGCAGTAGTATGTGGCTACTACTCAAAAGTTTTTTCTTCTGCTGAGCGCAATTACTCTATTGGAGTTCGGGAGCTGCTGGCCATCAAATTGGCTCTGGAGGAGTGGAGACATCTTCTAGAGGGCGCTGCTCACCCCATCCTGATCTTCACCAACCACAAGAACCTTACGTACCTTCAGTCTGCACAACGACTGAATCCCCGTCAAGCCAGGTGGTCGCTGTTCTTCACCCGTTTTCAGTTTGTGCTCCACTACCATCCCGTGGACAAGAATGTGAGGGCCGATGCCCTGTCCAGATTATTTGAGACGGAAGACATGGTGGAGTCCCTTCAGACTATCATAGACCCATCCTGCATTGTCACTGCTAATCCTCTGCTGGTTAGATACATCCCTCCTGGGAGGACTTTTGTTCGGTTGGCTAACAGGAGAAGAATTCTCCGCTGGGGACACAGTTCTAAACTAGCTGGGCATGCTGGAGTCCGTAAGACCCGAGACCTAATTGCTCGTCACTTCTGGTGACCCACGCTACCTAAAGATGTTCTGGACTTTGTCTCTTCTTGCACGGTTTGTGCCTCTAACAAAGTTACTCACTCCAAGCCTGCCGGCCTGCTTCAACCTCTGCCGGTGCCCAATGCACCCTGGCAGCACATTGCGATGGACTTTGTCAGAGACCTTCCCCCCTCAGCAGGATACAACACCGTCTGGGTTGTGGTTGACCGGTCCTCTAAGATGGCACATTTTATCCCGCTGACTGGCCTACCTTCTGCTCCTCGAATGGCGAGTCTCTTCATTCTACACATCTTTCGCTTGCATGGCCTGCCTCTACGCATTGTGTCCGACGGGGGGTTCAGTTTACTTCAAAGTTCTGGAGAGCCCTCTGTAAACTCCTTGATGTTAGATTGGACTTTTCCTCAGCGTATCACCCCCAATCCAATGGGCAAGTTGAGAGGCTCAACCAGATCATGGAGAATTATCTCCGCCACTTAATCTCTTCACAGCACGAAAACTGGGTACAGCTTCTTCCATGGGCTGACTTCTCATACAACGACCACACAAGTGAGTCCACCACTTCCACTCCATTTCACATTGTGTACAGTCAACATCCTAGAGTCCCTCTTCCAGTGTTGACCACATCTCAAGTACCCGCTGCTAACTCCGCTTATGGGGACTTTTTACAAATCTGGCAACAGACCCGGTCCTCTATTTTACTGGCAGTCGATCGCATGAAGTGAAAAGCAGATACTAGGAGAAGAGAGCCGCCTCGGGATCTTCCGCATACTAAAGTCTGGCTGTCCTCTCGGAACATTCACTTGAAGGTACCCTCGTACAAGTTTGCTCCCAGGTTCCTTGGTCCTTTCGAGATTCTGCAACAGATAAACCCTGTCTCCTATAAGCTGCGGCTGCCTCCTACCCTCAGACTCCCCAACTCCTTTCTTGTGTCCCTCCTGAAGCCAGTGGTCTTGAACCGCTACAGCAAGTCCTCTAGTTCCACAGTTCCTCCCAGCTGGTTCTTCTGATATATTCGAGGTGAGGGAGATCCTGGACTGCAAGAGGGTAGGAGGAAGGACTTTCTATTTGGTGGACTGGAGAGCGTTTGGTTCTGAGGAGATTTCCTGGGAGCCAGAAGAGAACCTCAGTGCCCCTGCACTTATTAAGAAATTCCTCTCTCGCTCTGGCCCCAAGAAGAGGGGGTGTAAGAGGGGGGATACTGTAGCGTCCATTGTCCATGGTTACACTCATACACCTCATACCTTCTCGACTTATGAGGATATGATCATATATCAGATATGACTACGATCCTCACACCTTATACTCCTCATACACCTTATACCTTCTCTAGTCATGAGGTTATGATCATATATCAGATATGACTACGATCCTCACACCTTATACTCCTCATACACCTTATACCTTCTCTAGTCATGAGGTTATGATCATATATCAGGTATGACCACGATCCTCACAACTTATACTCCTCATACATCTTATGCCTTCTCTACTCATGAGGATATAATCATATATCAGGTATGACCACGATCCTCACAACTTATATTCCTCATACATCTTATGCCTTCTCTACTCATGAGGATATGATCATATATCAGGTATGTCTACGATCCTCACACCTTATACTCCTCATACATCTTATACCTTCTCTACTCATGGGGTTATGATCATATATCAGGTATGACTACGCTCCCAACACCTTACACTCCTCATACACCTTATACCTTCTCTACTCATGAGGATATGATCATATATCAGGTATGACTACGCTCCCAACACCTTACACTCCTCATACACCTTATACCTTCTCTACTCATGAGGATATGATCATATATCAGGTATGACTACGATCCTCACACGTTACACTCCTCATACACCTTATACCTTCTCTACTCATGGGGTTATGATCATATATCAGGTATGACTACGCTCCCAACACCTTACACTCCTCATACACCTTATACCTTCTCTACTCATGAGGTTATGATCATATATCAGGTATGACTACGATCCTCACACCTTATACTCCTCATACATCTTATACCTTCTCTACTCATGAGGATATGATCATATATCAGGTATGCCCACGATCCCAACACCTTATACTCCTCATACACCTTATACCTTCTCTACTCATGAGGTTATGATCATATATCAGGTATGACTACGATCCTCACACGTTACATTCAGAAACCTTGGTGTAAGGGATCGTCGCACCTGTATGGCCTGGCATAAAAACTACTGGGATTGACAGCAATAAATTAATGAGCACAGAGATTTGTTTGCTCAACAATTTTACGTTTGTTTGGCTGCCCTGATTTTTAAGGGTGTAGGTAAGAGTGTCAAAGGCTATGAGTATATAAAATGTTACGGCTTTTGGAGATTAGTTTCTCAGATATTGTTTCTTTATTAGATATTGTTTCCTTATTGTAAATGAGCCTAAAATACATCCGTCGTGATGAGGTTTTTCTGGGCGAACTGCACAACGCAGGTTCATGAGTTGTGGTAGGCTTACTCTGGGATATTTACAAACATCATTATTATAAACCTCAAACAATATGAACAATACGACCACAACTAATAATATAAAATCAGCTATCACCAATCTCAGTACCCCCCCTCCAGGTTTGGATTCCATCAGTGCCATAGACAGTAAGAGACACTCCAGTGTTTTTTTTTGGTTTTTTTTGGCCCCTGTTTGTAATTTACACCAGGTAAAGGTAGGGCAGTTTATTCTCTTACTGGGCGCATTTTTGCAGTAATATCCCAGGTGCAATTATGTCTCGTGACCGCACTGTGACCCGACGATTCCTACAGAATCTGCTGTGTGGAGCGGAAGTCTCTTTCACCATGCATTCCTATGAGACGCTAAATGTGAATCTCATAGGAGTGCATGGTGAAAGAGACCTCGGGTCCACACAGCGGACGTTGTAGGACTTGGCAGGTCATAGTGTGGTCATGTGACATAATTGCAGCCGGGATATTTCTGCAGCAAAGCACTCAGTAAGAGGATGACCAGTCTTACCTTTTACTGGGTGTACTTTACAATAGGGCGTCACAAAATAAAAAAAATCTAGAGTGTCTCTTTAAAGAAAGGCATATTTGTTCCTTATAGGACGACAACTTTGACTCCAAGTGTAACATGGACAGGTTTTACGATCCTAATAAACAAATTAATGGCTCAAAAATAAGTCAGTTGTAAGAGAAATGAGTAATGAATCACAGGAAAAGAAGATTAGGTAACTACATAAAGAAGACAAAGCATAAAGTGACAAATAAGAAAAAGTATAAAAAGCTCCAGTGAAAAAATAAATTACTTAGCTTGGCTCCAATCCCGAAGGAGAGACGGGTCTGGTGGGCAGGTCGTCAATGCCGACCAGTGTCAGCTAGCAGAACTGCCCTTATTTAGGGCAGAGAAAAACAGAAAAATATTTTATATACATATTTTCATTGGATGCTATTGGCTGAATCAGAACCAAATGGCCCATTGTAAACAATTCGCTGAAATCAAGTCTACTCCCTTCTTAAAAGATATTATTGTAATTGTTTTGATCAATAAAGCCAGAGAAGGAACCCTAAAATGCTGGAGAGAAACTGGTATAGGTTGACTCTACATCTTTGACGGTGCCAGGTTCCTCTTTTGACATCTATGGTGATGCCAGGTTCGTCTTTTGGGATCACCAAAGCTGCTAGACCCAGTTTTGTGCATCACCAAAGGTGAAGTGATGGCCCAGATGGCACTGTACACACACTGTGTGGTTAAAAATAAAAACACTGATGCATTACTGATTTATTTCTGATGTGGCACAATCACAGCAGTTTTCTGAGCATTCACATGGAACTTGGGGGGCATATTCATATTTTGGGGTGACCGCCCCAAAATGTCAAAATTTCACTCTGGGTTCTATCTAAGCACTATAGCTTTACAGTGAAGTGGTAGTGAAAGTACATTGATGTTGGATCGTTACAGGATGAAAGTTCTGAAGCACCGAAAACAGCAGTACTCCTATTATTAACTACCAGGTTCACTTTTGGATCACAGATGGTTCACATAGAGCTCACAGTAACATAGCACATAAAGGTGATTCAAAACTGCATACACTAATGCATTAGTGATGTGGCACACTCACAGCAGTGTTCTGAGCCTTCACATGGAACTTGGGGGGCATATACAGATTTTGGGGTGACCGCTCCAAAAGGTCAAAATTGCACTCTGGGTGCTATCTAAGCACTATAGCTTTACAGGGAGGTGGTAGTGAACGTACATTGATGTTGGATGGTTACAGGATGAAAGTTCTGAAGCACTGAAACCAGCAGTTCTCCTATTATTAACTAGCAGGTTCACTTATGGATCACAGGTGGTTCACATAGGGCTCACAGTAACATAGCACATATAGGTACTTACTAGTGTGGTACTCACAGCCGTTTTCTGAGCCCTTGCAAGAAACTTGCACTCTGGGTGCTATATGTGATATTTAAATATCTTTCTCGTGTGATAATACCATGTCAAATCTGATTTCAGATGGATCTGTGTAAAAACACTGTGTAATTGCTAAAGCACTTATCTTATATTCATCAGTGGATTTTAGCGAAAACTCGATCATTTCAAAAATCCACATCAAAACAGCTCCTGCATGCATGCCTATCACCCTTTCCTAAGCCCTGTTATGGGATACACTCAAAGAAGTGTTACAAACCTTCACAGGAATTATGGGGGGGGGGGGCTGACTTACATTTTGGGGTGACTACCACAACATGTCAAGAAATGCACTCTAGGTGCTATATGTGCCCAGGGGCTTTAAATATATTTCTCGTGTGATAATACCATGTCAAATCTGATTTCATATGGATCTCGGAAAAAACACAGTGTAATTGCTATATTCATCACTGGATTTTAGCGAAAACACGATCATTTAAAAAATCCACATCCACACAGCTCCTGCATGCATGCTTATCACCCCTAATTTTTTAGGATATGTCAGAGTCTCAAGAGCTACATGTGTAATAAATATAAGGGATATTCAACGGTTAGTTTTGGAGATGTTAATTTTGTAATAAAAATAAATTAATAAGGGAATTTCAATATTTTTATTGGGCAAAAGAGGGGTACCCTTTTAGAAAAGACGACCGATCCAGGTGTCATATTGTTCGGCTCTGCAAGGTGAACGAATGGGCGCCTAGCTCGCGTCCATCGGACCCACGGTTCTGTTTCAAATCCATGTCATAATCCGGCCATTATACTGTATGGTGCAGCCATGGGGGGCATTACAATGTATGGTGCAGCTATGGGGGTATTATATGGTATGGGGCAGCTATGGGGAAGCAGACCCTTGAAATTGTTTAGGGTAGGTCATAGTGTCAACTGCTACAGGTGTGAGAAGTTTGATGGCTTTGTGGCGGTTCGCTTTTAAGACATTATATTTTTATTAGAGCTAAATTGTAAACATGCGTAAAAATAGCCGTCGCTCACAAGGCTTTTGTGGTCCAAGCGCGCGTCACATAATCAACAGTTAGTTTTTAAGATATTCATTTTTTAATAAAAATAAATTGAAACCGTGTGTAGAAACAGGCGTCGCTAGCGAGGATTTTCCTCGCTAACCGTGCAACCTATCTTCACGAGTCTTGGTGTACATAGTCATAGTCAGGAGATGGTGACGTATAATGGTTTTGGGGCTCGTAAGTCCACATTGAGCGGTTACGGAAAACGTTTGGTAAAACTATCAATATTAAGCTCTAAATAAGGAAATTCCGCCAAGTTTATGGGGCAAAAGAGGAGTCGGCTTTTAGAAAAGACGACCGAGTCAGGTGTCGTAGTGTTCGGCTTTGCAAGGCGAACGAATGGACACCTAGCTCGGGTCCATCGGGTCACGGTTCAGTTTTCGACTCAATCAAAGTTTTCTACTACGCGTTTTGAGCGTTTTTACTGGACGTGAACCATGCGTGCCACCGCCACGAAACTGCACATTTTTCCTGCTTAGACCTTTAGTGGTAAACTTCTGGAGTCAGAAACGACGTCGGTCGCTTCCCTGAAGATTTCATTTTTCACTTTGCACCGCCGGCGGTGCAGGCGAAAGTCAATAACGGACCGCGTCCGTCCATACAAAACTTTCGGTCCCAAAAGTTAAAACAGACTTTAAAACACACTCTAGCGCGCTCGGAATTTTTTCGCCACTTAAACTCTAGAGCGCTTGTTAGAGGCTGTGAAGGTTACACCTGCACCTGAACCCAATTGGTTGCCCCAAATTTTCTCTTCCGCTTACAATTCCACCCATCCAGGATGACATTCATTGCACGTAGCCATCCCCTTATCTTCTCATCATCTTGTTACACAAGGGTGTGGAGGGTGTAGTCATTAGGCCCCTTGTTTATGAATCATTTTTGGGTATTCAACAACATCTTCTTTAAACACAGCAAAACATATTTCTCTAAGCATCGATTTGACATTGAACTTAACATGGAGTGTAGAACAATTAGAAAAAAATGCTAGAGTTAGTTAATTTCTTTCTTAATAAAAAACACCACCAAAAATACATAAAAAATGCTTGAAACGCAGCACACAAGTCTGTTTCCTTATGTTTATCTAGCCTTATGTAGAGCATGATTCAAAACTGTTCAACTATTTCTTATAAGAACATAAACTCCTTTATATATATTATTCTCTAATACGTTCTACATTTACATCGACAGATATATAAATAAAAATGAAAGAACTAACATGGGTTGAATTCATTGTTCATTTGTTGTAGTATTTTTTCTATGGCCTTCCTCAAGCTGTAGATCATAGAGTTAAGTAGAGGAGTCACAACATTGTAGAACAGGGAGAGAAGTTTCTTTGCATCGTTCATATTTGGAAATAAATAGATACTAATAAGGGAGCCATAATATAAAGACACCACCGCCAGGTGAGAGCTGCAGGTGGAGAAGGTCTTCTTTCTACCAGATACAGACGGGATCTTCAGTACGGTGAAGATAATATACACATATGAAATGATGATAACCATGAAGGGGCAAATTACTAGAGGAACGGCTATTAACTTACTTTCCATTTTCACTATAAACGTGTCTGAGCAGGAAAGTTCAAGTATCGGGTCAAAATCACAGTAGAAATGGTCAATGATGTTTGGTCCACAAAATACTAAATTACTTATCGTTAAAGACATCATCAATATTATACAAAAAACAAACAACCCAGAGACAATAAGCATTTTTACACAAAATGTGAGGTCCATGACGGAGGTGTAATGAAGAGGGTTACAGATGGCCTGATACCTGTCATAGGACATGATGGTCAGGAGAAGACATTCTATTGACTCTGTGGCTAAAAAACAATACAATTGTATCAAACACCCAATAAAAGAGACAGAACTTCCTCCATACAACACAATATGGAGCATGTTGGGTACTATGGTGGTGGTGAGTAGAATATCTAAGAAGGAGAGTTGTGTGAGGAAGAAGTACATGGGAGAGTGGAGTGGCCGGCTGTAGGACACCACTAGAATGATGAGGAGGTTTCCACATACAGTCACACAATAGGTTAGAAGCATCAGAAGGAAGAAAACGTTTTTTTACACTTTGGAAATTTTGAAAACCCAAGAGAACGATTTCAGTCACAATGGTGAAGTTGTAATATTGCATAGTCATGATCATGATTACTTTTGACAACAATTGTGAATAAGTATTGCTAATGATATAAAATTCTTGCTTTGATGGGTTTACCAGAAGATGATACAGGTTCCACCTAAAAAAGAAAGACTGAGTAGAAGAAAATGAACTTTAATCAAGTGATTTTTCTTTAAAAAAGCAGATTTCTTAAGGGAAAACTACAAGTCTACTCTTCTCTTACACCTTCCCTTCAAGACCAGGATAATAAAATACGCATTATGCATAAACAATTCAGTGCAGGATCACAGCTGCCGTGTTTGCCTCCTTAGCATCTCCATATAAGTTTTCGATAGATTGGAGGCCTATAAGGGCAGGTCTATCTTTTCTATTGCATCAAATTTGTTTAGTATACTTTTTGCTCAATCATTATCAATAGAGATGAGCGAACCGGGACAACCGAACCCAGTTTCGGCCCGAACTTCCGGAAAAGTTCGGTTTGCAGCGAATCCGAACTTCACCGGGTTCGGCCGAACCCGTTTTAACCGAACCCGGCTACATTTTGGCGCCTGCCACATGTTACATCTAAAATGGAGGATTTCACAAGATCACCTGACATCAGGCTACCCCATAATGCCTAGCAAACGGCTCTCCCAGCCAATCGGGAGGCAGCATAGGGGCGGGCTCAAGCCTGCAATAATAGTCTATGCACGGAGCTCAGCGGCCATTTTACAGACAGGAGCTGTAGGGATAGCATCTCTGTGCAGTAAGGGAAAGCTTTAGGAATCTAAAAGGCAGGAATCCAGCAATCGAAGGGGCTCATCCACTACTCACTACTCACTACTCAGCCAGTGTGTGAATACGCTTTTATAAGGGGCTCATCCCCGTTGCATCCAACTTGCAATACAGGCAGGCTTTGTAGTACTACAACGCCCAGCATTCCCTGAGTAGGTGCACAGTGTCTGATAGAAATTCTCATTCATTGCCATTTGGCAAGCCAGTGTCAGTGTGAATACGCTTTTAGAAGGGGCTCATCCCCGGCCGTTAACATAACAAACAAATAACAATACAACTTGCAATACAGGCAGCCTTTGTAGTAGTGGTAGTAGTAGTACTACAAGGCCCAGCATTCCCTGAGTGCACCGCGGCGTGGCTGATAGAAATTCTCATTCATTGCCATTTGCCAAGCCAGTGTCAGTGTGTGAATACGCTTTTAGAAGGGGCTCATCCCCGGCCGTTAACATAACAAACAAATAACAATCCAACTTGCAATACAGGCAGCCTTTGTAGTAGACGTAGTACTACAAGGCCCAGCATTCCCTGAGTGCACTGCAGCGTGGCTGATAGAAATTCTCATTCATTGCCATTTGGCAAGCCAGTGTCAGTGTGTGAATACGCTTTTAGAAGGGGCTCATCCCCGGCCGTTAACATAACAAACAAATAACAATACAACTTGCAATACAGGCAGCCGTTGTAGCAGTAGTAGTACTACAAGGCCCAGCATTCCGTGAGTGCACTGCGGCGTGGCTGATAGAAATTCTCATTCATTGCCATTTGCCAAGCCAGTGTCAGTGTGTGAATACGCTTTTAGAAGGGGCTCATCCCCGGCAGTTAACATAACAAACAAATAACAGTCCAACTTGCAATACAGGCAGCCTTTGTAGTAGTAGTAGTACTACAAGGCCCAGCATTCCCTGAGTGCACAGTGGCTGATAGAAATTCTCATTCATTGCCATTTGCCAAGCCAGTGTCAGTGTGTGAATACACTTTTAGAAGGGGCTCATCCCCGGCCGTTAACATAACAAACAAATAACAATCCAACTTGCAATACAGGCAGCCTTAGTAACAGTAGTAGTACTACAAGGCGCAGCATTCCCTGAGTGCACCGCGGCGTGGCTGATAGAAATTCTCATTCATTGCCATTTGCCAAGCCAGTGTCAGTGTGAATGCGCTTTTAGAAGGGGCTCATCCCCCAGGTTTTGATTCAACTTGCTGCACTCCAGCAGTGAAATGCCTGGTAAAAAAAAGGTTGTGAAAGGAGGGGGGAGAGGAAAAAACACCCATGCCGTCTCCTCTTCCAGTCCAAATGTTGGATCTGTTGGTGCCAGACCCAGTACCAGCATTTGTGGCACAAGACATGTGCCCAGTTCCACTAGTAGCAAGCCATGTGCCTGCTGGTAGTAGTAGCAGTATCAGCAAGCCAGACTTGTCCATCTCCTCCTGTGGGCGGGTTACTTTAGACAATACGGCCATTGTGGACTGGTTGGCTGGCTCGCGGTCATCTCAGCAGGAAGACTCTGACGATCTGGCTTCAAGCCAGGTTTCGTTGGATTCCAGATCCTCTACAGTTCCTTGGCACAGTGACAGTAGTAATATAGGTATTTCTAGTGTTTCCATTCCATCATCTATGTCTTCGCTCCCCCTTCCTAGCGGGAAGCAATCTTTCCTGAGAGTCCTAAGAGACATCTCCTCGGGTGTGAAGGAAGATACTGAACAACATAGTGATGATGATGATTTGTTTTCCGCGAGTCAGCCAACGGAGTGTGTTGCCGCGGTGGTGGAGGTGGAAGCGGTGTCCGAGACACATAGCTGCGGTAGTGGGGGTGTTGGTGGTGGTAGCCGTGGTGGCAGACGCAGTAATGAGGGGGGGCATGGAGCCCGCCATGATGTCACATCACATTCACAACACAGTGACAGAAGTGGCGGGGATGATGAGGAAGGCTATGATGATGATGTTGTTTTAGACAGGACGTGGGAACCAGGTGACGAGGTGATGACGGCGTCAGAGGAGGAGGGTAGTAGTGGCGGCACTGGCTGTGATAAACAGCCAAGCCGAGGTAGGGGCAGAAGTCAATCTGCAAAACGTTGCAGCGGTAGGGTCAGCTCTAGAGCCGGTGACGGCAACACTGATGCTGGTGTAGGCTCCCGAAAAAAGCCTGCCAGACAAGGGGCAAGCTCGGGTGGTGGTGGTGGTGGACGTGGTACTACCTCTTTACGGTACTCTGCCGTGTGGCAATTATTTTGTACCTTCCCGGAGGACGAAAACATGGCACAGTGCCGTATCTGCAAGCAGAAAGTAAGGCGTGGGCAGGGCAGCAATGTAGGAACTACCGCTCTACGTAAACACATGGAGCGGCATCACAAGGCCATGTCAGGCAATCGACATGCCCCACCATCATCATATACATCTAATGAAGACCCCTCTGCAGCTGCTGCTGCTGTTCCGAGTCCCTGTCATCTAAGTAGTAGCCAGGCCTTATCCACCATGTCGTTGTCATCATCATCATCACTGTCATCTAGTGCTCCTCCTACGTCCCGTCAGTTATCCATTACGGAATCGTTGTCCAATAAGCAACAATATATACCCAGTCATCCACATGTCGTGCGGCTTAATTCACACCTGGCTAAGTTGTTGGTGGTGCAGTCGCTGCCGTACCACCTGGTCGACTCCGCCGGCTTCAAGCAATTGATGGCGTGCGCTCAGCCTAGGTGGCGAATACCTAGCCGACATTACTTCTCCAAAACAGCCGTCCCTGCCTTGCACAAGCATGTGGAGGAAAAGGTGTGCCAGTCCTTGCAATTATCCGTGTGCAGCAGGGTACATGCCACCGTCGACACGTGGAGCAGCAACTATGGGCAGGGACAGTACATGTCTTTCACGGCCCACTGGGTCAATATTTTGCAGTCCGATGCACCACCGCAGCAATGCCAGGCATTACCACCTCCACGCTTGTATCTTTCTGGTTCAACTCCGGACACCAGGTGCCTACCATCCTCCTCCTCCTACTCCTCCTCCTCCTTGCCTTCCTCCTTGGAGGTCTTCCCGTCCCCGACAGGACACAGCGTATCTTCTACTCCGCCTTCCTCCTCTTTTCATAGGTGCAAGGTGAAGCGCCACAACAATGTCTTACACCTGCTGAGCCTGGGCGAGAAAAGCCACACAGGGCAGGAGCTGCTGCTGTGCATCAAGGAGGAAATCGCACGCTGGCTGTCTCCTCTGAAACTCACACTGGGCAATGTTGTCTCTGATAACGGCAAGAACGTTGTGGCTGCACTGCGTCTAGGTCACCTGACACACGCTCCTTGCATGGCACATGTGATCAATCTGGTCATAACACGCTTCTTAAAGTCATATGTTGGTTTGAAGGGTGTGCTGGCTATGTCCAGGAGGGTTTGCGTTCGCTTTAGACGTTCGTATGCATTTAAGCACGCATCCTGGACTTGCAGCGTCAAAACAATCTCCCAGAACACAGCCTGATTTGGGACGTTCCAACACGCTGGAATTCCACCCTGCACATGTTGGACCGTCTGTACGAACAGCGGAAAGTCGTGAATGATTTCCTGATGCAGCAGATGGGCAGCGTTTGGAGCCTGTGTAATTTCGAGCTCAGGCACTGGCAGCTGGTTAGAGACGCATGTCGCGTTTTGAGGCCCTTTGAAGAGGCCACAAGATTTGTGAGCCGTGACGCTAGTGGAATGAACGATGTTATGCCGCTGATATTCATTATGGAGCAAACGCTCACAGCGATGATTCAGCAAAGGATGGAGGAAGGATCACATCTGGCTATGGATGTTGAGGAGGAGGAGGAGGAAGATGAGGAAACAGGACCTGAAGAGGAGCTGTATTTGGAGATGGAATCACAGGAAGGGATAGGGGACGAGGCAGCCGCACAACATGACAGTGATGGTGGTGATGACGAGTCTGACAATGACCTTGATGATGGACAACCATGGCAGTATGGGGCGGAGATGGAACCAACCGGGCCCTCTGAAACGCTGGCCAGGATGGCGAGCTGTATGCTTCGTTACTTGCGCACTGACTGTCGTATTGTTAGCATGAAGCAAAGAGATGAGTACTGGATAGCCACACTTTTAGACCCTCGGTGTAAAGCCAGAATGGGGGAGTTTTTTGCGCCTTCCGAGAGGGAGGCAAAATTGGCTTATTATCGAGAGAAGCTATGCAGCCAGCTTGTCACGGCTTTCAAACGGCAAACACCTGCTGCAAGCATGTCTGACCGGGGGGCCACTCTCCGTTACCCACTGTCTCATCGTTCCACCGCCTCTGGCAGAGCTACCTCTGCAATAGGCGGCAGCCGCGGCAGCAGCAGCAGCAGCCAATTCAGTTTGGAAAATATGATGACAACATTTTTACATCCAATACCCCGAGCTGACACACATCGTAGTCACCAAAGGGATGTTCACCATCACCAGGTGCAGCACCTAAACAACCAGGTTCACTCGTACCTGGACTGTGCCCTTTCTCCGTCAGAAATGCTGATCCCAGACCCCATGGACTTCTGGGTCAGCAGATTGGATCATTGGCAAGAACTGGCCCAGTTTGCCATGGGTGTAGTGTCTTGTCCACCCTCCAGTGTAGCGTCAGAGATGGTATTCAGCGCGGCAGGGGGCTACGTCACCCCTAAGCGAACAAGATTGTCCGCCAACAGCTTGGAAAATCTCACGTTTCTGAAAATGAATCAAGCGTGGATCGGTGAGGATTTTAAAAAAAACCCTGTGCCTGATGCCAACGATTAGATCTGACATTGCTGCTGCTGCCGCTGCCGCCTGCTGCTGCCACCTGCTACTACGGGATTCTGTCCTGTCCACTCTTTTTTTAATGTGCTGCTACTACTACTACCACCCTTGCTGTCTGTGTTGGCTACCTCTACTACCACCAATACACCTCCACTGCCGTCTGCTACAAGCAGGCCTGCCCCACCACAGGGCTTTGTCCTGTGACTGTCGTCCAGTCTCTTTTTTTAATGTGCTGCTACTACTACTACTACTACCACCCTTGCCAATAAAAAGGGTAAATTTTTGGAGGGCTTGTCAAAAGCCATTGCTTGTTGCTTTTACATCCATGTATGGAACTCTTTTATTATAAAAGTAAAAAAACATAACAACAACATCAGCCGATGTAAACCATAACCAAAATACAACATATACAAACATAAACATAAGACATTATATACATACTTTTAAATACATCACTGTATTCCTCCATGTTCCTGGACTTGGCCAATTCCTCATCCAGCTACACTCATCCGCATTCGACCTTTATCGTTTCCCCCCGCCTCCTCCCCGTATACATTCGCCCCCACTCACTCCCTTCCGTACTAATTTGAAACAATCAGTCGGAATGTGTCAAACCCCCCGACATACCTACCCATATTTATATACAACACACTTTAATATACACCCACATATACCCAAAAATATATATATACACCTATATACACTTCCACCTATATATCTTTATATATATATTTTTTTCTTTTTTTTTATTTTATTTTTTTTTTTTTTACATTTACATTTTTGTTATATATACTAACCCTAACTCTAACTAAATTAACCCTTCACCACACCAGGCCAACACCCCGCCTCATGTCCTCTCATGTCCGCTTAGTCCTGATGTTGGCCTCCGCCACCACACCGTAAATCTCCCACTCAGACCCTCGCCCCATGTCCTCTCATGTTCTGCATAGTCCGGGCCCGAGCGGGAGAGAAAAGAAGAATCAATATAATCCTCCCCACACCCCCCAATTCCCCCACCCAACCTATCTAAACCCCTGGATTCCTGGCCCCACTGCTGCCTTGCTCCAGCCTGCTTCTGCCGTGCTTCTGCCTTGCTTCAGTTCCGTTTATCCTGCTTCGCTCTGCCCCTGGCTTGCTACCTGCTCCGTGCTCCCGTTTGTATACTCCACTACATCCTGATCCTGACTGGCTCATTCACCGCTCCGTTTCCTCGCGGCGTTCCGTGGGCTACTGTCCCTTCCCTTGCTTGCTCCCTTTTTGTATTCCCGTGCACTTAGACAGCGTAGGGACCGCCGCCAAGTTGTACCCTGTCGCCTAGGGCGGGTCGTTGCAAGTAGGCAGGGACAGGGCGGTGGGTAGATTAGGGCTCACTTGTTCCCTTCACCTCCTTCCTGCCATAACAGCCGTGCACAATCCCAGCGTACCATCAGAAAGAGGAGAAAGAGACCCACCCGACCCCCCCTGAGGATAGGATCCACCCACTCCGACACCTTCCCTATCGCTTCCCCTATCGCTTTCCCCTAATGCTGTCCCTTCTCTTACCCTATGTTTGATCTAGCCCTAAACTCGCCTTCCTTTCCCTATTGTTTTCCCTATCGCTTAATTTTTTTTGTGCCTAAGCGAGGGTGGACCCCCACAGGATGAGCCGGATGAGCCCCCCCCCCCTGAAGGTCAATACCCTAAGGCATCCCAAAAGAAAAGCCTCTCCATAGGCGAGAGGCTTTGGATGCTCCCAGTCTATCAACCTCCAAAGAGCGTACCTTCACCAGGCCACCGATGATGTTCCCTACAACCTCTTCCACCAGAAGGATTTTGCTCTGCGTAGATACTAAACACCGTGCGTTCCAGGTAAAGTGCTTAACCACTATGCTAGCTAAAAAAGAAGTGTTACGGTCCCTTCCACCTAGGTCTCCGAACATCCCATAAGCCAATCCGGCGTAGGAGAGGTTGGCTAAGCCGAGCCAGCCAATCGAGGCACCCACTCTTTTGTACACCTCTGCATTAAAGGGGCAATGAAACAGGAAATGCTCCATACTCTCTAGTGTATCGCTACACTCCTCCCGAGGACATCCTCTGTCGTCAGTGTTTCTGTACTTCAAATTGCCCCTTACATACAGTCTCCCGTGGAAGCAGCGCCAAGCCAGATCCCAAAACTTCTGGGGAATCCTCACTGAATTTAAAAGTTTTAATCCCTCCCCGAGGTCACTACTTGGGCATTCTTTGAGTGCCAGGGGCTTCCGGAAGTGGGTCATCAGAACCCTTCTGTCGAGGAATTTCCTCGGCATGGTCCTGATCTCCCACACCTCCAGACCCCACTGGCGTACCATCTTCAAGACCAGGGCGGCATAAGCCGGGAGATGTCCGTGAGGTGTACGCAGGTCTTTCACTTGGCCTCCTCTCTCCCATTCCTGGAAGAAGGGCTGAAACCACTCCCTGTAGGAGAGAATCCACCAAGGAGCCTTCTCTTGCCAGAGGTTTGCCATATTGATCTTAACAATGGTGTTCACTAGGAACACCACTGGGTTAACCATACCTAACCCTCCTAGTTTCCTTGGTAGATACGTAACTTCTCTCTTAATTAGGTTGAGCCTGTTCCCCCATAACAGTTGGAAGAACAGGCTATAGACCCGAGCCCAGAGAGGTTCTGGCAAGATGCACACACTACCGAGGTATAGCAACATGGGCACCAGGTAAGCTTTGGCCAAGTGAACCCTTTCTCTAAGGGTTAAGGACCAACCCTTCCATTGGCCGACCTTCTGGGCAACTAACTTTATCCTGTCATCCCAGTTTTTCTTGGGATAATCACCCGGGCCAAATTCCACTCCTAAGATCTTTGCAGACCCCTGAGGTTCTGGAAGGGTGCCCAGGAGACCAAAACTAGGATCTCCTCCCAGCCAGAGACTTACGCACTTGTCACGGTTAACCCTGGACCCAGATGCCCGTGAGTAACATTCCACTTCTGACATCACCCACTCTGCCTCCCCTTGTGAGGAGACGTAAATGGAGACGTCATCCGCGTATGCAACCACCCTCTGAGTGGCTTCCGGCCCTTCCAAGCCGACCCCGATCCCCGCCAACGGTCCACGGTCAACCTTTTCTTAAAAAAGGGTCAATCGCGAACACATATAGCAGGGGACTCAAAGGACAGCCCTGGCGGACACCAGACCCAACCCCAAAGGGGGTTCCAACCCAACCGTTAACCAGCGCGAAAGTCTCTGCCCCAGTGTATAAGGTCTGGAGCCAATTGACAAACCCTCCCGGCAGACCATACCTCAGAAGGACCGACCATAGATACTCGTGATTCACTCGGTCAAACGCTTTGGCCTGGTCCAAGGACAGAACGCACCCCTTCCACTGGCCAGAATTTCCCCGCTCCACTGCCTCTCTGACACTGAGGACAGCACTAAAAGTTCTGCGGCCTGGAACGGAACAATGCTGGACCGGCGAAAGAAGCCGGGGTGCAAATTTCACCAACCGATTAAACAGCACCTTTGCGAGAACCTTTCTGTCCGTATTGAGGAGCGCTATGGGACGCCAATTCTCAATACGAGTCGAATCCTTACCTTTTGATAGAACAATCAAAGCTGACCTCCTCGTTGACCTCGGCAGAGTGCCCGAGGATAGACACTCATTAAATAAAGATGTCAAGAGGGGAACTAGGGTTCCTTTAAAGGTCTTGTAGAACTCGGATGTTAAGCCATCCGGCCCTGGCGATTTTTTCAGACATAGTCCGTCAATCGCCAGCATTACTTCCTCTTCTTTGATTGGATCTATCAAGACATTAAGGGAGGAATCCTCTCCTGGCTCAGGGATAGTTTCAGCCAGGAAAGTCGACATCTCCTCTCGGTCTGGATCCTGCCTACCCAAAAGGTGAGAGTAGATGGATCTAACGACCTCCAGGATCCCTGACTTGGATCTCCTCAGGGACCCTGTACTGTCTATTAGTCCTGTCACTATTTTACGACTCACTGACATCTTACAGTTCCTGTAGGGGTCGGGCGAGCGGTACCTCCCGAAATCCCTCTCAAGGACCAAAGATGTGTGCCTATCGTACTGACACCTTTTGAGCAGCGCTTTCACCCCGGAGATCTCCTCCTGACTACCTCCGTCCGAGACCAGACGTTCGAGTTTCCTCCTCAGTTCCTGATACAGGCGGTACCTGCTCATGGACCTGAGGCCTGAAAGCTGGCGGAAAAATCCTGCTACACGATATTTAAACAACTCCCACCACTCAGACTTAGTGCCACCTAGATCCAACAAAGGTACCTGGTCCTGGAGAAAATCTTCAAAGGCCTGTCTTATTTCCGCTTCTTCCAGGAGAGTGGAATTCAGCCTCCATATACCTCGACCCATCCGAAGGGATTCTGCAATGTTCAGAGAAAACAAAATCATACAGAATTCCACCTCAACAACGGACACTGGTGAAGAGATGGCTTCCTCCTTCAAAAAAAACTATCCTAGACCTACAGCTTGCTCTTTGATAGGTGAACCCGGGGTGACCTGGGGTATGCCTGATGTGGATATCCACCAGGCGAGCTTCGCTAGCTATGCTATTTAAGGCTACACTATCGTAGGCCAGTCTGTCTATGGAACCTCCTCTATCGCGGGGTCTAACGACAGTGTTAAAATCCCCTCCAAAGATGACCTGTCGACTAGAAAAAAGGAAAGGCTTAATCCTCATGAAGAGATTTTTTCGGTCCCACTTAGTTTGGGGACCATAGATGTTGATTAATCGCAATTCTTGTCCCTTTATGAGAACATTTAAAATCAGGCACCTCCCCATTTCTAATTCTACTATCCGTCTGCATTTTACCGGTGCGGTGAAAAGAACCGCCACACCGCTATATGGCTCGGCCGCATGAGACCAGTAGGAGGGCCCTCGTCGCCAATCCCTCCTGGCTTTTATGACGTCTGCCAAAAGTGAC
Organism: Rhinoderma darwinii; assembly: GCF_050947455.1. NCBI lineage: Eukaryota > Metazoa > Chordata > Amphibia > Anura > Rhinodermatidae > Rhinoderma > Rhinoderma darwinii. The sequence continues at coordinate 425,231,476 of NC_134689.1, forward strand.
AGCCTGGTCTCCTGCAAAAACAAAATGTCAGCTTCAACTCGGCTGAGAAAATCAAAGGCCGCAAATTTAGCCATATCTGACTTAATGCTGGCGACATTAATGGAAGCCAGCGTCAGCGGTGTGGGTACCGCCATCCTGGATGATAAAATTAGATGGATTTCTTCTTCCCACCCCTGTCATGGTCTGAGGAGGACCCCCCAGACTCTCTTCCTTTCTTGACACGTTTTTTTGAGGTGGTGGAGTCCATTCCCTCCTGGCGGACCGCCCCCCTCACTCACACTCCCATCCTCATCCCCCTGCCCCAGGTTGACCCCTGCCCCAGAGGCCTTTGTACCTCTCGGGGGAAGGGGTCCAGCGCCTTCTGAGACCCCTACCTCACCCTCCTCTACACTTTGCTGAAGAGCTGGAAAATCCATGAGAACTTGGTAGCGGTTGGGGGAGAGCAACAGAGGGGTGCAGATGTTGCCTTCCGTGGCCGGGGCTTGGCCAGATGACTTTGGCCCGCTCAGGATCTTGCCCTGTGTCCCAGGTGTTTTTTTAGGCTGTACCCTCTCTTCCTCACCAACACTTTCATATTGGGAGGATTGAGAGTCCTCAGCCACTTGCTCCCTCTGGATCCTCCTGACCTCCTCATCCAATTCAGCGTCCCCAAGGGCATCCATCTCCAAGGCAGGCTCCGGGTTCAGGCCAGAGGTCCGCCCAGTTGCCTGGGTTTCCCTCAGCTCCCTCTCCTTTTGCCTCTTATCCAGCCTTCGATGGTCGGAAGGCTGGAGCCCTTTCCTTGATGTCTTCACTTGCCCTTTTGCTCCGCCCTCTCTGCACGCCTCCCCACCCACAGGAGCCACCCCACTCTCTCCTCCTGCAGGCTTGGCGACGGCATTGACCACGGAGCGGGGACACCTACTGAATGGGTGACCTAAGTCACCACACAGGTGACACCTAATCTGGCCACATGATGCAGCTAGATGACCTATCCCCCCACAATGAGCACACTTCTGTACTGTGCAAGCTGCACTCAAATGCGAGGGGTCGCCGCACCGGTGACACAGCCTCGGTTGCCCCTGGTAGAAGACCAGGATACGATCCCTCCCAAGGAAATCAGAGGATGGGATGTGGGACACAGTTTGCCCCAGACGTTTAAGTTTCACCATAAACGTCCAGGCCCCCGACCAGATGCCAAACTCGTCCAGGTTCTTCCTGGGCATCTCTGCTACTTCCCCATACCGACTTAGCCAGGTCATGATGTCAACGCAAGAAAGTGACTCGTTAAGGGTGAGAACGGTCACCTTCTTGAGACCATTCTGACGGGATATTGCTTGTGCAGCAAAATCCCGCCAGCCGGGCTCGTCCTTCACCAGCTCACAATTCCCCCAGAAGACCTCTAGGCCTCCCGGTTGAACAAAGCTGATGTCGAACTCAGCTGAGCCATGAGGATGTATCAGGGCGAAGATGTCACGCGCCCTGAAGCCCATCCCCAGCAGCAGCTCCACCACCGTTTTTCTGGGGGGACAGATTTCATTGCCACGCCACGGGAGACGGACCACATTCCTCCTGACCACAGCCTGCCCGGTTGTCGGGAGCGACCACTGATCTACGATTTTCTCTCGGAAGGCCTCTAACCCGTACCTATCTATCCAGAAGGATAGATCCCTCTGCACACCCTCTATGGTTAGGGACTGCTTCCCCTCCCTTAAGGCCTGCAGGAGGCGCTGTTGCAAATGACCCTCCTCAGGCCGGCGGTCCCCCCCCCACTACCCCGGCATAAGTCCTGCTTGGGGCGCTGGGAAGGGGAGCGCCAGGTCCTCCCGCACTTCCGGCTGAAACATCCTCCCGTGATCCTAACACCCTTTTGGCCAAGCCAGGTTCCACATTGTTACGTTTTTCCTTAGCCTTCCCTGCCCTGACCCCTATCCCCACCTCTGCATCATCAGGCGCAACTATGGAGGGGCCGCCAGATGACATAAGCGGCACCTCCACGCAACCCTCCGCATCATTGGTGTCCATGTCACTTGCCAGGGCAGGGAGAGGCACTTCTTCATTTATATTTACATTAGCATTTACATTAACATTTTTATTCACATTTGCATTTTTATTCATATTTTTTTTTTCCACTGTATTTACTGTATTCACTGTATTATTGGCTTCTCTATTCTTTATCATGTTGCTTTCTGCTTCTATAAGCATTTCGCATGATGAGCTGCTTTGCAGCGGCCGCTCTGTGCATATGCCAGCCGGGCCACTCCCCTCCTCCGCTCTGGAGTGTCCGGCTCCGCCCCTTTCACCTGCCAGGCTGCACAGCAGCGGCCGCTCCGCGTGTTTACCAGCCAGGCCTCTCCCCTCCTCCACTCTGGAGTGGCCGGCTCCGCCTTCAGCAGAGGCTTTGGCTACGCCCTTGTCCGAGGCGTCGGGAGCACGCTGGCCTATCACACTGGCCGGTCCCGGTGCGACCGGACCGGCCTCGTTGCAGGCACCCGACCCGCGGGACAGCATTGCCCCCGACTTCCGGTCCGCCCCCTCCTCCGGTATGCGGCTCACACCGCACACCGGTCTCCGGTGCTCGCTGTCAGCCGGGACTGGAGCCATGCCCCCTGCAGCGCTCTGACAGCCAGCGTCGCCCACTTCACAGTGAGCGGCTTCCGGCGCCATCTTGCCCGCCCTCGATGATATCTCCCCGCTTTCCCGCCCCGACTCCACTGCAGAAGCCGGGGCTGGGGGGTTTGCGGGTCCTGCACGTCAGACCAGAATCTCTTCTGGCCCGGAGTGAAGGGGAGACCCGTGCACATATACAAGTCTCACCTCTCTTCTTTCTTCCATCTGTCTCCTCAGCTTTTTCCGTCTCCTCCGCTCTGCTGCTGTACTTCTCTCACCTTCCTCCGGGGGCAGCTCCGTGCCGAAGCTGAACCCCTCCAGCTGCTCACCGAATCATGCAGCTGTGCTGCACCTGGCAAGAGGGCTTGTCAAAAGCCATTGCTTGTTGCTTTTACATCCATGTATGGAAGAACCCCGGCAGGCATCTGCCAATAAAAAGGGTCAATTTTTGGAGGGCTTTTGAAAAGCCATTGCTAGTTGCTTTTACATCCATGTATGGAAGAACCCCGGCAGGCTTCTGCCACCATAAAGGGTAAATTTTTTGAGGGCTTGTCAAAAGCCATTGCTTCTTCTTTTACCACCTTATATGTATGAACCCTGGCAGGCATCTGCCGCCAAAAATGGTTAATTTTTGTACCTTTTTTAACAATGCATTAAGCATACAACATGCACAAGTGCAGTGGTTTCTGTTAGTTATCACCGTGTCCCATCCGTTTTCCTATAGCCATACATGTTGGCGTAACTTTGACACTAACTTTGCCTTAAAGACAGCTCAAAAGTACTTGGATACACTCATGGGTGACCTAAGAGTGTTATACAGGGCTTCTAGGGCTTTTAAACAGTGTTATATTTTTAGGGGCTTTCTTGTATTACAGGTTCGGTCAGAACTAGTTCGGTCCGAATCAAACTTTTTTACGAAATTCGGCGAAGCTGCCGAACCGAACTTTTCATAAGTTCGCTCATCTCTAATTATCAATATAAGTGTTCAATATATAATTTTTAGATAAAAAATTATGTTATTTTGTGGTGGAAAAAACATAATTCACATAAAACCAAAATCAACAATATAACTGAGGAGATGGAAGTTCAGCTATATAAACAGATGGAGCGGGCTGCACAGGCGGGTACTGTAGTGATAATGGGAGATTTTAATTTCCGGGATATTAATTGGTGTCATGGTTCAGCTTCAACTGCAAAGGGGAGACATTTCCTCAACCTGTTGCAGGAAAATTTTATGGGCCAGTTTGTGGAAGACCCGACTAGAGGTGAAGCTCTGTTGGATCTGGTCATTTCTAATAATGCAGATCTTGTTGGGAATGTCGATGTTCGTGAAAACCTCGGTAACAGTGATCACAATATAGTTACATTTTACCTATACTGTAAAAAACAAACGCAGGCTGGGAGGGCAAAAACATTTAATTTTAAGAAAGCCAATTTCCCCAGGATGAGGGCTGTAGTTCAGGATATGGACTGGGAAGAACTAATGTCATATAATGGGACAAATGATAAATGGGAGATTTTCAAATCTACTTTGAGTTATTATAGTGCAAAATTTATTCCCATAGATAACAAGTATAAACGACTTAAATTAAACCCCACATAGCTTACACCTTCTGTTAAAGGGGCAATACACGACAAAAAAGGGCATTTAAAAAATACAAATCTGAGGGTACAGCTGTAGCCTTTGTAAAATATAAGAGCTTAATAAAATCTGTAAAAAGGTAATAAAATTAGCAAAAATACAAAATGAAAGGCAGGTGGCTAAGGATAGTAAAACAAATCCCAAAAAATTCTTCAAGTATATAAATGCTAAAAAGCCAAGGTCTGAACATGTAGGACCCCTAGATAATGGTAATGGAGAGTTGGTCACAGGGGATCAAAAGAAGGCAGAGTTACTAAATGGGTTCTTTAGCTCTGTATATACAACAGAAGAAAGAGCAGCTGATGTAGCCGGTGCCAGTGCTGTTAATATACTGAATTGGATGAATGTAGATATGGTCCAAGCTAAATTAAATAAAATAAATGTGCACAAGGCCCCGGGACCAGATGGGTTACACCCTAGAATTCTTAAAGAGCTTAGTTCAGTTATTTCTGTCCCCCTTTTCATAATATTCAGAGAATCTCTAGTGACTGGTATAGTGCCAAGGGACTGGCGCAGCGCAAATGTGGTGCCGATTTTCAAAAAGGGCTCTAGGTCTTCCCCGGGTAATTATTGACCAGTGAGCTTAACATCCATCGTGGGGAAAATGTTTGAGGGGCTATTGAGGGACTATATACAGGATTATGTGACAATAAATAGCATTATAAGTGACAGCCAGCACGGTTTTACTAAGGACAGAAGTTGTCAAACTAACCTAATCTGTTTTTATGAAGAGGTGAGCAGAAGTCTAAACAGAGGGGCCGCTGTGGATTTAGTGTTTTTGGACTTTGCAAAGGCATTTGACACTGTCCCCCATAGACCCTTAATGGGTAAATTAAGGACTATAGGTTTAGAAAATATAGTTTGTAATTGGATTGAGAATTGGCTCAAGGACCGTATCCAGAGAGTTGTGGTCAATGATTCCTACTCTGAATGGTCCCCAGTTATAAGTGGTGAACCCCAGGGTTCAGTGCTGGGACCACTATTATTCAACTTATTTATTAATGATATAGAAGATGGGATTAATAGCACTATTTCTATTTTTGCAGATGACACCAAGCTATGTAATATAGTTCAGTCTATGGAAGATGTTCATGAATTGAAGGCAGATTTAAACAAACTAAGTGTTTGGGCGTCCACTTGGCAGATGAAGTTTAATGTAGATAAATGTAAAGTTATGCATCTGGGTACCAACAACCTGCATGCATCATATGTCCTAGGGGGAGCTACACTGGCGGATTCACTTGTTGAGAAGGATCTGGGTGTACTTGTAAATCATAAACTCAATAACAGCATGCAGTGTCAATCAGCTGCTTCAAAGGCCAGCAGGATATTGTCGTGTATTAAAAGAGGCATGGACTCACGGGACAGGGATGTAATATTGCCACTTTACAAAGCATTAGTGAGGCCTCATCTAGAATATGCAGTTCAGTTCTGGGCTCCAGTTCATAGAAACGATGCCCTGGAGTTTGAAAAAATACAAAGAAGAGCAACGAAGCTAATTAGGGGCATGGAGAATTTAAGTTATGAGGAAAGATTGAAAGAATTAAACCTATTTAGCCTTGAAAAAAGACGACTAAGGGGGGACATGATTAACTTGTATAAATATATTAATGGCACATACAAAAAATATGGTGAAATCCTGTTCCTTGTAAAACCCCCTCAAAAAACAAGGGGGCACTCCCTCCGTCTGGAGAAAAAAAGGTTCAAGCTGCAGAGGCGACAAGCCTTCTTTACCGTGAGAACTGTGAATCTATGGAATAGCCTACCGCAGGAGCTGGTCACAGCAGGGACAGTAGACGGCTTTAAAAAAGGGTTAGATAATTTCCTAGAACAAAAAAATATTAGCTCCTATGTGTAGAAATTTTTCCTTCCCTTTTCCCGTCCCTTGGTTGAACTTGATGGACATGTGTCTTTTTTCAGCAGTACTAACTATGTAACTATGTAACAAAAAATAAAAAAACTATCAACAAAAAGTAAAAAAGTAAAAATACATAAAACAACATATTACCAGTCACCCAGAAAATATATTTTTGTAGATTTTGTGAATTGAAGATTCTTTAACATTTTACATGATAATAGAAAAAAATTATTAACAAATGTAATGAGTGAATATACATTTTATTATAGATATTGGGATATATATAATTTTTTTTTTCTTGACAGCTTGATATATATATAGTTTCCAACTAAATTAGGATGAGATTTTTATTTACCTATAAAGTTATTGTGTATTTGTATTATAAATTTATATCATATCACTTATTAGGCTTCGTTCACATCTGCGTCAGGGTCCCATTCTGACATTCTATCAGAGCTTCCCGTCCGGACTGAGACAAACAAAAACCATAGGATTCTGTTTGCATCACCATTGATTTCAATGGTGACAGATCCGGTGCCAATAGTTTCCATTTATCACTGTTATGTAAGAGTTCCGTCATTTTAACGGAATGAATAGTCGACTACGGTATTGATTCCGTCAAAACAATGGAACCCTGGCACAACGGTGACAAACGGGAACCATTTGCACCGGATCCGTCACCACTGAATTTAAATATGATGCAAACGGAAACTATGCTTTCCGTTTGTCTCAGTCAGGGTCCCATTCATGGGTTCCCCTGATGGAAAGCTCAGACGGAACCCATGAACGGAGCCCTGACGCAGATGTGATCGATGCCTCAGCTGTTGGTGCACACAATTCCAAATACGCAAATGAGCATAATATTTACAAACATACAGTATATATCTAATTATAAACAGTAGATTTGAAGTAAAAATGTCGTCTTTAAATCATTTGAAATGATCAATTACAAAAACGGACTCCAACATAGTATAACCCTATGCAAAAAATGTGAGCCAAAACCTCTTTTGGGTCAACCGTACAAAATTGACTTTTTCTAAAAAAAAATAAACAAGTGAATAAAAAATAATAAATACCAATTATATGAAAAAATTATTTTGCTAATCTTTGCCATCACACATTTGTCCGGGCTAAAATAAACAGGTATTGAGCAAACATCAGATTGTTTCAACAATGTTATTAAGGTCGTCCGGGACTAATGTTCGGAATGTTTTTACCAAAAATTATTCTCTTTTGCTTAGATGCACAATCCAATTTTGAGAAGAGATCGGTACCTGGACTAGGAGGGTAATAGAAACCTCACATTTTCTTTTACGATGCAAAAGTAAATGCCTAGAAAGTATGGGTCAAAAAGCCGATCCCAGCTCTATTTTTGTGACCATTTAGTCTTGATCATGGGGTCCGGGTAGTTTTCCCTTTATAATATAAATTGTATTTACTTGTAGAATATTTGGAATTTTTATATTTTTAGACTGCTTAAAAATAATCCAAAATGAAGCATACGATGGATAAAGGTCTCTGAATATTTTTGTTCTCTTTTTCTCCGTTTCTCAGTCCTTGGGTGCTCAATGAGAAACAAATAATTTATTTTGCTTATATTTTTTGTAAGCGGACACAATTTCTTCTTGTCTACACAATATGGACATAATGCTAGGATTACTTGTCTTTTTATAGATGATGAATTATAGCAATGGTATAAGAAGCCGTAGAGATTTCATTGCCGTTCCTTAAGGACAACGTATATTTCTAGACCGATGATTTATTTCTTATGGGTATTGTCATGTTTCTTGCAATTAACCTAATAGTTTCATATTAAACAAAAATGTAGCAAAGCTGAATTTGTCACGTTATATCGTCTTAAATTCTCTTTTAACCTCCTGATGTCTGTGTCTAAAGTAAATCTCGGCACTCACAGATTCTCTCTTTACTTCTTTTGTTGCTTTAGTCTTGCATACGGAAAGTATAATCCTGCAGCATGCAGGACACGTTTTGGCCTGTCAGAATTTTATGTGAAGTATAACTTGACTACAAATTAAACATTGGCTCTAAGGTCACTGATAGACTACAGCGACAATATAATAAAAACCCGCCGACATAGTTCTGAAGGATCGGTCGGTACAAATGTATCAAAGTTTAACGGATTGTTGCCACAGGAAATCACACAACAAAAGACACTAAAAAGTCATAGAAAACCCCTTGGACCGCAGTCATTTGTCTGTTTTATATTTTGTTTTTACCTCCCTGCCTTCTAAAAGTCAAAACTTTTTTTTAATTATTATTTGTAACAAAAAGACCCCTAATATTCCAGATAAGATGATTAGAGCCAATATGGACAATGAAAAAAAAAGAAATCGCAATGGACATTTATTTATAGTACAAAAAATGGGATGTACCCCTCTCATTGCTCTGTTATCTTTCCTCACCCACACACTGGTCGATTTTACAAAATCAAAGGTTACAACTCACTGAATTTCATTTACTTGGTAAAGTGCCCGTGCAGTCTCTTGTTTGTCGGAGAGACAATACAACATATAAGAGACCTCATTGGTAAACGTAAATCCGCAACTTGTTGTGGTATTCTCCTTTTGGCGATTCCACACCGCTTCTACCAAATGCATCATACCGCTTCCAAGCTTAAATATCAGATAACAGAACAGATCCATTAGCCAAGGGACTTAATAGCTGGTATGAGCTTACACACATGCAATATAAAATATATTAGAATTGTGGTTCGGTTACAACATTCTTTTTTCTCCTTTTATATCAATTTTATATCAATTTTTTAAATATTTTTTTATTTATTTTAGACACATCAGAGATGGTGATATACTAATGCAGTGTATACAAAATCTATCTGTACATTCAGGAAAACACAAAATGCCACAGAAGTATATGGCCAGTGAGGCACAATTATAAATCTATGAAAAATTCAAAGGTTGTTACTGAGGATAACTGGGACATTTAAGGAAGATATACTATGCGTTACTTCGTGTATTGACCCAAAGGGAACATGAAGAAACCTACAAAGGGAAAGGGTCAATAATTACGCAATGGTCATGATACAATAAAAAAAGTGAAATCTTTATTAGAGACATGTATACAAGAAAATGATTAAAAATGAATCGTGAATGCAAATGAGGGCGTCAGCCTGTGCCAGGAGTGTATGAAAGAATCAAAAAGGATATGTGCACGGGGACAAACATTTGTCCATATGAATTCAACAGATGAACATATTGTAATAGCACCTAAAAAGGGGGGACAATTTAAATGCTCATGAAGAGGCTAATAACATTTATTTGAAGCAGATCACCATAGTCAATGTCAGGAAAATTGTCTGTATATGTCTCAGACAAGTAGGGACACAATGTCTCCAAAAAACATGCATGCCATAAACACATGTAACAATCAAGAGGAAGTAAAAAACTATGCCAAGATAAAAGTAATCACAATGTAAGCATGCTGTTTAACATAGCCGAGAAACCAAATGGAGATTGAATCATGGTTTAACCTGACCAAAGACAGAGAGAGCCAGCACAAATAGACACATACCCATGTAAGAACTCCTGCACAGGAGATGACGCCGAACACGACGCGCATTTCGGCTGATGCCTTCGTCCAGGGGTGGCGTTATACCAGCGGGGACCTCCCTTTTAAAGTCAGAATGGCCAATAGAAATGTGGTGTACAGGTGTTTGAGTGGAAGAGGGTAATATCGGCGATAGGTATGGAGGAGGCCACCGCCCCATTTCCGGTCTTGCGTCATCAGACCGGATATGATGCGGCGATGTCTGACATCACCGCTCCCATATACATCTGATTTAGACAGCGGACGGCAAGTGGCAAGGGACACTCCCCCCCAACGCGCAAGTGCAAAACCACTCTAAGACGGCGCTCGTAATAGATAGATAATATGTGATCGCAGATTATGTAAAATTTGTTTTATGCAACGGAGGGGAAAAGAATAAGTGATGTGAACAGTGACCAAAAAGATACAGGTATATGGAGTGAGGAAAGGAAAAGAGAAATATGTGAGAGTGAGAATTGAGTAATAATGAATGGAAAAGAAAATGAGTGTCAAGCCTAATAAATAATGACATAAGAATGGCATTTCCAAGCCAATAATATATGTGATAAAGCGGCCGTAAATAGCCGATAGTGGGTGCAAAGTGCAATGACATTGGTGATGCAGTTTTGATAGGTGGGGGTCTGAGCACTAAGACCCCCACTGATTGCTAAAACAAAGCCGCAGAAGTGCTTGTGCGAGCGATGTGCAGCTTAGTTTCTGATCTTATTTCTTCATAAAGCCTAGAGAGCAGTGTGCAGACTCCAACTTTTAAATGAGCCCGCGTACCGCTCCAAGGAAAGCCGATCACAAACTAGGTGGCACAGCGCTCACCTGAGCGCTTCTGCCGCTTAGTTTTAGTTGTCGGTGGAGGTGATAACCGGTGCCTGCTGTTGAAGTCAGGCTGGGCAGCCTAATTAAAATCTGATCTTGACCACCGCTCTGCTTCTCTATAGCCCTTCTGTCTTGTTCATCAGATTTGTCACTGAGACCTGTTGTCCTACTCATGGCTACGACTCCTAACTCCGTTCCTGGCTATGCTATTTCTACACACAGGTCACCTGTTGCCAATCGATGACTATTTTGGGGACTGCAACCAGGGAATTTTACTTCAAAATCCATACCCTCTTGAGGGGGTTTAAAGTGATGAAGGATTGAGGGATTTCTTAGACTCCACACCCCAGACTCGCCAGAGCCAAACTAAGCTTACAGGATCCTCAGCTCCAGGTGTGAGACTTAGTACTTACCTGCACCCTAATTCCTTTCATATCTGTGCCCGTGTAACTCCGATGGCCATAGGGTTTGCAGAAACTATGACAGAGGCCCAGGTGATGTGCAATTAAACAGTCTATTTTCTGACAGGTGATAACAGATAACAGTTCTTTACTAGGCCAGTGGTATACAACTTGGCCACCAGGGAGTACAAACCCTTCTCATCAGAGATGCACTGTCTCTTTAGCGTTGTTACAACAAATAATGGTGGCTCACCAGCTGCACTTGACTTTCTTGGAAAGAGCTTCAACTCCTCCTTGATGCAGGGGTATTTCAACTTTACAAAAATATCCTAAAGGAGTGATAATTATTGAGATCGCTCACAAGAAAATTCTCTGCCGAGCTGAAATATTGTCTACAAAAAGGTAGGGTCTAAATTCCCTTTAAAATTTCCCTTTTATTGGATAATTCTAAATAAAATCAAATTACACCTCCACACTGTGATATGTGATTATGTGAAAAAACAACCAGCTACAAATGGTACAGGATACACCTTTGTATAGGTATTGGTTACATTTCAACAAAGAGGTTACTGAAATCCGAGAGCCAATAGTCGTTATTTACGGGTCGCTGTTCACTTGTAATGTTGAGTGAAGAACATTGAATATCTCACGTCTCACACAGCAGCGGTTTTTCTCCCCAAATAATGTGTGAACACCTCTTGTTTATTTTTTATTGAATCTGTTCTCAGCACAGTGACATATGGTGAATGAAGTCGGTTCTCAGCCTATATTATTACAAAAAATCTATGTCTGGCTCAAATGAATTGAAGATTCTATCCCTAAATGCTGTACTAGGGCTGATGACCGCTCTCAAAAGAACGACCCCAGAACAGCGCTGGAACCTTATCCTGACCTGACTAAAACTGACATATTGCTTCGTTCACATCTGCGTCTGGGTCCCGTTGTGATGTTCCATCAGAGTTTCCCGTCAGAACGGGACCCTAACTGAAACAAACGGAAACCATAGGTTTCCGTTTGCATCACCATTGATTTCAATGCTGACGTATCCGATGCCAATTGTTTCCGTTTGTCTCAGTTGTGTAAGGGTTCCGTCGTTTTGACCGAATGAATAGTCGACTATCAGCTTTGAAGACCATTTTCTACATTACCTAAAAGTTTTTCACAAACACAAAATAACTAAGAACAGCAAAGTAATTCTATGTAAAGATCAGCATAAACATGAGGGTCTCACCTTAGCTTGGTCTATGCTGAGAATGTCCATATGTGTTGATATTAAAATACTGTATAAAACTAGATGTAATGTAAAATATATCACACAACACCAGTGAAGATCTCATCCAGTCTTATAGTAATGTTATAATGCGTATGATATGGTCATTTTAGACATGTATGTGTGGAAAGTTCTAGATCCAGGGAGATCTCCACAAGACTCCCCTGTGCACATAAATAATACATAAAATAAAACTAATTAATTCAATTGAGATAAAATATCAAAGGATTTGTTTTTATTATTGGCTTTGCTTCAAGGTAATAAAATAAAATGAAATAAAGTAAAAATTTATAAAATAAGAGTGTAAAAACATGAAAGACCATGCTTCTATGTTTGATATCAACTCAGCATTCACAAACAGCGATTCCTCAGTCTTTTGGGTGGTTTTGTTTTTACGGCCTTCACAGCGCAATAAAAACAGCCTGTTAACTTTATTCTGCGTGTCAATACAATACCGTGCGGACTAAATAATAATATATTGTAATAGTTCAGACTTTTACGGATACGTCATTACCAGCCATGTTAGCTTTTTTTTTTTTACATTGTGCTTGAGGAAAAATGGGTTCAAAAAAACATTATTTTTTTTATTTATTTTTATTTATTAAAACAACCATCCAAGGGCAGTGTTTTTAAGCCAAGTGCTCCCTATCCCAAATAAATCACATAAAAGTACTCCCGAGGATGTGACCATACACTGTGCTAAATATTAAAAGCATAGCCTTAGGACAATGTAAACACCCCCTAGAGATATGGCATGTACCCCCTGGGGTACACATACAGATGTAGCCATCTTTAACTTGACTCTGATAACTTATTTATTTTTACACTTTTATCAAATATTTTTATTAACTTTTTAAACTTTTTTTTTGTCCCACTAGGGACATATGGCCAGTGAGGCACAATTATAAATCTATGAAAAATTCAAAGGTTGTTACTGATGATAACTGGGACATTCCCATTTGTGATACTGAAAGTGAAACATTTAAAGGCAAGTTAAAGTGGGGTATGTTCACAAATGTCAGCGGCGGTGGTGAGCAGCAGAGGCCGGGGCAGAGTTCCAGGGCAGAGTTCCAGGGCCAGAGTGTGACGGCAGCAGAGGCCGGGGCAGAGTTCCAGGGCCAGAGTGTGACGGCAGGCAGCAGAGGCCGGGGCAGAGTTCCAGGGCGGTGGGGAGAGGACTAGGCCAGAAGATAAGGAGATCCATTTCGTGACCAAACAGCAGTGAAAATAAAAAGGCCCAAATGTCAAAGAATCCCATTTTTCTGATACTGAAAGTGAAACATTTAAAGGCAAGTTAAAGTGGGGTATGTTCACAAATGTCAGCGGCGGTGGTGAGCAGCAGAGGCCGGGGCAGAGTTCCAGGGCCAGAGTGTGACGGCAGGCAGCAGAGGCCGGGGCAGAGTTCCAGGGCCAGAGTGTGACGGCAGGCAGCAGAGGCCGGGGCAGAGTTCCAGGGCCAGAGTGTGACTGTCCGTTGGGACTCTGCCTCTGTGCGTGAGCAGCTGCAGCTGAGAATGGTGTATGATGGCAGCAGAGGCCAGGGCAGAGTTCCAGGGCGAGAGTGACACTGTCCGGCGATAGATAACCCTTTGCGCATTATCATCATTATCAGCAGCAGTTGCTGTCAGCCAGCTCCAGAGTGTGTGAGCGGCTTTGTGCTGCCCATTGCAGCCCGGGGTAGAGGAGCAGTGTGCAAGCTGTGCATGCCCGGGGGCAACAGTGTATGAGCTCCACAGCGCCAGCGTGGAGTCCCGCTATGTCCCAAGCCGCCTGCCATGTACTTCCGGTCGGCTAAGAGGTGGCATGTCAGCGGGGCTGTCAGGCAGCTCCAGAGTGTGTGAGCGGCGTGTGCTGCCCATTGCAGCCCGGGGTAGAGGAGCCGTGTGCAAGCTGTGCATGCCCGGGGCAACAGTGTATGAGCTCCACAGCGCCAGCGGGGGGTCCCGCTATGTCCCAAGCCGCCTGCCATGTACTTCCGGTCGGCTAAGAGAATGCGTGTCAGCGGGGCTGTCAGGCAGCTCCAGAGCGGCGTGTGCCTGCTGTCCGAAGCCGCCACAGCGTTCCAGGGCCAGAGTACCACTGTCAGCCGATAGTTAACCCTCTGCGCATCATCATTATTATCGTCATCATCATTATCGGCAGCAGCAGCGGGGAGCATAAGTGGGGTGTGCCTGCTGAGTGCACCCGTGGGGGGATAGAGGAACCGTGGGGAAGCTGTGCATGCCCGGGGGCAGCCGTGTATGAGCTCCACAGTGCTAACGGCGTGCGCCGCTGCGACACAAGCCGCCCGTCATGTACTTCCGGTCCGAAAATTATGCATGTCAGCGGCGGTGAGCCAGCTCCGAGTTTGTGTGGCGTGTGCCTGCCTATTGCACCTGTGGGGGGATAGAGGAGCCAAGGGGAAGCTGTGCATGCCCAGGGGCAGCCGTGTACGAGCTTCGCAGCGTCCGCGGCGAGTCCCGACGTCCACCCGCCCGAGAAGCACTTCCGGTCCGCTCGTCATGCATGGCGGCGGCAGCGGCTGTTAGCTAGCTCCAGCGTGTGAGTGGCCGGTGCTGCAAAGTGCAGCCGGGTGGGGAGAGATAGAGTACCCGTGAGGGAACTGTGCATCCCGGCAGGGCAGCCCTGTGTGAGCTCCGCCACCTCGAGTGAGAAGCCGCGGCGGACTTCCAGGGCTCGAGCGGTAGGCGCAGCCACCTCACGCCGCCTCCTGGAAGTCTCCCTCGGCCTCGCTAGCGGGTCGGTCTTCATTGACGTTTTGGAGGAAAAACCCTATGAGGTTTTTATTTTGCCCTTCAGCCTCCCACCGGTGTAATTGGCTAGGTGACACTTTTAGTGGTGTGAATATCTCCTTCACCTGAAATACTATGAGAGGGTGAAACTTGCTCCGCCTTCCAAGTCCGACACTTCCAGGACGAGTGGTGGGCGGGAGGCGTTTCTGGCTCAGGCCAAATGCGGGTTCCAGGGAGATAGCGGTACCAAGCGGCCTTCTCAAGCTTTTGCCCTGGATGTCCCCGTCGGCCTCGCTGGCTGGTCGGTCCGCTGCTCTTTTTACCTTCTCCGGAAAAAAAAAAAACACAAGTTTTTTTTTTCTGAAGTCCCAGGCCGACCAGCAGTTGCAGGAGCTCGGCCACTATGGCGACTCGTGCATGCCCGTCCGGAGTTCCAGGGCAGTGGGAGCAACCTGCATCCCCATGCCGGCCAGAGTTCCAGGGTGATTGCTGGAAGGTCCCGGTGGGGGGAGCAGCGGGAGCAACCTGCATCCCCATGCCCAGCCAGAGTTCCAGGGTGATTGCTGTAGGGTCCGGTGGGAGGGGGGCAGCGGGAGCAACCTGCATCCCTATGCCCAGCCAGAGTTCCAGGGTGATTGCTGGAAGGTCACGGTGGGGGGGCAGCGGGAGCAACCTGCATCCCCATGCCCTGCCAGAGTTCCAGGGTGATTGCTGTAGGGTCCGGTGCGGTGGGGGGGCCAGCGGGAGCAACCTGTGTCCCCATGCCCAGCCAGAGTTCCAGGGTGATTGCTGTAGGGTCCGGTGGAGTGGAAGGGCAGCGGGACCAACCTGTGTCCCTATGCCCGGCCAGAGTTCCAGGGTGATTGCTGGAAGGTCCCGTGGGGGGGCAGCGGGAGCAACCTGTGTCCCCATGCCCAGCCAGAGTTCCAGGGTGATTGCTGTAGGGTCCGGGGGGTGGGGGGGCAGCGGGAGCAACCTGCATCCACATGCCCATCCAGAGTTCCAGGGTGATTGCTGTAGGGTCCGGTGGAGTGGGGGGGCAGCGGGAGCAACCTGCATCCCCATGCCCATCCAGAGTTCCAGGGTGATTGCTGGAAGGTCCCGGTGGGGGGCAGCGGGAGCAACCTGCATCCCCATGCCGGGCCAGAGTTCCAGGGAGAATGCAGTAGGGTCCGGTGGGGTGGGGGGGGCAGCGGGAGCAACCTGTGTCCCCATGCCCAGCCGGAGTTCCAGGGTGATTGCTGGAAGGTCCCGGAGGGGGGGGGGGGCAGCGGCAGCAACCCGTGTCCCCATGCCAGGCCAGAGTTCCAGGGTGATTCCTGGAAGGTCCCGGTGGGGGGGCAGCGGGAGCAACCTGCATCCCCATGCCGGGCCAGAGTTCCAGGGTGATTGCTGGAAAGTTCCGGTGGGGGGGGGGCAGCGGGAGAAACCTGCATCCCCATGCCCAGCCATTGTTCCAGGGTGATTGCTGGAAGGTCCCGGTGGGGGCAGCGGGAGCAACCTGTGTCCCCATGCCCAGCCAGAGTTCCAGGGTGATTGCTGGAAGGTCCCGGTGGGGGGGTGGCAGCGGGAGCAACCTGTGTCCCCATGCCCAGCCAGGGTTCAAGGGTGATTGCTGTAGGGTCCGTGGGGGGGTGGGGGGGCAGCGGGAGCAACCTGCATCCCCATGCCCATCCAGAGTTCCAGGGTGATTGCTGGAAGGTCCCGGTGGGGGGGGGCAGCGGGAGCAACCTGCATCCCCATGCCCGGCCAGAGTTCCAGGGTGATTGCTGGAAGGTCCCGGTGGGGGGGGGCAGCGGGAGTAACCTGCATCCTCATGCCCAGCCAGAGTTCCAGGGTGATTGCTGGAAGGTCCAGGTGGGGGGGGCAGCGGGAGCAACCTGTGTCCCCATGCCCAGCCAGAGTTCCAGGGTGATTGCTGGAAGGTCCCGGTGGGGGGGCAGCGGGAGCAACCTGTGTCCCCATGCCCAGCCAGAGTTCCAGGGTGATTGCTGGAAGGTCCCGGTGGGGGGGCAGCGGGAGCAACCTGCATCCCCATGCCCAGCCAGAGTTCCAGGGTGATTGCTGGAAGGTCCCGGTGGGGGGGCAGCAGGAGCAACCTGCATCACCATGCCCGGCCAGAGTTCCAGAATGATTGCTGGAAGGTCCCGGTGGGGGGCAGCGGGAGCAACCTGCATCCCCATGCCGGGCCAGAGTTCCAGGGAGAATGCAGTAGGGTCCGGTGGGGTGGGGGGGGGGCAGCGGGAGCAACCTGTGTCCCCATGCCCAGCCAGAGTTCCAGGGTGATTGCTGGAAGGTCCCGGTGGGGGGGGGGGGGGGCAGCGGGAGTAACCTGCATCCCCATGCCCAGCCAGAGTTCCAGGGTGATAGCTGGAAGGTCCAGGTGGGGGGGCAGCGGGACCAACCTGTGTCCCCATGCCAAGCCAGAGTTCCAGGGTGATTGCTGGAAGGTCCCGGTGGGGGGGGGGGGGCAGCGGGAGCAACCTGCATCCCCATGCCCAGCCAGAGTTCCAGGGTGATTGTTGTAGGGTCCGGTGGAGTGGAAGGGCAGCGGGACCAACCTGTGTCCCTATGACCGGCCAGAGTTCCAGTGTGATTGCTGGAAGGTCCCGGTGGGGGGGCAGCGGGAGCAATCTGTGTCCCCATGCCCAGCCAGAGTTCCAGGGTGATTGCTGTAGGGTCCGTGGGGGGTGGGGTGGGGGGGGGCAGCGGGAGCAACCTGCATCCCCATGCCCTTCCAGAGTACCAGGGTGATTGCTGGAAGGTCCCGGTGGGGGGGCAGCGGGAGCAACCTGCATCCCCATGCCCGGCCAGAGTTCCAGGGTGATTGCTGGAAGGTCCCGGTGGGGGGGGGCAATGGGAGTAACCTGCATCCCTATTCCCAGCCAGAGTTCCAGGGTGATTGCTGGAAGGTCCAGGTGGGGGGGGGGCAGCGGGAGCAACCTGTGTCCCCATTCCCAGCCAGAGTTCCAGGGTGATTGCTGTAGGGTCCGGTGGAGTGGAAGGGCAGCAAGACCAACCTGTATCCCTATGCCCGGCCAGAGTTCCAGGGTGATTGCTGGAAGGTCCCGGTGGGGGGGCAGCGGGAGCAACCTGTGTCCGCATGCCCAGCCAGAGTTCCAGGGTGATTGCTGTAAGGTCCCGGTGGGGGGGGGCAGCGGGAGCAAGCAGCGTCCCCATGCCCAGCCAGAGTGTGACGGCAGGCAGCAGAAGCCGGGGCAGAGTTCCAGGGCGGTGGGGAGAGGACTAGGCCACAAGATAAGGAGATCCTTTCGTTACCAAACAGCAGTGAAAATAAAAAGGGCCAAATGTTAAAGAATCCCATTTCTGATACTGAAAGTGAAACATTTAAAGGCAAGTTAACTCCTTAACGCCGAAGGACGGATATATCCGTCCTCAGCAGCTGCTAGTTCGCGCATGAGGACGGATATATCCGTCCTGTGATGGCGCGGGTACTGTCACTGTACCCACGCGATCAGCAGCAGGAGCACGGCTGTTATACTCAGCCTGGCTCCTGCTGCAACTGCCGGAATCGAAGCGCGCTTCGATTCTGGCAGTTTAACCCATTAAATGCTGCTGTCAATAGTGACAGCGGCATCTAATGTGTTTGACAGAGGGAGGGAGCTCCCTCTGTCACCCGATCGGCGCCCCCGCAAACAAATCGCGGGTCGCCGTCGGGTTTCCATGACAGCCGGGGGTCTAACAAAGACCCCCAGGTCTGCCTTCAGCATCTGCCTGTTAGGCGATGCCGGAGGCATGACCTAACAGGTTGACTGTCAGTTTTACACAGGCAATAATGCTTCGGTATACTAAGTATACCAAAGCATTGTATATGCGATCGGCACATCGCATAGTGAAGTCCCCTGATGGGACTTTAAAAAAAAAAATGTCAATCAGTTAAATAAAGTTTGTAGAAAAAAAAAATAATAATTACAGTCAAAATCAAATAAAACTACTTTTTTTGCCCAAAAAGTGGTTTTATTCAGTAAAAGTGTCAAAACAAATCACACATACACATATATGGTATCCCCGCGATCGTAACAACTTGACCAATAAAATTAACACATTAATTAAACCGCCGGATGAACGGCGTCCAAAAAAAACGCTAAAAACAACGGCAAAATTCTCTCTTTTCTCCCATTCCCCCCATAAAAAATAAAATAAAAGTTAATCTATAAGTCCTATGTACTCCAAAATAGTACTAATGAAAACTACACATTGTCCCGCAAAAATCAAGCCCACATACGGCCACATCGACGGAAAAA
Organism: Rhinoderma darwinii; assembly: GCF_050947455.1. NCBI lineage: Eukaryota > Metazoa > Chordata > Amphibia > Anura > Rhinodermatidae > Rhinoderma > Rhinoderma darwinii. Next base: position 425,250,628 of record NC_134689.1, read on the forward strand.
TAAAAAAATGACGGCTCTTGGAACGCGGCGATGCAAAAACAAGTAATTTTTTTCTAAGAGGGTTTTTATTGTGCAAACGTAGGAAAAACATATAAAACCTTTACATATTTGGTATCCCCATAATAGTGCCGATCCATAGAATAAAGTTAACATGTTATTTCCGCTGCATAGTACACGGCGAAAATTTATAACGTGAAAATTAATGCTGGAATAGCTGCTTATTTTCAATTCTCTCCTAAAATAAAGTTAATAAAAGTTAATCAATATATTGTAAGCATCTAAAAATGGTGCAATTACAAAATACAACGCGTCCCGCAAAAAATAAGCCCTTATACGGCTATGTCGACGGAATAAAAAAAAAGTTACGACTCTTGGAATGCAACCGTGAAAAAACAAAAAATAATCCTTGGTCATTAACGTGCAAAATGGCCCGGTCATTAAGGGGTTAAAGTGGGGTATGTTCACAAATGTCAGTGGCGGTGGTGAGCAGCAGAGGCCGGGGCAGGGTTCCAGGGGCAGAGTTCCAGGGCCAGAGTGTGACGGCAGCAGAGGCCGGGGCAGAGTTCCAGGGCCAGAGTGTGACGGCAGGCAGCAGAGGCCGGGGCAGAGTTCCAGGGCGGTGGGGAGAGGACTAGGCCACAAGATAAGGAGATCCATTTCGTGACCAAACAGCAGTAAAAATAAAAATGCCCAAATGATAAGGAAGATATACTATGCGTGATTTGGTGTATTGACCCAAAGGGAACATGAAGAAACCCACAAAGGGAAAGGGTCAATAATTACACAATGGTCATGATACAATAAAAAAAAAAAGTTAAATCTTTATTAGAGACATGTATACAAGAAAATGATTAAAAATGAGTTGTGCAATGCAAATGTGGGCGTCAGCCTGTGCCAGGAGTGTATGAAAGAATCAAAAAGGATATGTGCATGGGGACAAACATTTGTCCATATTAATTCAACAGATGAACATATTGTAATAGCACCTAAAAAAGGGGGACCATTTAAATGCTCATGAAGAGGCTAATAACATTTATTCGAAGCAGATCACCATAGTCAATGTCAGGAAAATTGTCTGTATATGTCTCAGATAAGTAGGGACACAATGTCTCCAAAAAACATGCACTTGAATACCTGCAGCTCTGATCACTGATAGAATATATTACACTACTTAAATAGTGTAATGTATTCTAATAGTCAGTTTGACACATACAGAGACGTAATAGGAAGCCTATGGGGACCAGGCGGAGGCTTCCGAACATGGCACATTGTCTGGCTTACGGTTGCCATGCCGACCAACGGCAGCCCCCCAAAATCGCATTGCGGAGGCTGCTGATGTGCTACAAACCCCTTACATGCAGTGATAACAATCGGTCACTGCATCTAAGGGGTTAATTGCTAAAATGAACGGCGATGGGTCGCTGATCGGAAACAGGAAGAGCAGGGCAGACACCCTGCACAGGTAATCGCAGCTGCAATAGAGCGCCATGCGGCGGTTAACGGTTAAACTCCAGATGTAACTGCACGTCAAGGTCCGCTAACTAACTTCTTGTCTTGACATACAGTTACGTCACGGTGCGGGAAGGAGTTAAATATACACCTGACTATAATCCTACAAAATCCATGACTTTGTGCAAGTTTAACTAGAAGAAATAATGCTGTTTTGAAGGCAAAGGGTGGTCACACCAAATATTGATTTGATTTAGATTTCTCTTCTATTCATTTTGTTAAATGTTAAGAAAACTTTTAACACTTTGTAGCATTTTTCCGGAAGTGCTTAAAACTTTTGTACAGTACTGTATATTCTGCTCTTTACTTTGAATAAAAAGAAAATCAAGTTTCCTGGTCAGTGTCGTGATACAACTCGGATTACAGCGACTTGCTGCGCTGAGCATGACCACTTCTAGTACACTTCTAATATTAAGCCAAATATTACTTGTTCACTGAAAATTATTCAAGAGACTAAGGCAAAATCCCAATTTGAATCAATAAAATACCTGGGCTAACAGAACTTCTCCTCACTAGATTCCTGGCTCTCTAGACTGTGAACCCATTTTAATGGCTGCAATTTACATCCGCTGTATACTTACCGGATACCGGCATTTTCTGGCTCCTGACCTGGCACTCAAGTATATGGCGGCGGAGAACTGCGGCTGTTAAAATGGGTTCATAGTTTAGGGAGCCCAGAATCCAGTGAGAAGGAGGTCTGTAAGCTTAAGTATTTTATTGATCTTGTAGACCATCAATAGTCTCTGCAATAATTTTCACTGGACAAATAATATTAAGCACTGCTGACTTAGTTGGGTTAATTTTAAGGGTTGTAAATTTTTTGGAAGTGATCAAATATAGTGGATAGTGTAGGAAAGGAGGAAACAAGGTTTGACATTGTTTTAAGGATATTATTTGTGAAAGCGACAGTGTAGTGTTCTAAATTTTGATGTGTTGATGTATAGGTTGAATAAGCATCTAAATTGTGAGGACAAAGAGAAAGGGAAACAAGGGACATCAATAGAGCTATAGGGACATCATTTGAGCTATAGCTACATCCGGAAAACCACATTTCTGATGGACTCTTCTTTATGTAAATCCAGTCCACCTGGTAGAAAGTTTTTTTAAGTCTGTTGATAAGAAGGCTAATGGTATTTTTTAAAGACGGAGCAAATTAAATTAAACTAAATTAAGTTAAATGAAGAATTGTCAGTGTGTTATTCTTACTCCCTCTATGGGTTGCGAATCTTACCAGTTCTGGAGAGATGAAATAAGGAAGACGAACGGAGCTTCTCCACAGCCTCCTCAACACCGAGGGGATCCTTGAATAGACCGAAGTGATCCAGTGATGTCATCATGCCGGCCTGTGCAGGAATCCTTTTCCTGCGCTTGATAGGCTGAAGACCGAGCGTGGACTGTAATCTAATAAATGGCAGAGCATTGAGATAAATCCCTGCTCTGCCATTGTGTTCAACAGTATCTGTGTCCTAAGGATGCAAATACTATTGAGTGTGGCATCGTTATTGCTGTGGCAGCCATAGTGGCGCCACCAGGCATAGGGGGGCTCGTTCCGGCAAGCGGCACTGTTACCCTCATGTAGCGGGCCCCTGTAGCAGCCACTATGACTTTTACAGCAGTAGTTACGCCACTGGGTAAATGGCTTAAATAGGAATTTCTGTTGGGTTTCCGCCAGGGTCGATAGCTTCAGACCCTGAAGAAAGTCTGTAATGCGCTCGAATAGCAAAAATAATAAATAAACACACCATAAATTAAAATGAATGTATGTTAGGCACCAGTGTTTTCCTGACAGCAGTTACTAATGTCTGTAGTGTAATATTTACTGTTTATACTAATGGGTGGGGGCTATGGAAATAGTAGGACTGCATCTGCCAAGAAGAACACAACCTGTAGCCCTTGTATATACTTGTGGGCAGCTGCTCAAGACCCAAAAAAGAGCCTGGCTAAGTTTCTGTCTCAGAAGATAAAAAACACAAATTCCTCCCTAATAATAGGAAAACTAAAATAACAATTTCATATTAAAGGTATGAAGCTCCACATCTAAAATATGTCAAATGTTGTCTATGGTTAATAACTAAATAATAATTAAGTTGAATAGTGATTACCAGTCTAACAGTTAAGTTTATGGATGTACTTTGATTGGCAGCACAACCACTCACGTCTAGGCTCATCACATTGAGGTCCCAGTGGCTTAAATGCTCTTTAACTGGATGCCTGGGTAAAACCTTGGGAAGTATCGGGAGGACTGCAACATCGGTGAGCTATAGCCACGACGAGAGATTGGCTAGTCCAGGCCGAGGTCATCATAAAGGGGCAAGAGGTCATCTGCTCTTTTAATGTTCCTTAGAGAACCATTGAGGGTAAAGGACAGGCCAAATGGAAAAAGCCAGTGGTATGGCATGATTTTTGCCTTTAACGCATTAGTTACCTGCTTTAGTTGTCTGCATTTGCTGAGGGTCATATGAGAAATGTCTTAAAAGATGAACACCTTTATTCTTCATTAGTCAATTTCATAAGCTTTCTGGCTTTCTGGAGATTTTTGTCATGGTAAATGGAGTTTAGGAGTCTGCATAATATATCCCATTGCTGGTCTCCATCTTTTCAGCCCGGTGTACGGTCTATGCGCCAATAATGTTTCATGTTTTGGGCTTCGTAGCGGCTTTTAGGATGGCATAGGTAGTGTCCATAATAGCCATTATATTGATGCTCCCTGGTGTCCTTCTTAGATGTAGGCTATTTATTAGTACCCTATAGTGCCAGCAGCCAAATAAATATTTAAGTGCAACCTAAAAACATTGATTTAAGGTTGATTGCCACATATGATATTTTTATGAAATGATTCCTGCACAGCTTTCTTAATGTCTGTATTTCTCAGACTGTATATAATTGGTTTGATCAAAGGGGTAAGCACAGTGTAGAGCAGGGATATAATCTTACTGATGGTCGATGTCTGTCCTCTTGTTGGAGCGACATAAACAGTGAACAGACAGCAGTAAAATATGGAGACCACAGTGAGGTGGGAGCTACAGGTGGAGAAGGCTTTCTGTCTACCGGTACTGGATGGAATACTTAAGATGACGGACACAATTTTAACATAAGAAGTAATTATTAATATGGTTGGCATGATGACTCCAGGTATACCTAGTAAAGAGACTTCAAGATGGACCATGAAGTTATCAGAACAGGCAATTTCTAGCAAAGGGACGAGGTCACAGAAAAAATGGTCAATGATATTTTGTCCACAAAACGTTAACGTCAATATCATTATAGTGGTAACGAATGCAACAGAAAAACCCAACAACCAGCAGATGACGACCAGTTTCATACAATACGGACATGTTATGATAGAGGAGTAACGGAGGGGGTTACAGATGGCCACATATCTGTCATAAGACATCACTGTGAGAAGAAAACATTCACAAGCTTCTGAAGTACAAAATAAATAAAACTGAGTGATACAACCAGTAAAAGTGATGGTCCCCCCATTATTCAGAAGAATGTGGAGCATTTCGGGGACAATATCTGAGGTCAACAAGATGTCACTGATGGACAGTTGTGTGAGGAAGAAGTACATTGGAGTGTGGAGGTTCTTGCTGGTGGACACCAGGCTGATGATCAGGAGGTTCCCACATATTGTAAAACAAAAAATCACAATGAAAACACCAAACAGAAAAAATCTTAAACATTGACTGCCTTGAAATCCTAAGAAAAAAATCTGTCACCTCAGTCAGATTCTTCTCCTGCATTTAGAACAATAACTTAGATCTCATGTTAAGTCAAGATATTCAGAATACAACATCCCTATATTTATAATAAACTAAAAGACATAATTCCTTAAATAATAAACCCACAACTTGAGTACATGTCTGTTCCTATTTATTATGACCTCCAATGCAACATATAAGTAAAACGGCCCATACACATCAGATCCCATGACAATATGATATGTATGGGGTGATTCTACTGTCTACCCTACCTAGGTATATATAATTAGTTAAAAATATTTTGTCCAGTGACTTTTAACCCGATCCTCCCTTTAAAAATTATATAAATTCCAATAATCATAAATATTCATTCAAATTAGCATTTACTTAACAGAACTTACATCAGGTCCATGTCTATGTACTTGAAGAAACATTTCTTTATAGATAAAAAAAATAATTACAGTTATAGTCAATATTAAGGGGGAAGATCCCAGGATGTATCTGAGGACTGTTCAAGATCAAAGGCTTTCCAGTGTAATGAAGTTGTGTGATATAATATATAGTGATCAGACACATGGTCATAGTAATAATATATGAAGCATAAAGTGATGAGTACCTGTATATATACACAGAATGAACACAGGTGACGTGTAGATAAACTCTATGGAGATGGTTTTCTTTGTTGTCTCCTGAGCTTCTGTTGAGTGAATAAAATAAAATTAAACTTATTCATCATTAACTTTTACTTTACTTTCTTGGTTTGCAGATCAATTAATTTCATCCTAATGGAAATAAAGTTAAACATCAAGGGGGAAAAGTTCAGAAAGTAAAACACTGATTAGATGCTAAAACTAAATAAAGTAAAAAATACTGATAACTTTTGTACTGAAAACTTCACATAAAGATTAGCAAGTGTTATATCAAGTCCAGAGTCAGCGCAGCGCCTACCAGGAATTTCCCAGCACTTCATGCTTCCCTCTGCTGACAAGCTTTATGGAGATGATGATTTCATTTTCCAGCAGAACTTGGCACCTGCCCACACTGCCAGAAGTACCAATACCTGGTTTACTAACCACAGTATCACTGCTCTTAATTGGCCAGCAAACTCGCCGACCTAAACCCCATAGAGAATCTATAGGGTATTATCAAGTGGAAGATGAGACACCAGACCCAACAATGCAGACGAGCTGAAGGCCGCTATCAAAGCATCCTGGGCTTCCATAACACCTCAGCAGTGCCACAGGCTGATCTTCTCCATGCCACACCGCATTGATAACACCTCAGCAGTGCCATAGGCTGATCGCCTCCATGCCACACCGCATTGATAACACCTCAGCATTGCCACAGGCTGATCGCCTAGATGCCACGCCACATTGATAACACCTCTGCAGTGCCACAGGCTGATCGCCTCCATGCCACGCCGCATTGATAACACCTCAGCAGTGCCACAGGCTGATCACCTCCATGCCACGCCACATTCAGAACACCTTAGCAGTGCCACAAGCTGATCGCCTCCATGCCACGCCACATTGATAACACCTCAGCAGGGCCACCGGCTGATCGCCTCCATGCCATGCCACATTGATAACACCTCAGCAGTGCCAACGGCTGATCGCCTCCATGCCATGCCACATTGATAACACCTCAGCAGTGCCACCGGCTGATCGCCTCCATGCCACACCGCATTGATAACACCTCAGTAGTGCCACAGGCTGATAACCTCCATGCCACACCACATTGATAACACCTCAGCAGTGCCACTGGCTGATCACCTCCATGCCACGCCGCATTGATAACACCTGAGCAGTGCCACAGGCTGGTCACCTCCATGCCACGCCACATTCAGAGCACCTTAGCAGTGCCACAAGCTGATAGCCTCCATGCCACACCGCATTGATAACACCTCAGCAGTGCCACAGGCTGATCACCTCCATGCCACACCGCATTGATAACACATCAGCATTGCCACAGGCTGATCACCTAGATGCCACGCCACATTGATAACACCTCTGCAGTGCCACAGGCTGATCGCCTCCATGCCACTCCGCATTGATAACACCTCAGCAGTGCCACATGCTGATCACCTCCATGCCATGCCACATTGATAACACCTCAGCAGTGCCACCGGCTGATCGCCTCCATGCCATGCCACATTGATAACACCTCAGCAGTGCCACCGGCTGATGGCCTCCATGCCATGCCACATTGATAACACCTCAGCAGTGCCACAGGCTGATTGTCTTCATGCCACACCGCATTGATAACACCACAGCAGTGCCACCGGCTGATCGCCTCCATGCCACGCCGGATTGATGCCATAATTCATGCAAAAGGAGCCCTGACCAAGTATTGAGGGCAGATACTTTACATACTTTTCAGTAGGCCAACATTTCGGTATTAAAAATCACAATATAATTTTCTGAGACACTAAATTTTGGGTTTTCATTAACTGTTCCAATAATCATCAACATTAAAAGAAAAAAAAATGCTGGAAATAGATCACTCTGTGTGTAATGAATCTATAGAATATATGAGAGACACTTTTTGAATTGAATTACTGAAATAAGTTACATTTTTGATGATATTCTAATTTATGGAGAAGGGCTAGCAGATTGATAGATAGATAGATAGATAGATAGATAGATAGATAGATAGATAGATAGATAGATAGATAGATAGATAGATAGATAGATAGATAGATAGATATAGATTTATAGTACCGAATTTTAAATTAAAGTATATTAGTAAGTGACTTATTTTTACATAAAAATAGGAATGCAAAGCAGTTTTTTTTAAATTTTGGTCTGGATAATCCCTTTAATGGCAGAAGATGATAGAGAGATGGAAGGTAGGAAAGAAGTTTTACTAAATGAAATAGTAGGATTGTGACATCTCCTTCCTGTATGTATAGGGGCTATTAGGTCTTATGCACATGGCAGAGCTGCGTGTACGGCGTCCATATAGAGCCATAGGTACCGCGTGTCTGCATGTACCATGGTATATTGCCCCCATATGGCACCATATTTCAGAACTATTCACCCTAGAAATAATGCTTTATAATAAAATCTCTGAAAACCATTTATAGGAAACCCCTGAGGTCTCCAAAATGTCGGGTGCAGTGCTGGAGTTCAGAGCAAAGCGCTAGCTGATGCTCTGCTCGGGGACTCCAGCAATAGGCAATGCGACTGCCCCCCGCGCTGAAGACATTGATTTCACGTCGACACAAACAGCACAGGAAGCAAGCCCTCAGTCACGTGGGGTCGTGTTGGCATGTCATCAATATTAGAAAAGCAGGACTTCCGGGAACAAATTACCGGCTTGGAACGACATGATTTAGTACCAAATTTTTAATTAAAGTAAATTAGTAAGTGACTTCTTTTACATAACAATAGGAATTGGGTGCTGTGTGTACCCAATGGGGTTAAATTGCATGACAAAAAGTCCCAACAAGGATGGAATTTGTACCGATGCGGGCAGAGCACAATTCACACTCGGCCATCTTGTCAACATATTCTCTCTTTGCTGTTCTTTTCCAGCTATTTTATAACCAAACCTGGTCCCTAAAAAGTTTTCACAAAATTTGAGAAGTGTTTGTAATATGTCTCCTAAGTTACTTTTTCCTTTTTGAAAATCAGATGTAATTTTGAGTTCTAAACAATAAATTAAATGGCATGTAAGTACTTGACTAGTGTATAAAATGTTCAACAGCAAAACATCTACACAATTTTTATTTTTTCTTGTAGTATTAGTCCCATAGAATGAGTTCATGATTTATACAAGTTTTTAACCGCTTCCCGACATTTGTCGTAGGTATACATCATGGAAATCCAGTACTTCCCGCTAAATATTGTGTGCTCAAGACAAACAGGGAAGCGGTTACTGTGTTAAAATACAAAGTCACAAAGTTAAGAGGGCTGTTGTCCCTGACAGCAGGCCATCTTACAAAATGCCTTGGGACTGACATGCTGATCGCTGTGATTGGCCTGTCAATTCAGACTAGCCAATCGTGTTTTTTTGTGGTTTTAGCGAATCACTGTGACAAAGGGCACAGAGCATGATAAAGCTGCTCCGTATACAGGATACAAAACAGCTGTATCTCAAAAAGTAAAAATAATTTAGAATAAAATGTAATTAGAAAATTGCACAAAACACAAATGATAGACATTTAAAAATAAAAAAATAAAAACATATAAAACTTCTCTCACTAATGCTTTGTGGCCTTAGTAAAGAATACTTGTTGGTATGGTCCACCTAATATGTGTGATACCTTTCCTAGTGTCCCCTCCATGATGTATGCATGATACCCTTGTACTCAACCCATTATTTACATGAATATGGTATGGACATGCTGATTTGTGGCCACTTATTTTGTGTAACAATGTGATCAGTTACATAGGGGGTTCTATAGTAGCCATGAGCACCCAGCCCTACTTACAAATGTGTAAGAGATTTTCTTTGTATCTGCACAACTTTGCAGAGACCTACAAGCACCTTCAGTACAAATTTCTCCCAGTACGAGAATCTTCACGCCTAGACGCCTTTCTGCTAATACTTGGTGCTCCTACCAAACTTCTCTCTAAAATAAATGGGTCTACTACTGAGAAGTGCCCTGGAAAAACCTTGTTATTTTTTGACATGGGGAAGAGAACTGAAGATGTTTTGTTTTTTTCCAGAGATGAAGTGTCCTTTATTTCTTAACAATCTCACATTTTTCCAGGTGTTAAAAATTAAGCAGAACTCCTATAAAACTGTCACTAGGTGGTCTACAAACTAAATCTGCTGTACGAAAGATCTGCAGTACAAACTAATCCTGAACCATTCAGGTAATTGCTGCCTTATTCTGCTTTGGGCCCCCTCAGACTTCTTCTGACCTTAATGGGGAGACCTTGCTTCCCACATGATTACAGTAGCTAATGTACTAATCCCTCTAATTATGAGCAAACAAGAGGTTCCCACTGCAGATGTGGTAACTAAAATGGATTTCATACTCAGACTCGATGAACATGAACACCTGGAAGCCCTGGATCTCATTCATAACCTCCCCCTGTCTCCTAAATCTTCCTCACTAACGTAACTTCTGCTATAAACCTCTGTTAATACGGCGAGCTCTGTACCCACAAAATCTAACCCAGGACCTTCTTGGTATAGTAAGACCTGGTTTACCCGACCAATTTCTGATATTTGAAGGATTCTGTAGATCATATCATCCAACTGAATTCTGGAAACTATGTAAACGGTTCCTTGTCATTTGCCATAGTACAAATACAATCGGCACTGCTCTACAAGAACTGCACTATAGCGTATAGGACCCTCAATTAAACAGGAGGAGCCCATCGTTAACAGCGAGTTCAGACGTAAATAGATGTATCTTTGTCTTGACTTTTAACGCATTTAATACATAGTGGAAAGAAACTTTAACTTGACTAATTAATGGTTTTCAATGGCTTAAGTGATAAGTAATCACACTGCAGCAAGTTATCAGAGATAAGATAAAGATTATAATAAAAGAATGAAATGAACAGAAAGGAAAAAGGAAAAGGGAAATGGAAAAGGGGGGGAAGGGAACAAGGTCAGGAAATAATCACTGGAAAGACAGGCACTCGGCTCAACATAAATATCAAAAATATCAAATTTTATTAGCAACATTAAATAGATATGACAAGGTAGCATCAATTGCAGTCCTGTGTCTAAATAACAAAGTAACACAACACAAAAGACAAAACACATGCATAAATCACAAAGAGAAAATATGAGGGAGAGATCCTCCAGCTCACCTGACACGTAGCTTATGTGTCGTAGACGTCGCTCGGATCCTCGTGTCGGTGCACGATAAGTGGAAGGCAAACAGAAGCAAGGGGTTGAATCCAGCGCTGTAGAAGGTAAAACGGAATCTTGTTCCAAGTTTACTGCTATAAAATTAAAAAGGTCCAAAGGTATGGAGTCCTAATGTGCAGGAAGGAATGTCAGTCCAGTCGTAGAGCCTACGCGTTTCAGACGTGTTAGACGTCCTTAATCATGGCTGTTTTCACAGCAGCCATGATTAAGGACGTCTAACACGTCTGAAACGCGTAGGCTCTACGCTGCACATTAGGACTCCATACCTTTGGACCTTTTTAATTTTATAGCAGTAAACTTGGAACAAGATTCCGTTTTACCTTCTACAGCGCTGGATTTAACCCCTTGCTTCTGTTTGCCATAAATCACAAACATACATAGACGTTACACACCATCGGCCGGGTCAAAAATGGATTAGCCCACATATAGGGGCATGTATATTATGCCCAAATCACGTTGCATATAGTCGCAACCAAGTTAATTGCATAAGTTGAAGCCATACAGAAATACCCGGTCAAATTTGAACACGTATGACTAATGCAAATGTTGGGCTGAATGTAATCCCATCCAGTAAAGGGAAAAACAGGGGTGAATGATCCAACTGGTGTATACCACGTAAGTATAAGTAACTAATCAGCTGCAGGTGTATAATGAATGCTCCTACCACCCAAGTAATAATTGTGTCGACCAGAACGACATAAGCAGACATCAGAAATTGACCAAAATATGGAGCTGATTATTGCGATAGAGCTCCAAAAACATATATATATATATTTTTAAAAAGAACTTTCTCCATTTGGCGATAGTCCATATATGACCTTCACACTCCCTACCGCTGAAGTCACTTTCTTCTGAGTCAGTATGTTACATAGCCCCAGTGGGGAAACCCTTTTTTGTGCAATGTAAGGGTGTCCTGTACATTGAGTAGGCTCGGCGGGTGCAATGTACAGATTGAGAGCCACTATCATTGACGCCAAAAGAATAGAGAGTTTTTCTCAAATACTTTCAAATTCATCCATGCTATATGTGCATAAGGTATGTTCTAAAAACCTCAGATATCTTTGGGTTTGGAAGATACCACATTGTTTCCATTTCTCAGAAAAATCAGCCATTGTTGAAAAGAGTATTTAATGCCTATCACTAGCATTTGCTACACTTCTAATATTGTATATCTGCAGTAGAAGAAAATCAGAATATAAATCCAACATTTATTGAAATTTGTAGTGAAATCTAGTATTCATTTTAGCATAGAAACAATAAGTGCAAAAACCCTGTAATCAAATAAGTCGTTTCAAAAAGCATTAATAAATAAGTAAGAGGCAGCCTATCTGGAGATTATAAAGCATGAAAATATCAGGGGGAAGTATCTGGACTAAGTAATACCCAGTACCAATTACATAACAAGAGAAAAATCTCATTATCACGTAAGGCTCGATGCTCTTAGTACATTGTGCCTTAGACTCTAGAATGCTAGAAGATCTAATAGATTAATTCTACAGGCCCCTGAAGATTTACGGCAGATGTAGAAAGTAAAGAAACGCGTAGGGCTGGGACTTGGTAGCCAAATTGAGAGTGTGCTCCAATAGGACTGGTACTTGACAGGCACACTGACAAACATATTCCGATAGCACTGGTATTGTTCATTGTGTACCTGGTGCCGGTGATTAGGATTGTAGAGTCTACAAAAACAGTCCAGTGTTTGTGCGTTCACAAGTGGGGTCATAGATCTCTACTTGTACTACCAACATCTACTGTTTCATATATATATATATATATATATATATATATATATATACTTTTATTAACGAGAAATATATAAAAATATCATAATATATAAAAAAAATAACCAATAAGATAGATAAGCGACCATTATTTTTGTGGAGCACACATATTTGTCTACCATATTTACTTCAATTAATAAGTGTCAATGTAAAGTGTGAAAGCACTAGATAAATTAATATAGATACACTGGTATCATCATTTAGTTCATGCAGATATATTCAATGAACCAAATGTCAACGGTTATATGATAACCAGGAACAATAATATCCCTAATGGGCAAAAGAGTCAGTGAGAATTTCATGTATGTGCCATTAATATATATATAGGTAGAGATAAGCAGCACTCTGCGACAGATTCCAACACGGTAATGGGTGCAAGCAGGTAATCCAGATCCGTCGATTATAAGACATAAACAAAAGAAATCCCAGAGCATTCCGATGGTTCCAAAAAGTATGTGATTTCTTCAGTCAACAGCTGCAACGTTTCCGTCCTTCTTTAGGACCTTGATGCTTGAAAAAGGTCCTATAGCAGGACGGAAACGTTGCAGCTGTTGACTGAATAAATCACATACTTTTTGGAACCATCAGAGTGCTGTGGGGTTTCGCTTCTCTCCGCGGTTAGAGCGGGGCAGCTGCTATGTGTTTCCACCATTGCAGCCATTGACCTGCTTATTATGGTGCACAGACACTGGCTGTCACACAGGACGAGAATACTCTTCCTGATGCGCCAAGTACCCGCCGCTCATGATGAGTATTCTGTGTTGAAAACCAGCTAATCCAATCCCCTATATAATTAGTAAATAAATTGAATTATAGTGGTCTTAGCACTGAACCCTGGGGTCACTACTTATAACCGGGGACCATTCAGAGTAGGTTTCATTGACCACAACTCTTTGGATATAGTCCTTGAGTCAATTTTCCATCCAATTACAAACGATACTTTCTAAATCTACTAGTCCCCCAACCTAAATCTTTTTTTAAAACAGCCACGGGTGAATGAGGGCGTGATGTAAAAAAAAAAACAATTGCACTATAGGCAGAGAAAGTACTAATTATATGCTGAATTAAATGGTTTGGGAAATTTCAGGGTAATGTAAGGTAACAATTCAAGAAAAGATTTTTAAGCATTATAATTAGTATTTGTCTTTCCTCCTCCATTGAGGGCTTAGGGTGGGACAGGTGTAGCGGTACTTTCCTGGTTATGTGCTAGTGATGTATTATTTGTGTATTGCTTTAAAAAAAAAAATTATAAGGATAAAAAAATAGTTATGGAACAAAAGTACAGTCCAGGTTTGATACACAGATTAGCAGCATAAGGTTGTAGCATGAAGCAGAGACATGATTAGGAAATGGTCCAGGTTAGGTACACAGATAAGCGGCAACAGGTTGTAGCGTGAGGAAGATAAGTGGTCAGGAAATGATCGAAGTTTAGAACACAAATAAGCAGCAATAGTTTGTACAAGGCAGGGCGTGGTCAGGAAATAGTCCAAGTTTGGTACACAGATAAGCATCAATAGTTTGTAAAGAGGCAGGGATGTGTTCAGGAAACGGTCCGAATATGGTACACAAATGAGCAGCAAAATTTACAGTGTGAGACAGAGATGTGGTCAGGAAGCAATCCACGTTCGGTAAACAAATTACCAGAAACAGTTTGTAGAGAGGCAGCAAGAAACTAGATTACAGACAGGAAGCCTTATAGTTTGTCAGTCAGGAAGTACAAAGGCCAGAGTTTTATAGCAAGGGAAAAGGGTGAAACCAATGAAGGCAAAGAATCGCAAGAGGCAAGAATCAGTAGAACCTAAACAATAGATTTGGGAGCGATGCTGTGCAAAAACACCTGTGGCTTAATGAGAAGAGCTGCTACCTGGGACACAGATGTTTCTGAGTTCAGATCCTAACACAGAGCGGTTAAGCTGCAATGGTGGGTTTACAGTTAGACCGTTGAATGATTTTTGTGAGCGGCAAACGTGGGTTAATCTGAATGGAACTTTTTTTTACAATGTTATAAAAGGAAGTTACCTCACAGAACCTGGCTCCAGCTATGATAGCCAATCGTTGTCCACAATGGTGCCATCAGTAAGGCCGACATGTCACTGATCCCTACTGTGGCCAGTGATTGGCTGCAGTGGTCGCATTTTTGAGATTATGTTATCAATGGAGATGCATAGACAAAAGCTGAGGTGTGGGGGTTGGTGGTGTATTACTCTTTTTGTTACTTTATGCTGTTGTATGAAAAAAAATGGGGCTGTAAAATGTATAATCTCTACAATTATGTAACTTACAACTAAATGTTTAATATATTATTATAAATTAAAAATGTCATTCTCAGAAGATGCTAATAACTTTTGGATTTCTTTCTTTATATTCCTCTATTGACCGCAACACTGGGGACTCATAAGACAATAGCAGAAAGATCTGCCAAGAGTTCTTCAACCTGGCACATTGCCTTCACTACATACATAAATATCCACAGGCAACGCTTCACATTCATGTGTCTGATGGCCATAGAAGCTAACGATGCCGCTGTCTAACACTGTCATCACCTTTGGGACTCGTCTTGAGAAAAGAACTGAGGGAAAAACTTAGAAAAATAAATATGGAAATGAACGCTGAGGCCAAACAAATATCTAATGTGAGTATTGTTATGGAAACTATTGTGTAACATACATAAGAAAAGATTTTAACAAGTGTCTGAGATCCATTTATGTTAAAATAGGTAAAACTGTCTCATTATTTATCTGCCTTTAAAATGGCTAAAGAACTTAGATTAGTCATATTGTATTTACAATTAATATTTAACAATGTTATTTATTAATATTTTTTTTATTTAATTGTTTTATCTCTGCATTTATCAGTAGAAAACTTTCATTAATGATATTGTATAGATGTTTCATATTATTAGTTATTTATGTATTTATTTATTTATTACATTTTTTAGTATGATTATTATTATTATTATTATTATTATTATTAAAAAATATATTTTATTATTATTATTTTTATTTATTTTTTGTTCTTGCAGAAATCAGAAAAAATATAAATATGTTTTATACAGTTGATGTTTAATAGTATTTTTTGATGATTAATATGTTATGTACAGTTGATATTAAAGATTGCTATTTTTATATTTATTTATATATTGTTTTTTTCCATTGAGTTTATGTTTGATATTAATACTATTTATTTTTTTAGCTCTTTGCAAACTTCAAAAACTTATATAAATTTTACACATAGCTGATGTTTAATATTGTTATTTTTATGTTTTTATTCATTCATTTATGCTTTTTTCAGAAACTACTAATTTAAAATAGGTTATATATTTTATATATAGCTGATATTTTGTATTCTTGGCAGTTTTAGATAATTTTTGCATTTACACATAATTATTTACTGCATGTAACAATTAAAATGTAAATGTAAAATTATTTTAAAAAATGTTGTTATTAATTAATTAGATTGAAATCATTAGATAGCAGTGAGTTAACTATAGGCATGCCTATAATGACCTCAAACAGTGCAGACCATCCATTGTGCATTCTGGGTCACTGTACCCCAAGCACAGAGGATTTTATGCTATAAGTATCCTGTATATGCCCTTATGCAATCTGAGAATATCTCATGACTATGGAACTGTAAATTATATTGTGTTAATTACCTTTTGTTAATATTGAAAAATACTGAGTATTTTGCAAATTTTTAAAGCATCTTATGTGCACTTGTATTTTTCTATTTTACCTTTGTTTGATACATTTTTAGTATCAGAGTTTTACTTCAATTAACAATTCTATGGCACGTGATGATGTTACAGTCACCCTGTCTTATATAAGCTATTGAAATATTCCAATGACCAAGTATGGGGTACTATGATCTTCTATGTTACTGAAAATCATCCTGCACCTATATAATATTTCATAACTAGTATAAGTCATTATATTGTATTTACTGATATCATAGGTTTATAATAAAAAAAAAAATTCAACATGATATAAAGTCATAGTATATTATACATTATGTGCTACAAAATCTTCTATGGGTCCATTTTGGGGCCACTCTTATTTTTGTGGCATTTCTTTCTACTTTGTAGGAGAATAATCTGACGACGGTCACAGAGTTTTTCCTCTTAGGATTTCAAGGTGGTCAACCTTTAAGAATTTTCCTATTCTGTCTGCTACTAATGGTTTACTGTGGGACAATATTTGGGAACCTCCTGATCATCACCCTGGTGTCCACCAGCAAGAACCTCCACACTCCAATGTACTTCTTTCTCACACAACTGTCCATCAGTGACATTTTATTACCGACTGATATCATCCCCAATTTGCTCCACCTTCTACTGAGTAATGGGGGGGCCATTACATTTATTGGCGGCATCACACAGTTCTATTTTTTTTGCGCCTTGGAAGCATTTGAGTGTTTTCTTCTTACCATGATGTCTTATGACAGATATGTGGCCATCTGTAACCCCCTCCGTTACACCTCTATCATGACAAGTAGACGTTGTGTGATATTGACTCTCATCTCTTGGGTGTCCGGATTTTCCATCTCTTTGATTTACACTTTAACAATTAAAAATTTGAAGTTTTGTGGACCCAATATCACTGACCATTTATTCTGTGACATTATCCCCTTTCTAGAGCTTGCCTGTTCCGACACCTTTCTTGTTTACTTGGAGATTTATTTAATAGGCATTCCCATTGTCTTCGTTCCAACCACAATCATTGTAGTGTCTTATACTTATATTGTTTTAGCTGTCGTAAGGATTCCCTCCAGCACCGGTAGACACAAAGCCTTCTCCACCTGTAGCTCTCACCTCATTGTGGTCTCAATATTTTACTGGACTATATTTAGTGTTTATGTTGTCCCAACAAAAGCACAAACACTTATAAGTAAAATGCTATCACTTCTCTACACTGTGGTTACTCCTTTAGTCAACCCTATTATATACAGTCTGAGAAATAAAGACATTTGGAAAGCCGTACAGGAAACAATCCATAAACACGAGATCTGGTAAATTATCAATAATATTATATACATCACAGAGGTTGTACCTACAGATACTGGAGGCATCAGCTTAATTGGTTTTATATGGAAATATTTCATTAGAAATTATTTCAATGTAAGACTCCATGAGTCTCAGGACAGACATTGATAGCATATCACTAGGATATATCAATGTCTAATCTGTGGGGGTCTGACTGCTTTGACTCTTGTCTATTGCTAGAAATAAGGGTGTTCTTACAGGGCCGATCAGAGCCTTGTGAACAAGCGCCGATCAACAAGAAAGCTTGTTGTTCGGCGCTCGTTTGCTCCTGTCACAAGGACCTAGTATGGGGACGAGCGATCGTTACTATGATCGCTCGTCTCCATACATTTCTATTTTGTCGGCAGCACATCTCCCGGTTGCCGACAACGATAATAGTTTCAGCATTTAAATAAGCCGATGAATGAGCGTTTGCTCTATTTACACAGGGCAATTATTGGCAACAAACGTGGCGGGAACGCTCGTTTGCCCGATAATTGGCAGACGTAAAAGGGCTCTAATTGGCTGTGAACTAGGAGAGTCTCATAGAATTTGTTTGATAACAAATTTTCTTTCTTTATTTCTTTCTTTCTTCCTTTAATTCTTTCTTTCTTTCTTTCTTTCTTTCTTTCTTTCTTTCTTTCTTTCTTTCTTTCTTTCTTTCTTTCTTTCTTTCTTTCTTTCTTTCTTTCTTTCTTTCTTATACTCTCAAGATCCTGTTCTAATTTTATACGGGGAGTACAGCTGAAAAAAACATAATTAATAACATAGAAATACATTGATATCCATTAGGCCACTTTGTCTCCACTTTCTTCAAGGACACATGCTCTGTCTTTGACTATAATGGGAGTAATTAATGGACTCGCTGACCTTAACCTATTGCCGATGCTCATCATGAGTGGCAGGATGTTGCAGCAGGAGGACGAGCGTACTCGCCCTGCTGATCGCGCAAGCATACCAAGTGTGCCCATTCGATCAGGCCATAATACACAGTCACAGCCATGATCTAACGGTGGGGATTAGAGGACCCTCTAAAAGTGAAAGAGTGAGGGGACCCACCTTTAATCAAGTCACAGGAAATCCCTGTGATGCGATTGAGGTCCATACTTTTTATAGATAGGCAGCCCAGGGTCCAGTTGTTAGGGCATACTTAGGCATGTCTTAACAACTACCTGTGTACTATATATACCAGTACATTATAGTAAAACATTTTTTACTAAAAATACCCCTATATGATACGGAAAAAAAAAGTTAAATGAATAAAAGAAAAAGAGTAATGTTAAATAAATTTAAAAAAATCTGTAATATATAAATAACACAAATGCATTAAAAATGCAAACTTTATTAAATACAAGTGCCAAAACATAAAATAATATACATTTAGAGAGCCATTCATTATGTCCTATGCCCTGTAGCTGTCGTATTCCATCTGTGTATGTGTCGTTAAGAGACACATACACAGATGAAATAAAACATGGCAGCCCCCAGTAAAGTAAGAAAGTGTTAATTAATGCTGAAAATGGCAATATCATCCAAGTATGCACAGGCAAAGTCCTGACATTGTTCTAACAGCCGGTCTACCAATCTTTGGAAGGTTGCTGGAGCATTTTTCATCCCAAAGGGCATTCCCAGGAACTCAACGAGTCCAAAGGGGGGTAATAAACGCAGATCGCTCCCATGTGTCCTCTGTTAGGGGTATCTGCCAGTAACCCTTGCTCAAGTCTAATGTTGTTACAAAACGAGCACTGGCCTGCCGATCCAGTAGATCATCAATCCGGGGCATAGGGTATGCGTCACTTTTGGTGGCATCGTTTAGGCACCGGTAATCTACGCAAAATCGCGTTGTACCATCCTTTTTGGGCATCAGTACCACAGGGGAGGCCCAGGGGCTCTAGGATGGCCTAATAATCCCAAGTTGCTTCATGTCACTCTTGATCATGTCCCGAACGGCGTTTTCCTGGAGTTTCCACATGGTGGTTGGTGAGAGTTGTCCGTCCAGGGACTGAGGAGAAAACGGAAGCTCTCTGTCCCAGCAAGGCTAGAATATCACCCTTTTGGATATCCGACAGATGGAGTCCCAGGGGCACTTGGCCCAGAGTACCCCCAGTTCGAACCAGATGTAGAAGGTTCAGGAGGGAGTTGTCTTCTTCCTTATCACTAGGGGGATAGCAGATGGCCAAAACAGGCAGGGACCGATCGTGGTACACTTTCAGCATGTTGATGTGGACAGTCTTTTGTTGCTGGCCACTAGGGTCCATGGCAATGACGTAGTTAGTCATTAAGTTTTCGGATAACTGGGTAAAATCCAATTTTGCTTGCAGCTTGTCGGCAGGGACAACGATAATCATGAGCACTTGTTGTCCTTCAATAAACTCATGGGTCCTGGCTTTCCAATCATACCAGGTCTTCTGGCGGTTCTGGGCCTCTCGCAGGTGTTATTTAGCCTAGGTAGTTAGTTGTGTAAGGGGATCTCGAAATTCCAGAACATAAGGAATGACAGAAAAAAATAGCTTGAAAAACTGAATTTCGGACAGCCCTGCTGTCTGGACTTGGACTCCTGTGGCAGCACTAAAGTCCAGTACTTTGGGGTTGTAGTAGGTTGGGGCAACTAATTGGGTTCAGGTGCGGGTGTAACCTTCCCAGCCTCTAACGAGCGTTCCAGGGTTTAAGTGGCGAAAAAATTCTAAGCGCGCTACAGTGTGTTTTAGAGTCTATTTTACCTTTTGGGACAGAAAGTTTTGTATGGACGGATGCGGTCCGTTATTGACTTTCGCCATCACCACCGGTGGTTCAAAGTAAAAAATGAAATCTTCAGGGAAGCGACCGGCGTCGTTTCTGACTCCGGAAGTTTACCACTAAAGGTTTCACCAAAAAATATGTACAGTTTTGTGGCGGTGGCATGCTCGGTTTACGCCCAACAAAAACGCTCGAAACGCGTAGTCGAAAACTTTAACAGAGTCGAAAACAGAACCGTGACCCGATGGACCCGAGCTAGGTGTCCATTTGTTCGCCTTGCAAAGCCAAACAATACAACATCTGACTCGGTCGTCTTTTCATAAAGGGGACTCCTCTTTTGCCCCATAAACATGGCAGAATGCCCTTATTTAGAGCTTAATATTGTCAGTTTTACCAAACTATTTCCGTAACCGCTCAATGTGTAGTTACGAGCCCCAAACTATTATATGTCACCATCTCCTGAGTATGTACAGCAAGACTCGTGACGATACGTCGCGCGCTTAGTGAGGAAACACCTGGTTAGCGACGCCTGTTTCGTTAGAAGCTGGGAAGGTAACACCTGCACATGAACCCAATTGGTTTCCCCCAACCTCCTACACCCCCAAGTACCGGACTTTACTGCTGCCGCAGAGGTCCAATTCCAGGTAGCAGGGCTGTCCAAAATTGAGTACTTAAAGCTCTTTTTTTCGGACAGCATTGTGGACAAAATTGTTGAGCAAACAAATCTCTGCTCAATAATTTATTGCTGTCAACCCCGGTAGTTTTTATGCCAGGCCATACAGGTGCGATGATCCCTTCCACCCAGGTCTCTCAATGCCCCATTGGCCCAAACCAGCATAGGAGAGGTTGGTCAGACCGGGCCAACCGATGGAGGTTCCCATCCATTTGTAAATCTCTATATTTTTTCGGGGGAAATTGTGGGAAAAAATATTAATGAGGGGCCTAACTTTAAAAAGGCTGTCAAAATTGGGGTCATCCTTGGGGGAGGGCACTGGGAGTTGTCACTAAAGTGAACCAATTTATGAAGGTCTTCAAAGCAGGGTCTGGTTATTGTATCGCGGTACAGAGTACAGTGATAGAAAATGTCCGTGGACCAGTAGGATCTCACTTTGGGCTTTTTAGTGAGACCCATGTTGAGGACTAACCCCCAATATTCCAGCATTTCTGCACAATTGGTTGGTTGCCAACGATTGGGCTGGGCATAAAAGGAGTTGGGGTGTTCTGAAAAAAGTTTGTGGGCATAAATGTTGGTTTGGTCTTTCATAAGCTGAATGAAATTGTTTGTAAAGAACAATTTTAAAAAGTCCATTACAGGCAGGCCTTCCATCTGCACATGAATTCCTGCCGCAGCAGTAAACTCTGGGAATTGGGGGGTGTAATTGGTTGGGGGTGACCAATCAATGCTGGCAGTACCAGGGTCAGGCAGAACAGCAGATTCAGGGTCAGGCAGTATCTGGACGCTAACACTCCTGCGACTACAAGGAGGTTCCTCACTGTCACTGGAGGAGGAGGACAAGAAAATTAACTCTGGTTCCTCATTGCTCGCTGAGCCTGTATCAGACGTGATTATGGCATATGCCTCTTCAGTGGTGAAATGTCTCTCTGCCATGTTATAAATGTGTGTGAATATATATATGTACTATATATACACATGTAGCTCAGTGAACTGTAACAAACACTTGTATAACAATTTTTTATTTATTTTTTCAAATAAAACACTATTTATTGTGCACCTGTGGCATTGCCTGTGGCGGTGGTGTCATGACGACAGGAGGTCTGCTCGGAGCTGGTACCTCTATGGGTCTGCGGAGTGGTGGAATGGCATTTGGCAGTCTGAATTCAAATCCAGTGGTGCTGGTTGCAGATCCACTTGCTTGACGGCCGTCATCCCTGCTGCTCTCTCCTGTTATTTTTGGAGGGCTCTGCGGGGGCGGGTCTTACTGGAGACCGGGCGGCTTCTTTCCCTGCTCTCTTCATGTCCCCTGCGCCGCAGAGGAACTCTGACCTGTCTCTCTCTCCTCCCAGTGATATCATCGGTGGTAGAAGGTCTTCCCTGTTGTCTTTGAGAAGATCTGAGTCTTTGGATAATAATGGCCTGACCTATAAAGAGGTTTTAAATTATTAGAATTTTACACATTTTTATCAATTACTTTTGGGTCACAGGGACGGACCCTATTGCTGTTATGGGAATTAGGGAGAGGGGAACCCTTGCAAAGATCAGTTCAACTATGGTCTGAGTAAAGCTGCTGAGTATAGATGTCACAAGGCAGGGGGCGTTTCTGACCTGTCTGTGTCCATTTTGAAAAAACCAGGTGTGCTGTCACGGTCGCACTTTGACCCTCCAGTCTTGGCGGTTCTTTCTCCCTTTGTATCTAAATATTGTATGGTATATAAGAAACTGAATTGTGAGATAAACATGGCCTGAGGAAGACACTGGTACAGTGTTGAAACGCGTAGCCACTATTGTTTGAATAAATAGATATTTTTTTTTATATTACTTGGTCTACAACTCTTCCTATTTGACTGAGCCACGCAGCAGCGCCTCGCGAAGGTCCTCTCTTTTCAGTGATTATTTTAATCACTTCGTCAAGCGGTGACCTTTTGGTCAAAAGGTCTGGATCTGGGCAGCAGCACCTGTGGATTATCGTTACGTTCTAACCTTCTGTCATAAGGTGAGCATGGTATCTTACTACCCCCAGCTTGCCTAATCTCATTGACCTGCACCATGTGGCGCCGTTTTTTTTGCTTTTATTCCCTCAAGGCAGGGGTGGAACTGTGCTGAAGGTAAAACTGCCCCCAAGGAAAAGAAATAGAAGTTGGAAAATGCACTGTCTAACTAAAACATTACCCAACAGACCCCAGGGATAACCCCTCCCAGGAAAGTTCCTATAGGGTGGGAATATTGTCCATCTCTTTCCAAACATGTCACTTACCTTGATTTTCGGGCCGGCTCAGCCATGCATCATTGTCAGCAGTCATCTGACGCAGCTCTCGGGAACTCATGGCTTAGTTACCTGAGGCTGGCTTGATGGAAAATTCGAGAACTAAGTTCTCAGGTGGCCCCAGTGTTATTGGGCCTTGATCAAGGATCAATAAGACGCTCGGAAAGTAAACACTAGATGTGTAATACAAACTAGTTCGCTCTTCCGGAACCAAAATGAAGTGTCAGCAAAAGCATCAACTCAGGAAATGGCGCTGATGTCACAGTGCTCAAGGATTATATAACTTCTTGTCATTATGACATCATATGTGAGTGTGACCTCACCCACTCATAATAAGTGACCTCCATCCCTGATATTAGCTCTGTGACATCACTACATGGACCACACCCTGTCATAATATGTGACCCCCAACCCTGATATTAGCTCGGTGACATCACTACAGTGACCACACCCTCTCATAGTGACCTCCAACCCTGATATTAGCTCTGTGACATCACTGCAGTGACCACACCCTGTCATAATAAGTGACCCCCAACCCTGATATTAGCTCTGTGACATCACTACAGTGACCACACCCTGTCATAATAAGTGACCCCCAACCCTGATATTAGCTCTGTGAGATCACTGCAGTGACCACACCCTGTCATAATAAGTGACCTCCTACCCTGATATTAGATCTGTGACATCACTACAGTGACCACACCCTGTCATAATAAGTGACCTTTACACCTGATATTAGCTCTGTGACATCACTGCCATGTTACTTGCAGCCAAATGATGACTCCATATAGCGGAATGGGAAGATGTCATCTGTTATACTATATATATATATATATATATATACAGCACGTTAATTTATTTTGCATCGCTGTCGCTGAAATTGTATAATCCGCATATTTCCGCATCGACAGTAAAAACAGCACCTAACAACGTTTTTAGGTTCGGATTTTACTTGCGTTCATCTGCGGTTTTGATCCGATATTTCTGGATTACATTTTGCAACGTATGTATGAAGCCTAAGGCTCAATGCACACGATGCGTATTACGTGCGGTTTTGCGTGTGAAAATCTCATGTACATGTTGTGTCAAATCCACAGAGTGTCAATTTACATTGAGTTTCCGCTTACAAATTGTATCTGCCGAGTTTTAAGGAGAAACGCACCAAAATCAGCAGCATGAAAACCGCGTCAGAAAACACATCGAAAAACGCGCAATTGGGGGCAGTTGTTACCGGCAAAATTCCTGCGCTTTCTTGCGATTCAAATGCGTATTTTCCCCATCAAATTACGCAACGTCTGTATAAAGCCTAAGTGGGAGATTCCTGTTCACCACTGACTGATATGTAACACCCTCATCCTTTATAATCTGCAGCAGCTGAGATGTGTATTATGAGGTTCTGCAGCAGCTGAGATGTGTATTTTATGAGGTTCTGCAGCAGCTGAGATGTGTATTATGAGGTTCTGCAGCAGCTGGGATGTGTATTATGAGGTTCTGCAGCAGCTGATATGTGTAATATGAGGTTCTGCAGCAGTTGGGATGTGTATTATGAGGTTCTGCAGCAGCTGAGATGTGTATTATGAGGTTCTGCAGCAGCTGAGTTGTGTATTATGAGGTTCTGCAGCAGCTGAGATGTGTATTATGAGGTTCTGCAGCAGCTGGGATGTGTATTATGAGGTTCTGCAGCAGCTGAGATGTGTATTATGAGGTTCTGCAGCAGCTGAGATGTGTATTATGAGGTTCTGCAGCAGCTGAGATGTGTATTATGAGGTTCTGCAGCAGCTGGGATGTGTATTATGAGGTTCTGCAGAAGCTGAGATGTGTATTATGAGGTTCTGAAGCAGCTGAGATGTGTATTATGAGGTTCTGCAGCAGCTGAGATGTGTATTATGAGGTTCTGCAGCAGCTGAGTTGTGTATTATGAGGTTCTGCAGCAGCTGAGATGTGTATTATGAGGTTCTGCAGCAGCTGGGATGTGTATTATGAGGTTCTGCAGCAGCTGAGATGTGTATTATGAGGTTCTGCAGCAGCTGAGATGTGTATTATGAGGTTCTGCAGCAGCTGAGATGTGTATTATGAGGTTCTGCAGCAGCTGGGATGTGTATTATGAGGTTCTGCAGAAGCTGAGATGTGTATTATGAGGTTCTGAAGCAGCTGAGATGTGTATTATGAGGTTATGCAGCAGCTGAGATGTGTATTATGAGGTTCTGCAGCAGCTGAGATGTGTATTATGAGGTTCTGCAGCAGCTGAGATGTGTATTATGAGGTTCTGCAGCAGCTGAGATATGTATTATGAGATTCTGTAGCAGCTGGGATGTGTATTATGAGGTTCTGCAGCAGCTGAGATGTGTATTATGAGGTTCTGCAGCAGCTGAGATGTGTATTATGAGGTTCTGCAGCAGCTGAGATGTGTATTATGAGGTTCTGCAGCAGCTGAGATGTGTATTATGAGGTTCTGCAGCAGCTGAGATATGTATTATGAGGTTCTGCAGCAGCTGGGATGTGTATTATGAGGTTCTGAAGCAGCTGAGATGTGTATTATGAGGTTCTGCAGCAGCTGAAATGTGTATTATGAGGTTCTGCAGCAGCTGAGATGTGTATTATGAGGCTCTGCAGCAGCTGAGATGTGTATTATGAGGTTCTGCAGCAGCTGAGATGTGTATTATGAGGCTCTGCAGCAGCTGAGATGTATTATGAGGTTCTGCAGCAGCTGAGATGTGTAATATGAGGTTCTGCAGCAGCTGGGATGTGTATTATGAGGTTCTGCAGCAGCTGAGATGTGTATTATGAGGTTCTGCAGCAGCTGAGGTTTGTATTATGAGGTTCTGCAGCAGCTGAGGTGTGTATAATGAGGTTCTGCAGCAGCTGAGATGTGTATTATGAGGTTCTGCTGCAGCTGAGGTTTGTATTATGAGGTTCTGCAGCAGCTGAGATGTGTATTATGAGGTTCTGCAGCAGCTGAGACATGTATTATGAGGTTCTGCAGCAGCTGATTCCAGGATGGACACAACTGCATTGTAAAACCATTGTAATTGGCGGTAAAACGTGCACAATTTTGGACCGTGTTCTCAGTACCGCAACATATGAAGCCCAGATAACAATCAGTATTGATTACAATTATTTATTATAGAAAAGTGTAACATTCACTTTCCTCGTTCGCCGTTCTTTTCGGGGAATCTGTCAAGGTTTCCGCCCCCTTTGAGGGCAAAAATAACTTATTTTTCTTTCCTGCGGAAACTCTGCACGAAAGGGCTGCCGCTTCTCTCTATCCAGCACTGATAGAGTGAAGAGGCTGCTGATCAGAGTTGGATAGAGAGAAGAGGCTGCCGATCAGAGCTGGATAGAGAGAAGAGGCTGGCAATTTGTGCTGGATAGAGAGAAGGGGTCACCCATTCTCTCTATCCAGCACTGATCAGCAGCCTCTTCTCTCTATCAGTGCTAGATAGAGAGAAGGGGCTGCCGATTAGTGCAGTGCAATATCTCTCTCTACGTGTAAAGAGAAGCATAGAAAACGGGTCCGTAAATAAGGGTGGAATACGGGTGACTACGGGCACGGGTCCATAAATACGGGTGACAAAGGACCCGTATTTACGCCAGTATTTACAGGAGGGAAAAAATCCGGTCATGTGTTTGGGGCCTTATGCAGTATAATAAAGGGGGCACTTCCACTTCAGAGAAAAGCACAGGATGTATACAGAGCCATAAAGTATAAAAGCAAAAATCCATGTCTGCCGGACAGCAAGAAGTTATACAGTCATTGTTTTCTCCTCTTTATAACATGTTTGTATCTACTGGTAATATCTTTCTCCCCTAACCACGCAGACTGGCGGCATGTGAGAAAAGTAGACAGGTAGGGGGGTACAGTCCATGTCACCTGAGCGCTGCCTAATAAATAATAATAATAATATTGAGAGAAAAATCTATTTTTTTTAATTTTTATTTTATTTCAAATGTTTTTGTTAAAGGGAATGTGTTGTTAGCAAAAAAAAAATTTTTTATTTTTATTTCAACAATTAGTGTGTGGGTGATTAAACATTGTTCACATTTTTTTATTTTTTTTCACGAGTCAGGAAATATTCTAAATTGGATTCAATTGGATTCTAATTTATAATATTTACCATTTCTGGTCACTAGATGGAGCCATTCCAAAAATTGCAGCATTGCATGTGGAAAAGCAACCACATTGCTTTATGCTGCAAAATTGGGTAAAAAGCCCTCGCTCTAGTGAGCTCTCAGCATCCCCCCCTCCTTTATCCTGGCTAGTGCCGGGATAAACGAGGGGATTGAACAGTCTAACCTCCTACACTGTGTGTCGCCATTTTTTGAGCTAACACACAGTGTAGTAGGTTTACATACAGTAGTAAACACACACAAACACGAACATACAAAGAAATCTCTTACCTGCTCCTGCCGCCGCGTCTCCCTCCGGCCCGTCCGCTCCGTCTGCTGCCGCTGGTCCAAGTGCACAAGTCCGGAAGCCGCGACCGGAAGTAGTAATCTTACTGTCCGGCCGCGACTTCCGGTCCACAAGAAAATGGCGCTGGACGGCGCGCTTTTCAAATTGGACTGTGTGGGAGCGGTGCATGCGCCGTTCCCACACAGACGGCGTACATTGAAGTGGATGGAACGGGCCCCGTTCGCAGTCCCTATGGGACTGGAGCTGCCGTATTCCATGTCTGTATGTGTCGTTAATCGACACATACAGAAATGGAAAAAAAAATGGCAGCTCCCATAGGGAAGAAAAAGTGTAAAAATAAGAAAAAGTAACACACAAACACACAAATTAATCCAAACGTTTTTAATAAAGCACTAACATCTTTAACATATTAAAAAAAAAAATTGTGGTAACACTGTTCCTTTAAGCTGACTAATTATTAATAATGAAATCATTTAATCCTGGAGAATTGTGAGTGTAATCTCCAGCCCGGCAGATCTCACATCAGGATATTCAGTCTGGTGGAGATATTTCTGATGGAAATAATAGATCTTATGTTGTAAATGTTGATGTTATAATTGTTTCCTGTGATGTTATAAGGTCTCGGATAACATAATCTTAATGATATTATCGGCGGCTTATTCTAATGTCTTGACGTTACAGCAGAAGACGCTCTAAGGACCCGTGATGGGCGATGGCGCTCTGCATCTCGGCTTTTGTGGCTTCTGATCTTTCTCCTTAGACATCTTGGAATCCAACATCTTCTACTTATGAATGACTCCATGCTTGACAAGGCCTCCTTCACATGACGTTCTAAAGTCAAGAGTGACTCCATGCTTGGCCCGGCCTCCTTCACATGACGTTCTAAAGTCAAGAGTGACTCCACTCTTGGCCAGGCCTCCTTCACCTGACAACCGAAGGGCCTGCTGATGTTCTCCTCCTCAATATATACAACCTCCTCCACTACATCCGATTCCTCCTCATCCTCCTCTAGAATGGTCTCCAGAATTGGCCGAAAAGAGACTTTGGCAAACTTTGATGGCCAGAATGCCGGCTCTGCCTCCTCCACCATCTTTCTCCACATCTCATCTGGGAGCTCCTCCTCGTCACCTTCCTTCATCCTGTTCAGAAAGTCCAAATCTCTTTCCAACACGACCAATCCTCACAAAGTCCAAATATCTCGCCAACACTAAATATCTCCACTGACAACTAAAACCCTCAAATAGGTGTTAGCTCTGCGGCTCCTTATATAATGTGAGTGATGTCACAACGTGCGGGGGCAGAGCCAACTTTCACAACATTCCGTCACATCTTCAGCAGCTGCGTTAGTTATTTAAAGGGCCATGCAGCCAATTCACTGTAGGGAAACTAGTCAGGAAGTTCTCCTTTGCTATACACAAAAGGCAACAACATCAGTATCTGTATATAATGCGATGTTACAGATGAGACGTAAAACACAAATCATTTATAACTGATAGATAGATAGATAGATAGATAGATAGATAGATAGATAGATAGATAGATAGATAGATAGATAGATAGATAGATAGATAGATAGATAGATAGATAGATAGATAGATAGATAGATAGATATAGATAGTGTGAAAGCAAAAATATTTTCCAAAGTGTTTTAGACTTACTGTATACCTTATATACTCATATCCTTATATGCTTGTACAAGTTAGTAATATTAGAAGGTAGATGCTCTGGGACTTTAAGGCAGTAGTGCCGTGTGCAAAACACTACGCAGCAATAATAATAATTAAAATGGAGAATTATAGTGCCGTGTGCAAAACACTACGCAGCAATAATAATAATTAAAATGGAGAATCATAGTGCCGTGTGCAAAGCACTACGCAGCAATAATAGGGAAGATAAGGGAACGGCCCCTCTAACAGCCAATTGAGTTGTGGAACTTTATTTAAACTTTCTGACTCATTTGTTGATGCAATTTTGTTATGATCTGAATATAAATATCCGCTGCTGATAAGAATAAAGTAGAAGCATTTTCAAACAGTAACGTGTCTGTGTGTTTTTGCTACTCCGAGCTGCTTGTACTCATAAATTGATTTTTAAAGCTAATTTGGAGCTGGATGGAACTCAAGGCGTAGTGGGATGCTAAATTGCACTCACGATAGATAGATAGATAGATAGATAGATAGATAGATAGATAGATAGATAGATAGATAGATAGATAGATAGATAGATAGATAGATAGATAGATAGATAGATAGATAGATAGATAGATATCCGCCCAGGTTCCCAAGGAGTAAGCAGCACTGAACATGAGCTCCTGAGTCTACTTCAATATATACCTTGTAATGAGCAAACTGTAAGGCATAACCTGGATAATACAGACTCCATGGAAGACAGGAGGAAGCAGGACTAAAAGTTCTTCATGAAAAATAAGAAATGTAAAGATTTGAAAGAAAAAACAAGAATTTTGCTTAGAGGACAGACTGCAGCAGAGAACATCAAGTCTGACCGAGTCCAGAGAACTGAGCATCCAAAAGGTAAGAACTTCCTGCAACACCAACACAATCCTACTAGAAAGACAACACCAGAGATATAAGGATTTATCTAAAAAATGGAAAATCACAATTTAGAAATGCAGAATAAAGTAAATGTCCATAAGAAGGAGTTTGGGATAGAAGATTCAGACAACAGGGGGTCCGGCACCTTGGAAATCACATACTCCGAAGGGCAGAGGAGCATTCAAGCGAGGAAAGCCATAAAACATGCCACAATCAGACAAAATCCAGAGACACTTCATGCTGACTTTACCTCTAAAGAAGAAGTCAAGAGGAAAACAAATGTATCATTCTACACTGAGCACCGCTCCGCCTGGCACACAGCCCTGTGCCAGCACTATAAGGACATATCAAAGTGTGGCATCAATAAGGGCCGACAGATCAGAATAAAAGACACAGGAAATGATGGGAGTATTACACTTACCATAAGTCTATATAATAACGGCACCGTTCTCATACAAGGCAATGAGGACAAACTAGAGGAATTCCAAGAAATCTTTCATCATATTAAAGACCAGGCCCAAACTTACAAAGAACAACAAACTCCAGCAACTCAGACCAGAGATGGACATACAGAGACAATCTCCAGCGACACCCCCGCTGCCCCATGTCCCAATGTCCCACACCCCTCACCCGACACCCTCAGAGACTGTTTATCTCAATTAGAAAGAGACTTTGTGCAATTCAAAGACGAACTTCAAAGAAATCTTGGTGACAAAAACACAAATGACCAAGTAATTAAAGAGATAAACAAACTGAAATGTGAACATGCATCAGCTCTGCAGGAAATACAACGTACACTCCGAGAGCTGCAACAAGAAAATGCAAAGCTCAGATTAGAGATAGAAAATCTAAAACCACAAACACAAAGTTCAGGAACAAAGGAGAGCGCTGACGTAAGGACTGCCAATGACCAGGGCGCTAGTACATCAAATCACCCAAACCCAATACATATTCCTGAAATTAATGAAAATAAACTAGGAGAAAAGAGAGCAATACAAGTGGGTACAAAGCCGACCGCCAACCAAACCTCCAGCACAGAACCACAGCAGCACCACATACCACCACCAAGCAGGACCCAGGACACAAGTATCAGACAAGCCACCCGCAAGTCACAATGTCCTGATACTGTCCTAATAATTGACTCTAATGGCAAATACCTTAATACACGGCGACTCTTCCCAGGAAAAAGGGTCAGTAAAATTCACTGTGCAACTATCCAACAAGTCACATCAGTCATCAATAACCCACATTTTACCAATCCAAACCATATCATTATACACACGGGTACAAACAACCTCCAAGACCAGCAACAGCAAATTGCAGAACAACTGACCCAACTAGCAAAGACGGCACAACAAAAGTTCCCTGGCAGCAAAATAATTATATCATCCGTGCTCCCAAGAAAGGATGTACCCAACGAGATCACCCAGGCCATCAACACAGAGCTGGCAGCGAACATCAGCTCAATGTCAAACATCAGCCTGGCACAGCACCCCTCCATAGAGCAGCACCATCTGTATGATGACAAACACCTCAACAAACGAGGGGTCAGCCTTCTGGCCAAAGAACTGAAAGACATTGTGCTGAACAGACCCCCCAGACCTGGACCCCACACCAGCCAAAGCCAAAACATGGAGACATCACTAACAATGAAAAGACCCCAAACTCCACACACCTCACTACACCCAGGAGAAAAAACACTTTACCCAAGGTCAGACCAACAGAGGCAAAAGCCATGGAGGAAACCCCCTGCCTCACACAGAGACACACAGGGTAGAACATGGAGGAAACCCCCTGCCTCACACAGAGACACACAGAGCAGAGACATGGAGGAAACCCCCTGCCTCACACAGAGACACGCAGAGCAAAGACATGGAGGAAACCCCCTGCCTCACACAAAGACACGCAGAGCAGAGACATGGAGGAGATAAAGACCCTGCTCAGCACTCTATGTAGAAAACGAATGTGACTGTACAACACGAGAACATCTACAACACATCCAGCAGTCACATCTCCAGCCCGTCCTATACAGCACCGCTCATTACAAGGTATATGGACACACAATGACGTCCTTTATAATCAGCAGCTGGAATATTCAAGGCCTCAACGCCTCAGCCTTTGGATGCAAAATTAACGATCCAGACTTCAACCAAAGAC
Organism: Rhinoderma darwinii; assembly: GCF_050947455.1. Classification (NCBI taxonomy): domain Eukaryota; kingdom Metazoa; phylum Chordata; class Amphibia; order Anura; family Rhinodermatidae; genus Rhinoderma; species Rhinoderma darwinii. Next base: position 425,283,275 of record NC_134689.1, read on the forward strand.
TGAAAAATATTGATATACAAATCCTCCTGGAAACATGGACTAGGACAGAGAATGAATCCCTGGTGCCCACTGGATACAGGGAAATCTCTGTCCCCGCCCTGAAAAATAAACACATCAAGCAGGGCCGGTGTTCAGGAGGAATATTAGTCTGGTACAAAGAGGAGCTCCATGAGCAGATCAAAGCCGTGAAGCGAGGAGACAGCCACATCTGGATAAGAATAGGCAGCTCCATCCTCACCTCTCTGTCTGACATGTACCTCTGTGCAACGTACATCGCACCGCCAGAGTGCCCGTACTCCAACCCAGACAGCTTTGAGATTATATAAAGGGAAGCCGCCCATTTCCAGACCCTGGGCAGCGTTCTCATCTACGGAGACCTCAATGCAAGAACGGGGAGAGATAAAGACTACCTGACCAATGATGGAAACATCTTCATCTTTGGAGCAGAGGCCGACTGTCATAACTCTCTACAGAGAGAGAGAAACAGCTACGACAGCACCGTCAACAAAAGCGGGAAAAAACTATTGAATCTATGTCGAAGCTTAGGACTCCACATACTGAATGGCCGCACCAAGGGAGACTCTTTAGGAAGGTATACACTAAACTCCCATGTAGGCAGCAGCGTAGTAGACTATACCATCACAGACATGGACCCCGCAAACATTGGCACACTCATAGTCAATCCACAAACGCACCTGTCAGATCACAACCAATTACTTCTATACGTCAAATCCACAAACAAACCATCTACACAAAAACCACATCAAACCGGCCTCTTCAACCTGCCGCCATCTTATAAATGGTCCAAAACGTCAACTACAAAATATAAAGAGACAATGAACAGACCAGAAGTGCAGGAGATGCTTCACAACCTCTACAACAAGGTGTATGAGACAAGCCCAGCAGGGGTAAATCAGGCCGTAAATGACCTCAATAATATATTTTATACCATGACAGAGAAGTCTGACATGAAAAGATGTGACTACAAGAGGCCACAATAAATACATCCTAACGGTTGGTTTGACTGTGAGTGCAAAGAAGTAAGGAAGACCCTAAGAAATGCCTCAAATAAGAAGCACCAAGACCCAAACAACACCGGTCTGAAGGAGGCCTAAAACAACATACAGAGGCAATACAAGACCATCCTCCGAAAGAAAAAACAAAGGCACATTTCCACCAAACTTACCTAACTCCAAGATGCCCTCCATGACAACTCGTTCTGGGAATTATGGAAACACATGGGCAAAAATTGCAAGAAAAACAACCTTCATATTCAAAATGGCAACATCTGGCTCAAATATTTCAGGGATCTCTACAAAGATATCCCGAAAGACGAACAAAGCCAAGAACAAAAACAAATAATATCAAAATTGAAGGTGATGGAGGAAACACTTAAAGATTCTCAAAACCCCCTGGACGCACCAATAACACTGCAAGAAGTAACAGAGAGAACCTCAGACATAAGGTGTAAAAAATGCAGCGGCCTAGACGGAATTTCACCAGAAATTATAAAACACAGCCCGCCAGAAATACAGGCCGCGATAGTAAAACTATTTAATATGGTGCTGAATGCCGGCTACTTCCCTCAAATCTGGAACCAAGGCCTCATAACACCAATCCACAAGAGTGGGGACAGGTACGACCCAGCCAACTACCGAGGGATATGTGTCAGCAGCAACCTGAGGAAACTGTTCTGCAGCATCCTGAATAAGAAAATCCTCAGCTTCCTCACCCAGCACAATGTCCTCCACCAAAGCCAAGCTGGGTTCATGCCAAACCACCGCACCACTGACCACATCTTCACCCTGCGCAGCCTCATCAAGAGCCACGTCCACAATACAATGCATGGGAAGATTTACGCCTGTTTTATGTACTTTAAGAAGGCCTTCGACTCAGTGTGGCACCCGGGCCTATTCCTGAAACTGCTGGAGAGCGGAATAGGAGGTAAAACCTATGACATCATCAGAAGCTCCTACACAGAGAACAGATGCAGCGTGAAGGTGAACGGGAGAAGAACGGCGGATTTCCAGCAGAGCCGAGGAGTCCGACAAGGCTGCAGCCTCAGTCCAACGCTCTTCAACATCTACATCAATGAACTGGCCACAGCTCTGGAATCCTCCTCAGCACCAGGTCTCGCCCTCCATGACACCCAGGTGAAATTCCTGTTGTATGCAGATGACCTTCTGTTGCTATTGCCAACCGAGAAAGGTCTCCAAGACAACCTGCAAATCCTAGAAAAATTAAGCTCCACTTGGGCACTACCCATCAATGCAAAGAAAACCAACATTATGGTGTTCCAGAAGAGAAACTCAAAATCCCCCAGGCATTCGACCCTCACACTAAATAACGCCACACTCACAGCAACCAACAGGAACACCTACCTGGGCCTAGAAATCAACCAATCAGGAAGCTTTAAACAAGCCATAGAGATGCTGAAAGACAAGGCGTGCAAAACCTTCTATGCCATTAGAAGAAAACGCTATCATCTCAAACCACCAGTGACGGTCTGGCTTAAGATCTTTGACTCCCTCATCTCCCCAATCCTCCTTGTATGCCAGTGAAGTCTGGGTCCGGACACATACCCAGACTGGTCAAGGTGGGATTCCAGCCCAACAGAAATTTTCCACCTAGAATTCTGTAAACACCTTCTCCAAGTCCATCGGAGTACCACAAATAGTGCCTGTCAGGCAGAACTGGGCAGATTCCCACTACACCTCACAATCCAGAAGAGGGCGCTATCATTCTGGGCCCATCTACACAGCAGCAGGCAAAGTTCCTATCACCATAAAGCCCTGCTACACCAAGGGGTCCCAGGTAAACCAGGCCCCCCAGAAAATCTCACCCTGACCCGGCCTGAAGAAAATGTCACTCAGCGCGGCCTCACAAAAGCCGAAATCAAGGAGACAATAAACAAAGGCCAAGAGGAGTATATCAGTGACTGGAGGAACGACATAAAGACATCCCAGAAACTGACAATATACCGGAGTCTACAGCGGGAATATAAACTGGCGCCATATCTGGAGAAACTGCCAAACCCCAGAGACAGACAGATCCTGAGCCGCTACAGACTGAGCGCCCACAACCTGCTCATCGAATCCGGGCGCCACAGACAGAACTACAAGCCCAGGGAGAGCCGACTGTGCCAACAGTGCGACCAGGAGGCCGTGGAGGATGAGGCCCACTTCCTGCTACACTGCTCCAAATACTCAGCAGTGAGGGACACTCACTTCAGGAGACTCTCTGATCTCTTACCGGACTTCAGCTCCATGGAAGAGGAAGATAAACTCTACATCCTGCTGGGTGAAGAGGAAACCACAGTGGGCATAGCGGCACAATATGTCACTGCATGCCATAGACTGAGAGAGACATGATATGCCATGGACTTGTATAACCCCGACCCTAAATGTGTCCCTATCCCCCAATCCCTCAGTCCCTATCCCTCATTCCCTTACTTCTTACTTGCTTTGGCAATGCTAATATGTATTTGGTCCTGCCAATAAAGCTTCTTTGAATTGGATAGATAGATAGATAGATAGATAGATAGATAGATAGATAGATAGATAGATAGATAGATAGATAGATAGATAGATAGATAGATAGATAGATAGATAGATATAAATTAGATAGATAGATAGATAGATAGATAGATAGATAGATAGATAGATAGATAGATAGATAGATAGAAATTAGATAGATAGATAGATACATAGATATATAGATAAAGTCCAAATACAATGTCAGCCGCACAGCCGTGTAAATCGTAGGTGTGTGCCGACCTGCCCAGGTCAGGGCTAACAGACCTGCTGTAGTAGAATCCAAAAATCAGGCAGCACTCCAAGGTATAAGCAAGGTAGAAAAAGGTGCTTTATTGGTCCATATACACACGACGTTTCAGCTCAACACAGGAGCCTTTTCACTTGAGTGCTTTCCACTTGGAGTGCTGCCTGATTTTTGGATGATAGATAGATAGATAGATAGATATTAGATAGATAGATAGATAGATAGATAGATAGATAGATAGATAGATAGATAGATAGATAGATAGATAGATAGATAGATAGATAGATAGATAGAGCTGAATATCAGGCCATGTGCACGTTACCAGTGAAAGGATGAACCAACTCCTTGGTATAAAACAGACGGCAAAGACAGAGAACAAGCAACAGCACCAATACCTCAAAGACGGAGAGATGCCGGCCCACCCACCACAAAGTGAACAGAACAAGCAACGCCCCCGCCCCACATCCGAACCCCCCCAAGCACAACCGAACCTTTCTCTGAGCTTGAGAAAGGCTTGGATGCGAAGCGAAACGTCGCCCACCCCGCGGTGGACAAACCAACATCTCTCTATCCCTGGCGCTGCCACCCGCCCTCAAGTGGCAGGTGGGCTCACACAATTTGATCAAAACCTCCCTATTGTAAGTAGATTCAGCAGTAATGCATATTTATTTCTATTTTGTATTTAGGTGAAACTGGTTTTCCAAGAGTTCTGTCGCTGTTTTCTAGTGTACTAATATATACATATATATATATCATATACACACACACATACATATATATTTTTATTTTCCATTTTTTTATTTTATTTATCACAATTTCCTGTTGTATACATAATCAACAAGCAATAAAGAAATCATTTTTAATCCCACCCTCTAAGACGGGCCGAGTTTCAACTCCTTCAATCCCATTTTCCCCACATTGTGTTATTATTCTGATTCCCCATATTTTTTTTTTTAATGAAATATGAAAAGTTATATTATTATATTTTCAACATAATTTTTCCATATTTTAACTTCTAAGGGATTATTTGAGAGCCACTTTCTTACAATTTGCACTTAGATGTCTACGTATCTGACTATCTCATACCTCCCAACCATTCCAGATTCAGCGGGACAGTCCTTGGGGTGTCCCGCTGTCCCAGGCGGCTGGCGGTATATCACGGTATCAACTGTATCTGCGTCCTCAGTACATAGATACAGTTGAACCCTGCTTCAGCATTAGTAGAGCACGAAGGAGCTCCTCCACTCGTCAATGACTCCCCAAGCACAGCGCCACGTTCTTTAACAACTTCTCGACATTTGCTGTATGGATACATCGTGGAAAGCTAATGCTTCCCACATTTTGCCGTATTCATACGCTAAATGATTGGCACCGGCTCAGAAGCTGAGTCGGTGCCATCATCTCCGGATGTCAGCGGTATCTTACAGCTGACATCCAGCTGTAATGGCGGGGACCGAAATTAGCTTTGATCCCCACCATTAACCCTTTAAATGCAGCGCTCAAATGCGATCGCTGCATTTAAGGTGTTACAGCTCATCGGAACCCTGGCAATGAAATTCCGGTGGCTGCAATGGCAACCGGGGGCCTAATACTGGCCTCCCGGTCTGCCTAACACAGAAGCCGTTCAGCACCCGCCCAGCGGCGGAGCCTGAACGTCTTCCGTAGCCGCCGGCAAGATGGCGCCGGCTCAGGAGTTGAGCCGGCGTCATCAGCGGTGGATTTCAGCTGTATGTTACAGCTGACATCCACCTATAATGGCAGGAATCGGAGCTAGCTCCGATCCTTGCCATTAACCCCTTAGATGCAGCGATCGAAAGCGATCGCTGCATCTTAGCGGTTGCTAGAAGATCGCCAGCCCTGACATGCAATCAGGGCTGCCGACTGCTGCTTTGGCAACAGGAGACACAGTGGCCTCCTGTTCTGCCATTACGGAAGCTGATTAGGCCCCGCCGGTAGGCGAAGCCTAATTGGCTTGCTGTCAGTGAATAACTGACAGATCTAATACAATGCCTAGAAGGAATGGGGTCCCTGGCATAAGGAGCAATCTCTAAAAAACCTCTGTATTTTATGACAGATATGGAAAGCCTCCACTTAGATGTCTACGTATTTGACTCTCTCATACCTCCCACCATCCCGGATTCAGCGGAACAGTCCTTGCGATGTCCCGCTGTCCCGGGCGGCCGGCAGTACGTCACGGTATCAACTGTATCTGCGTCCTCATTACACAGATAGAGTTCAACCCTGCTTCAGCATTAGTAGAGAGCGAAGCTCCTCCACTCGTCAATGACTCCCCGAGCACAGTGCCATATTCTTTCGAGTGTGGGCTTACAGCGGGATTCCGCTCTAGCAGTAGCCCCTGACGTCACTGTCCATATATGGACAATGACGTCACTGGCTCCTTCATGAGCGGAATACCTGGCCAGAGTGTTGCCAACACTCTGGCCGGGGATTTTGCTCCTAGAGGGAACCCCTGACGTAACTGTCCATATAGGAACAGTAACGTCAGGGGCTACTCCTAGAGCGGAATCCACGGCCAGAGCATTGCTGATGCTCTGGCCGGGTATTCTGTTCCTAGAGGGAACCCCTGATGTGACTGTCCACATATGGACAGTGGCTTAACGGGTGACTCCTGGAGCGGAATTCCCTGCCAGAGCATTGCCGATGCTCTGGCCAGGGATCGCTAATAAAGGGAACATCTGACGTCACTATTCATATATGGACAGTGACATCAGAGGCTCATCCAGGAGGCGAATCCCCAGCCAGAGCATTGCAGATGCTCTGGCCAGGAATTCCCATCCTGGGGAAGGCACTGTCGTTACGATCCATATATAGACAGTGGCGTCAGGGGCTACTCCAGGAGCAGAATTGTAATGATGGGGGTAGGGAAACGGACAAGTGAGCCCTAATCTACCCGCCACTCTGTCCCTGCCTACTTGCAACGACTCGCCCTAGGCGACGGGGTACAACTGGGCGGCGGTCCCTACGCTCAGTAAGTGCACGAGACAAACAGACAAGGGTACACGAAGCTAAGGAAAAAGGGGCAGTTACCCACAGCAACACCGTGAGCAACAAGAGTGGTGAACGAGCCGAGTCAAACCAGGAGTGTACGAGGTACCAAACGCAGAGCAGGAGAGTAGTCAGTAAGCCAGGGTCAGTATGGAGCAGGATCAAATAGTCAGAAGCTGTAGCTGGGCCAGGAAACCACACGAGAAGAATCACAAGCAAAAGAGGAACAGGAAAGGCAGGTATAAATAGACAGATGGCGGGAGCTAGCTCCGTCTGGCCAGGCTGCGATAGGCTCTCCCACTCCTAAGCCTGCCAGCCTGAGTGGTGGAAGCTGGAGTCAGTCTCAGAGACATAAACTCAGGTGCAGACTGATTGCCTATGGGCGTATCCACAGAAGTTGTGCCTGGCAGATCCTTTACAAGAATCCCCTGCCAGAGCATTGCAGACTTCCTAGCTGGGGATTCATCTTTTTGCATCTCCTGAGGTGCTAGATCCTTGTTTTGTGGCTCTCTACAGGTGTAAAGGCACTTTACGCACTCTATGTGGTTAAAAATATAAACACTGATGCATTACTAATGTGGTACACTCACAGCAGTGTTCTGAGGCCTCACATGGAATTTGGGGGCATACTCACATTTTGGGGTGATTACCCTAAAATGTCAAAATTGCACTCTGGGTGCTATGTAATCACTATGGCTTTACAGTAAGGTGGTAGAGAATGTACATTGATGTTTGATGGTTACAGGATGAAAGTTCTGAAGCACTGGAGCGAGCAGTTCTCCTATTATTAACCAACAGGTTCACTTTTGGATCACAGATGATTCACATAGAGCTCACACTAACATAGCACATAAAGGTGATTCAAAACTGTACACACTGATACATGACTGATGAGGTACTCACAGCAGTGTTCTCAGCCCTCATAGGAAACTTGCACTCTGGGTGCTATATGTGCCCAGGGGCTTTAAATAGCTTTCTCGTGTAATAATACAGTGTCAAGGGCTACATGTGTAATAAATCTAATGAATATTCAACGGTTAGTTTTTGAAATATAAATTTTCAATCAAAGGTTTTTTAATTGTCATTTTTTTACAATTTGTACAAACATTTAGTGTAAACATAAGAAAACATGTATGAATATACAGTTAACTATAGTCTTTACATAATATGTATAGCTGAAAGTGTAATGGAACTATAAAGCGTACAATAGATTACATAGGTATATAATCTCACAACACTATTGTGGAATCATAGTATTGATATCTGGAGATTGTTATATATCCAATACAAAGCAGAGTAAACCAAAAGTTAAACCAAAACAGATGCCACGTGACATACAATTGGTATAAGAGAGCCCGTTTAAAGGGAAGGTGTCACAATTTTTTTTTTTTTATATGTTATTGCTTTTAGTATGTCATTAAAATAAATTGTATTTATTTGTGTTGTTGTGTTGTACTTTTTTCTTTCTTTTACTTCTCTATGGGGGCTGGCATTTTTTTTTCATCTCTGTATGTGTCGATTAACGACACATACAGAGATGGAATGCGGAACATACATCCCCATAGTGAATGCGAACGGGAGCCGTTCCATTCACTATAGCGTGCGCCTCTGTGTGGCAACGACGCATGCGCCGTTCCCACACAGTCCAAAAGGAAGGTCTTCGGCAGAGCGACATCCGGCGCCATTTTCATGTGGACCGGAAGCCGTGGCCGGACAGTAAGACGACTACTTCCGGTCGCGTCTTCCGTCCATATGTTCAGAAGCAAGGTCTAGGAGCGGAGGCAGCGGCGGCGGCGGCAAGAGCAGGTAAGTTATGTTTGTGTATGTGATGTGTGGGTATGTTTTTGTTATACTGTGTGATTACCACTGTATCTAATCCTCCTACACTGTGCATTCGCTCAAAAAATGGTGGCACACAGTGTAGGAGGTTTGAACATTCAACCCCCTACTTTCTCCTGGCACTAGCCAGGATGAAGGATGGGAGATTGTTTGAGCACACTAGAGCGAGTGTGTCTTCTCCAATTTTGCAGCATAAAGCAATGAGGTTGCTTTACCACATGCCAATGCTGCAATTTCTGGAATTGCTCCCTCTAGTGACCAGCACATGGAAATGTTATAAATTAGAATCTAATTTATAATATTTGCTGACTTGTGAAAAAAATTAAAAAAATTAGAACAATGTGTAATCATTTATATACTAACTAACTAAAAAAAATTAAAAAAATAATTCTAGCGACACATTCCCTTTAATATGTTACACCTCTAGAACTATGGGACCAAGCTTTCCACTTCTCCATTTTCATACAAAAAGTACTATAGAAAAGTAATTTTTCACAGTTATACATGTTGTTAAGGAGAGTAATTATTTCTGTCAGATGAGGAACAGTCTTACTTTTCCAGTATCTAGTAAGAACTAGTTTAGCTGACAACAGGATATGTCCTATTCGTGATCTAAGGTGACGTGGAATTAAATGGATATCTAGGAACAACAACGCAAATGCAGGTGTTGGTTTTAAAACAATTCCTGTTAGATAGTTAATATGAAATCATACACTTTGACCCAATATGTAGTGATGAGGGGGCATGACTATAAGATAGGTAATAGGGGTCCCGTATTTCCGCAGTCTCTCCAGCAGTAAGCAGTGGTATTAGGATAAATTCTACAGAGTCTTTCAGGGGTGTAGTACCGTCTTAGAAGGCTTTTCATGGCAGATTCATAATGTGAGACACATTTAAAGTTTTTAGCAAGAAAGGACGTTGCTTTACTCCAAGTTGTGGTAGGGAAGGTTTGACCAAGATTCCTCTCACAGGCTACAAACAAGGGGACTAGAAAACCTTGACATTTCTTTAATTAGGTCATATATGGGCCGTAAAATGTCGAAAGTTTTGGACGGGATTTGGAACAGAGATATGAGATCCCAATTTAATCTTGGTGGAGGAGTAAAGATTGTCCAGGAAGTGTTTAATTCGGAAGCATGTAAACATTCTTTCCTGGGGAATATGGCAGAACTAGTGGGAACCTCTATTGGTTGGCCCGGTCTGACCAACCTCTCTTACGCTGGTTGGGCCTATGGGGCATTCAGAGACCTGGGTGGAAGGGATCATCGCACCTGTATGGCCTGGCATGAAAACTAACGAGGTTGACAGCAATAAATTGTTGAGCACAGAGATTTGTTTGCTCAACAATTTTGTCCACAATACTGTCCGAAAAAAAGAGCTTGAAAAACTCAATTTTTGATGGCCCTGCTGTCTGGACTTGGACACCTGCGGCAGCAGCAAAGTCTGGTACTTGGGTGGTGTAGGAGGTTGGGGGCAACCAATTGGGTTCAGGTGCAGGTGTAACCTGAACACTAACTGTAATGTCCGTGGCTGCAGGCTGTCCGCTCCAACCTCCCCCTGACAGCCGCAGACACGAGTCGGCAAGCGCTGGCCCCAGCCTTCTCAGGAGACGCCAGCGCTCGCGTCCACTCACCTCAGCCAGATCCCGTAGGGTGCGTGCGCACGCTCGTGCCCGCTCTTAATGGGGCAGTGCGTGCACCGGAACGTGTGATGAACTTTGACCCGTGAGTACCTTGGACTTTAAGAGGGGTCCAGCCCCATGCTTCTATGCCTGAGCGTTGTTGTTTCCCTTAGTCTGTCTCGTGAATGGTCTCCTAAGTGTCTTCCAGCTTCCCAGTGTTCCCTGTATCCTGTTTCCCGTGCTATCTGTACCATCCTGGTCTACTGCCGTGCTGAGCAGTTGTTGTGTTGTGCTTCATCTCAACACCTGTTCTGCTGCTCCACGCCTGACGTCTACCTGCCGCCTGGTCCCAGCCAAGCCTGCCTTGCTGCTGTCTACATTGCCTCAGGTGCGCTTTTCTGGACTATAGACTTTGTACCATACCTGTTTGGCCAGCTGCCATCCTGCTATGCGGTACGACCCAGTGGGTCCACACCCCGCCTCGTGACAGTACGCTCAGACCATGGACCCTGCTGGTCAATTTTAGGGCATGTCACCCTCCCAAGCCATGCACGCGGACCTTCAGGCTCTCCGAATAAGACAGGATCAACTTCTTGTGGCAGTGGACTCCATGGCGCATCATTTAGGGGTGCTCACTTCTTCAATTGCCTCTATACAAGCTCCCCTGACCGACTCTCCTGCTACTTCTCCTGGCGGTTCCAGTTCGGATTCCTGGTTCTCGCTGTCGTGACCTTCTCGGTTCCATGGAGACGCAAGTATGTGTAGGGGATTTCTGAACCAATGCTATATCAATTTTTCCCTGCATGCCCGAGCATTTCCGTCAGACGGAACCAAGATTGCCTTCATCGTGTCTCTACTTGCTGGCAAGGCCCTGGCATGGGCGAACCCAATCTGGGAACGACAGGGACCCGAGACTTCCAGGGGTTCGTACGGTTGTTCCGTACTGTGTTTGAGTAGCCGGGACGTGTTTTGTCAGCAGCCACAGCTATCTTCAACCCTCGCCAAGAGGACACCTCCGCGGGCAAATACACCATCCATGGATGGAACCCTCTGGCCCTGCATTGACTACCGAGGCCTCAATAAGATCACGGTGAAGAACAGGTACCCTTTGCCTTTAATTTCAGAACTGTTCAATCACATACGGGGGGCAAAAAACAAATGTAAGCTGGACTTACGGGGGGCCTACAACCTGATTCGGATTCGTCAGGATGACGAGTGGAAGACCGCATTTAATACTCTTGATGGGCACTATGAATACCTAGTGATGCCCTTCGGCCTGTGTAACGCCCCCACGGTGTTCCAGGAGTTTGTGAATGACATTTTACGTGACTTCCTCTATGTTTGTGTAGTAGTCTTCCTTGATGACATTTTTATTTATTCCCCAGATCCAGTAACTCATCAGAGTCATGTCCGCCAGGTGTTGCTTCGTTTAAGGGAGAATTGTCTTTACGCCAAGCTGGAGAAGTGCATGTTTGAAAAAAAATCCCTTTCCTTCCTGGGCTACATAATCTCCGATCAGGGCCTCAAAATGGACCCTGAGAAACTAAAGGCTGTCCTTGAGTGGCCATGCCCTCAAGGCTTAAGGGCCATACAACGCTTCCTGGGATTCGCCAACTTCTACCAGCTGTTCATCCCCAACTTCTCGCCATTGACAGCCCCCATCTCTTCCCCCACAAAGAAGGGTTTGAATGCCAAAATGTGGACTCCGGAGGCTGAAACCGCATTTGAGACCTTGAAAAAAGCCTTCACCTCAGCCTCTATTCTTCACCACCCTGATGTGTCTCTACAGTTTTCTTTAGAGGTGGACGCTTCCTCTGTTAGTGCAGGTGCACTGTTGTTCCAGAGAAATGCTAAAGGCAAGACTGTGGTATGTGGCTACTATTCCAAACTGTTTTCTTCCGCAGAGCGCAACTACTCGATTGGGGATTGGGAGTTACTGGCCATTAAGCTGGCCCTGCAGGAGTGGAGACACCTACTGGAAGGTGCAGTCCACCCTATACTGATCTTCACAGATCACAAAAATCTGACCTATTTACATTATTCTTTGCTCGATTCCGGTTCGACCTGCCGACAAGAATGTGAGGGCCGATGCCTTGTCTAGGTCAGTTGAAACAGAGGACACTGTGGAGTCTTCACAGAATATTATTGATCCTTCCTGCATCTTCTCTGTGAACCCTCTGCAGGTTAGAGACATTCCTCCTGGAATAATTTTTGTACGATTGGCTGACAGAGAAGAATCCTTCGCTGGGGTCACAGCTCCAAGCTGGAAGGTCACGCGGGGACTCGTAAGACCCAAGACCTAATCGCACATCAGTTCTGGTGGCCCACGCTGCCAAAAGACGTCAGGGACTTCGTCTCCTCATGCACGGTATGTGCAGCTAATAAAATTGCCCACTCCAAACCAGCTGGCCTGCTCCAACCACTACCAGTGCCTGATGCCCCCTGGCAGCATGTTGCAATGGACTTTGTCACGGATCTTCCTCTCTCTGCGGGTTGCAGTATTATCTGGGTGGTGATCGATCGATTCTCTAAAATGGCTCATTTTGTTCCACTGACTGGCCTGGCTTCTGCTGCTGGATCGGCTGACCTCTTCATACAACACATCTTCCGTCTGCATGGCTTGCCCCTGCATATTGTTTCATCTGCTGCAGCGATCTCCTGGGGTGAAACACCATCTCAGGAGGCCGGTTAATGCAGCAGACATTCCGGACGAAAAACTGCACCACAGTTTGGTGTGCTTTTCTGCCCAGAATTCCCTGCGACGCGCAGGACGTATACGCTGCACGCTTTTAAAATCGACATAACAATTGACAGCAATTGATTTAAAATGTGTGCTAGTAATCAAATTACCATTGTCATCTATGTTGATAGTGAGGTCTAAAAAGTCAATATAGCTGACAGAAAAATTGTGCGTAAATGATAATCCAATGTCATTATTGTTAAGAAGCTCCATAAAAGCGAGGGCCTCAGACAAGTCCCCTTTAGGGTATGTTCACACAGAGTGTTTTTGACCGTTTTTCAGCCCGTAAACACCCGAAAAACGGCCGAAAAATCAGAAGCAGGACACCTCCAAACATTTGCCCATTGATTTCAATGGGAACAAAGGTGTTCTGTTACGACGGGACGTTTTATTATGCGGCCGTTTTGAAAAACGGCCGCGTAAAAAAACGGCCGCAAAAAAGAAGTGCAGGTCACTTCTTGGGACGCTTTTGGAGCTGTTTTTCATAAAAAGCTACAAAAATGGCCGTAAAAAACACAGCAAAAATGCAGCGAAAATTGCGAGTGGCTTAAAAAAAGTCTGAAAATCAGGAGCTGTTTTCCCTTGGAAACAGCTCCATATTTTGAGACATTTTTGAATTTGTGTGTAAACATACCCTATCATATAAAAATAAGTCGTCAATAAAGCGACAATATAATATCAAGTTATCAGAGTCAAGATAAACTTGTCTACATCTGTAGTTACTTTTTCGTTCAGTAGTTGTTTGCTCTCTCCTGTGGGTAGGGATTGTTTGTGTTACTTGTTTTATAATTTTTGCTATTTTAAGTACCATGAATTTCTTTGCTATTAATTTTTTTTAACGTAAGAGATATGAAGTCACAACGCTTTCCAGATAATCGGTTGGGGGGTTTGAGCTTGTCCATTACCTTGGAAAGAATTATTTGGGTGTTTGATAAGCGTGGTTTGTGTTTATTGTTTTTTAGAAGTGTTTTGTTAGGTCTCCAGGTAGTTTTTATTAAAGGAACAGTGTCATCACAATTTTTTTTTTAATATGTTAAAGATGTTAGTGCTTTATTAAAAACGTTTATATTTATTTGTGTGTTTGTGTTTTACTTTTTCTTATTTTTACACTTTTTCTTCCCTATGGGGGCTGCCATTTTTTGTTCCATTTCTGTATGTGTCGATTAACGACACATACAGACATGGAATACGGCAGCCACAGTCCCATAGGGACTGCGAACGGGTCCCGTCCCATCCACTTCTGTGTACGCCGTCTGTGTGGGAACTGCGCATGCGCCGCTCCCACACAGTCCAATTTGAAATGCTGTCGCGGCCGGACAGTAAGATTACTACTTCCGGTCGCGGCTTCCGGACTTGTGCACTTGGACCAGCGGCAGCAGACGGAGCGGACGGGCCGGAGGGAGCCGCAGCGGCAGGAGCAGGTAAGAGATTTCTATGTATGTTCGTGTTTGTGTACGTTTACTACTGTATGTAAACCTACTACACTGTGTGTTAGCTCAAAAAATGGCGACACACAGTGTAGGAGGTTAGACCGTTCAAACCCCTCGTTTATCCCGGCACTAGCCAGGATAAAGGAGGGGGGGGATGCTGAGAGCTCACTAGAGCGAGGGCTTTTTACCCAATTTTGCAATGCTGCAATTTTGGGAATAGCTCCATCTAGTGACCAGCAATGGGAAATATTATAAATTAGAATCTAATTTATAATATTTCCTGACTCGTGAAAAAAATAAAAAAAATTTGAACAAAGTTTAATCACCTACACACTAAATGTTTAATTAAAAAAAACAAAACATGTTTTTCTGGCAACACATTCCCTTTAAAGAAAATTAACTTTTTAAGATACAGCTGCTTTGTATCCTATATACAGTCTTTTTCTTGACTTTTAACGCATTAAATACACAATGGCTAGATCTCAAATCTTGACTTTTTCACTGACTTTTCAATTACTTTTCAATGGCTTTTGTTGTGTGATATTACGCTGAAGCAAGTTATCAGAATCAAGTTAAAGATGTCAACATCCGTACCCCCATTATCCCCAAAACCATCAAGAACACTCATTAATTAGTTAAACATGATTATCCACAGTCACCACTTTTGACATTTTCTATTCAAATAAACCGAGAGATTTGGGTTCTTTTTATATTCAACTCACTAAAATGGGTATAAATAATCATATTCCACAATGCTGTTCCAGAGCATTTCACAACCAGCAATGATCCGCGGGTCTGATGGAATCAACCTAGGTGTCGATTAGTTCGACTTACAGAGACTAATAATAAGAAACCTGACTCGGTCATATGCTGTAAAAGGGGAACACTCTCTTTCCCCCTAAACATGGCGCAGTTCCTTCATTTATAGCTAAATTTGAGCGGTTTTGGCAAAATATTTCCGTAACCGTTCATTGTGAAGTCCCTTGACACTCTGACCTATCTAGAAAATGTCCAGGTTCTGTGACGCGCGCTTGGCCCACAAAAGCCTCGTCAGATTTTATCAAAACAGATGATCTGATGGACTCACCATTTTTGGATTACTTGGTACTCTGTTGATGAATGTTTTTTATAGCTACAGAAGTTATTACTTGCTATCCGTCGGGACCAAACACAATCATATATACATAGCACCTTGGTTGGAGATGATGGACTTCTTGAGGAGTGGGCCATAGAGTCCATCCTAATACTACATTCCACATCCCACATCGTCCTGTGTTATGATTGGTTTTCAACATTGTACTTAATTTGCCTAGCAGAGGTTGGTCAGAACGGGCCAACCGATGTAGCTTCCTACCCGTTTGTAAATCTCTGTATTTTTTTTATTTTTTATTTTTTTTCAATCAAGTTTAGATGGTGCAAACGTAAAGGCCTGGCCATGACAGAGCCTATATGATGTCATGCAGATATGAGTCTCTACAGTTACCTACAAGGGAGCCTTAGCCACTCCATTTGCCATTGTATGGCATCAGCGTATGACATCATATTCCAGAAGAATTGTTCCTAGGGGAGAATACCTTTATAAAATAGCACCCAATGGCGCCTGACACAGTTTTTTTTCCGTATTCTCTGTAAATTCAGAAATTTTCCTTAGAGAAAATTGGAGACATACAGAGGTACAGTGTGGCTCCATACATTTCTTGGCTGCTGAATTACAGTTCTGTACAATTCAGAACTACTCAGTCATCTACTCTAAAAAAAGGACTAATATAAAGAGACACAGGTAAAACTGTTATATCATGACACGAAAAACAGAATCTACAATAACCGTACACATGATAAATTACAAAATCCAGAAAGAAGATATAATACTAGCCTTACAATGGTGACTGAGAAGCATCTAATTAGCCAATAATGTAGTAATTGGGACTGGCACTGTCTGTCATAGGTCACCAGGAAGCAGGTGTATTAGAAGTGGTCATGCTCAGTGCAGCAAGTCGCTGTAATCCGAGTTGTATCACGACACTGACCAGGAAACTTGATTCTCATTTTATTCAAAGTAAAGAGCAGAATATACAGTACTGTACAAAAGTTTTAAGCTGTTCTGGAAAAATATACGATTGAATTCTAATAAATAAACAATATTATAAATACCAGAAGTGCAAAAGCCGTAATCTTTTATACACATCTAGCCTTTGACGCTCTGACCTACCATATAAAAACTCAGGCTAGCCTTTTTCACTAAAATGGGTATAAATAATAATTTTCCACAATGCTGTCCCAGAGCATTTCACAACCAGCAACGAACCGCGGGTCTGATCTAATCGATTGAGGCGTCTATTCGTTCGACTTGCAAAGATGAACAATACGACACCTGACTTGGTCGTCTTTTCTAAAAGGGGACTCCTCTTTTGCCCCATAAACATGGCGGAATTTCCTTATTTAGAGCTTAGTATTGATAGTTTCACCAAAATATTTCCGTAACCGCTCAATGTGGAGTTATGAGCCCTGAAACTACTATACGTCACCAACTCCTGAGTATGTACGCCAAGACTCGTGATGATATGTCAAGCGGTTAGCGAGAAAACTCCTTGTTAGCGACGCCTGTTTCTGCACACGACTTCAATTTATTTTTATAAAAAAAATAATATCTTAAAAACTAACTGTTGAATATATCTAATATTTGTTACACATGTAGCCCTTGACACTCTGACCTATCCTAAGAAAATTCAAGTTTCTGTGACGCGCGCTTGGCCCACAAAAGCCTTGTGAGCAACGGCTATTTTTACGCACGTTTACAATTTAGTTCTAATTAAAAAATATTGTCTTAAAAGCGAATCGCCTCAATGCCCTCAAACTTCTGTCAAGGGTCTGCGTCGCATTCTTAGCCCCCAAAAGCCTCTTTAGCTGCTCCTGTTTTACACACACAGTGCATAATTTACGATTTAATTCTAATAAATAAACGATATCATAAACAATAGTAGTGCAAAAGCCCTAATTTTTTATTCGCCACCTAGGCTGGGCGCACGCCATCAATTGCTTGAAGCCGGCGGAGTCGACCAGGTGGTACAGCAGTGACTGCACCACCAACAACATAGCCAGGTGTGAATTAAGCGGCACGGCAAGTGGACGACTGGGTATATACTGTTGCTTATTGGACAACGATTCCGTAATGGATTACTGACGGGATGTAGGAGGAGCACTAGATGACAGTGATGATGATGATGGCAATGACATGGTGGATAAGGCCTGGCTATTACTTAGATGACAGGGACTTGGAGCAGCAGCAGCGGCAGAGGGGTCTTCATTAGATGTACATGATGATGGTGGGGCATGTCGATTGTCCCACATGGCCTTGTGATGCCGCTCCATGTGTTTACGTAAAACGGTAGTTCCTACATTGCTTCCCTGCCCATGCCTTACTTTCTGCTTGCAGATACGGCACTGTGCCATGTTTTCGTCCTCCGGCAAGGTACAGAAAAATTGCCACACGGCAGAGTACCGTAAAGAGGTAGTACCACGTCGTCCACCACCACCACCACCCGAGCTTGCCCCTTGTCTGGCAGGCTTTTTTAGGGAGCCTACAGCAGCATCAGTGTCGCCGTCACCGGCTCCTGATCTGACCCTACCGCTGCAAATTTTGCAGATTGACTTCTGCCCCTACCTCGGCTTGGCTGTTTATCATGGCCAGTGCCGCCACTACTACCCTCCTCCTCTGACGCCGTCATCACCTCGTCACCTGGTTCCCACGTCCTGTCTAAAACAACATCATCATCATAGCCTTCCTCATCATCCCCGCCACTTCTGTCACTGTGTTGTGAATGTGATGTGACATCATGGCGGGCTCCATGCCCCCCTCATTACTGCGTCTGCCACCACGGCTACCACCACCAACACCCCCACTACCGCAGCTATGCGTCTCGGACACCGCTTCCACCTCCACCACCGCCGCAACACATTCCGTTGGCTGACTCGCGGAAAACAAATCATCATCATCACTATGTTGTTCAGTATCTTCCTTCGCACCCGAGGAGATGTCTCTTAGGACTCTCAGGAAAGATGGCTTCCCGCTAGGAAGGGGGAGTGAAAACATAGATGATGGAATGGAAACGCTAGAAATACCTATATTACTACTGTCACTGTGTCAAGGAACTGTAGAGGATCTGGAATCCAACGAAACCTGGCTTGAAGCCAGATTGTCAGAGTCTTCCTGCTGAGATGACCGCGAGCCAGCCAACCAGTCCACAATGGCCGTATTGTCTAAAGTATCCGCCCACCGGAGGAGATGGACAAGTCTGGCTTGCTGATACTGCTACTACTACCAGCATGCACATGGCTGCTGCTACTAGTGTAACTGGGCACATGTCTTGTGCCACAAATGCTGGTACTGGGTCTGGCACCAACAGATCCAACATTTGGACTGGAAGAGGAGACGGCATGGGTGTTTTTTCCTCTACCCCGTAATTTCACAACCTTTTTTTTACCAGACATTTCACTGCTGGAGTGCAGCAAGTTGAATCAAAACCTGGGGGATGAGCCCCTTCTAAAAGCGTATTCACACACTGACACTGGCTTGGCAAATGGCAATGAATGAGAATTTCTATCAGCCACGCTGCAGTGCACTCAGGGATTGCTGGGCCTTGTACTACTACTACTACTACTACTACTACTACTACAAAGGCTGCCTGTATTGCAAGTTGGATTGTTATTTGTTTGTTATGTTAACGGCCGGGGATGAGCCCCTTCTAAAAGCGTATTCACACACTGACACTGGCTTCGCAAATGGCAATGAATGAAAATTTCTATCAGCCACTGTGCACTGACTCAGGGAATGCTGGGCGTTGTAGTACTACAAAGCCTGCCTGTATTGCAAGTTGGATGCAACGGGGATGAGCCCCTTATAAAAGTGTATTCACACACTGGCTGAGTAGTGAGTAGTGGATGAGCCCCTTCGATTGCTGGATTCCTGCCTTTTAGATTCCTAAAGCTTTCCCTTACTGCACATAGATGCTTTCCCTACAGCTCCTGTCTGTAAAATGGCCGCTGAGCTCCATGCATAGACTTTTATTGCAGGCTTGAGCCCGCCCCTATGCTGCCTCCCGATTGGCTGGGAGAGCCGTTTGCAAGGCATTATGGGGTAGTCTGATACCAGGTGATCTTGTGAAATCCTCCATTTTGGATGTAACATGTGGCAGGCGCCAAAATGTAGCCGGGTTCGGTCAAAACGGGTTCGGCCGAACCCGGTGAAGTTCGGATTCGCTGCAAACCGAACTTTTCCTGAGGTTCGGACCGAAACCGGGTTCGGTTGTCCCGGTTCGCTCATCTCTATTCTGGACCAATTAAAATGCTGGGTGGAGTTAGAAGCGCATATATTACACAGTTCAAACCTAAAGGATGTGTTGGGTTCTGTGAGGATGGCGGAACGCATATTGGGTAAATTATCCCCTACAATTAAAGCATCTATTCAGATTTGGAAGGGTGTGTCTGATAATGCCTCTATTCTTCCTCTTAGACGTAGTATGGTTTCCTTAGCTATGGTGCAACGCTGTATACCTAATTCAAACTTCTCAGAATGGACCATAAAAGGTATTGGATTATTGGAATTATTATACGATAACAATTTATTTTTACCCTATTCTATAATCTCTTCTAAATATGATCTAAACCTTAAGGATCTTTATAAATATTTTCAGTTGAGGCATTTTCTTTCCACTGTTAAGTTTACAGTCAATGCCCCCACTTCTAATTATGAAAAATATTTTTATAACCCTAAATTGATAACTAAAGGAATATCTAAAGCCTATGAGACAATTCATCAGGATGAATCATCTTTGCCTACCCTTAACTTCATACAAAAATGGGAATTGGAGTTGGGAGTTACATATATTATTGAACAGTGGGAGGAGGCATTTAAAATCTGTTCTAAATCTTCCCATTGTGTAAATCATCTGAAAGCCTCTCGAAAATTGCTTTATAGATGGTACATGACTCTGTTTCCTACTGTGTCCTATATCTGTTGGCGATGCAACGCTTCTGTTGGCTCATTATTACATATCTGGTGGAGTTGTGATGTCATCGCTCCGTTTTGGGCAGAGATACAAAAAATGTTAACCAGTATAATCGGTTTTCCGGTTCCTTGGGGACCAGAAGTAGCACTGCTTTCCTTGAAATTAGAGGATATAGGCATTGAGAATAGTTCGGTCATGGCTCATATACTAACTGTAGCGAGAACAAGTATTGCTCAGAGATGGAAAAGCGCTTCTATTCCGACTAAGGTAGAAATCTTGCACAAGGTTCAGTACAATTGTATTATGGAACATTTAATTTACACAAAACTACATAAGACACAGGAATTCGCTTACAAATGGTCTCAATGGCTTGTTTTTAATGGCTTACAGTTTCCTTTATAGAAAGATGTTATAGAAGCGTATTAGGGTCCTTATGTATATTCTTAATCCTAGAGCAGGGACTTTATGTTTGTCTGTATGTTTTATGTTTATTTATTCTTTTCTACATTGGATAGGTGTAAAATAGTAAAATTTAAATTTATGGAAGTTTAACTCTGGTTACATTATCAATTACTGTCATTATGATTATCTCAATATGTACCCAGTATGTTTCTAATGCAAGTATGTGTATATTCACTATTAGATTAATTTTAAATCTTTATGCTTTTTGCGATCCCATAAATTTGAAAAATTTCATATTTCCAATGTTAATGTCTTGTTTATTTTTGTATAACTTTGAAAAACTTTAATAATAAAAGTTATATTGAGAAAGTTTCTTAACCTTCTAGACGTTTCACAGGAATTAAAGAAAAGTAGAGGTGAAATTTACAAATTAAATTTTTTGTTGATGCAGAAATTCATTTTGAATCCATTTTGAAAAAAAAACAAAAAAACATACCCCACATGTGGTAATAAACGGCTGTTTGGACACACAGCAGGGCTGAGAAGGGAAAGAGCGCTATTTGGCTTTTGGAGATCACATTTAGCAGGAATGGTTTGCGGAGGCCATGTCGCATTTGCAAAGCCCCTGAGAGACCAAAACAGTGGAAAGCCCCCACAAGTAGCCCCATTTTGGAAACTATGCCCCTTGAGGAAATTATCTAGGGGCATGGTTAGCATTTTGACCCCTCAAGTTTTTTGCAGAAATTATTGTAAGTAGGCCAAGAAAATGAAAATCTACATTCTTTCAAAGAAAATATAGGTTTAGCTATTTTTTTTTCTCATTTTCACAAGGACTAAAGGAGAAAAAGCACCATAAAATTTGTAAAGTAATTTCTCCCAAGTAAAACAATACCCCACATGTGGTCATAAACGGCTGTTTGGACACACGGCAGGGCTGAGAAGGGAAAGAGCGCTATTTGGCTTTTGGAGATCACATTTATCAGGAATGGTTTGTGGAGGCCATGTCGCATTTACAAAGCCCCTGAGAGACCAAAACAGTGGAAAGCCCCCACAAGTAGCCCCATTTTTGAAACTATACCCCTTGAGGGATTCATCTAGTGGTGTAGTGAGCCTTTCGACCCCACCGGTGCTTCATAGAATTTATGAGAATTGAGCAGTGAAAATCAAGACAATCCCTTTTCTTCAATAAGACGTAGCTTTAGCTCAAAAATTTTCATTTTAGCAACAAATAAAGGAAAAAAAGAACCCAACATTTGTAAAGCAATTTCTCCCGAGAACGGCAATACCCCATATGTGGTCATAAACTGCTGCTTGTGTACATGGATGGATCAGAAGAGAAGGAGCGCCATTTGGCTTTTGTAGCACAGATTATGCTGGATTGGTTTCTTGACACTTTGTCGCTTTTGCAAAGCCCCTAAAGTACCAGTACAGTGGAAACTACCCAAAAGGGACTCCATTTGGGATACTACATTCCTTGAGGAATTAATCTAGGGGTGTAGTGAGGATTTTAACTCCACAGATGTTTCATAGATTTTATTTGAATTGGGCAGTGAAAATAAAAAAATAATTTTTTCCAATAAGACGTAGCTTTAGCGCAACATTTTTCATTTTCTCAAAAAATAAGGGAGATAAAGAACCCTAACCTTTGTAATGCAATTTCTCCCAAGTACGGCAATACCCCATACGTGGTCATAAACTAATTTTTGGGCACACGGCATGGCTCAGAAAGAAAGGAGTGCCATCAATAAAGATTTTTTCTACTTTTTGTATATTCTCTTGTCTTCATAGTATCTGTCTCCTATAGGTTATATTTATCTTTGATGCTTTTTGGGTCTGCACCCTAGGATCAGCCCATATAGTCTGCATATACTGATTATTGAATCATATGTTTGGGCCATTAGATCCATGCTGTATTTGCGCTTCTCGGCCTTTTGGCTAAGATCAAGTGTAGTATCTGTTCTTATCAGTCCTTGTAAGGGCAGATAGCTCGGAGAACCACTGGGGGCTATTAACACTAGCTTAGTGATCCAAGAGCGTTACTGACTAAGCCGGCGACGAACTGCGGAGAAGAACCAGCGAAGACGACGATCCAGAAGGGAGAAATCGCCATCGAGGAAGAAGCTCCGGGAGATCGCTGCCGGGAAGAAGGAGAACTGCGACAGAGACCTTCGGAGTAGAGCCGCTGCTGAAGGGGAACTTCGAAGAAGCTCGGCCGCAGGAGAAGAAGCTCGACGAGGAACCGCTGCGGAAGAAATTTCGTGGAAGAACCTCGGCCAGCAAGGAGAAGATTTGCATAGCTCCGCCCCCTTCGGGAAAAGAGCTGTTGAAGACCCTCCCTAAGCGACAGGAACAGCTGGAAGAAGCCATGGCTTCAACCAGCAACCCTGCTGCCCAGAAGGAGAAGGCTGATGGACCGGGCAAGCAGACCCAGGCCAGGACATCTCCTCCTGAAGCCTCCTCAAGCCAACAGGCCACCAGGAAGCCGAACCAGGCTGCTCCAACCCTGGAGCCCTGGATGAAGCAGACGGTGGCCCTGAAGCTGAAGGAGGTGGACGGGAGAGTGCCGGACATGACGGAAGAAGTGTTCTGCCAGAAGATGCTCCTGGACCAGGGCTCCGCTAAGCCGGAGAACATCAGCATCCAGGCCTTCATGACCGGGATGTTCTTCGTGACCTTTGCATCGATCAACATCTGCAGAAGTTACTGAGAGATGGTGAAAGCGGCGAAGCCTGAATCCCCTTTCTCTCGCTTTGTGGGCAACTGCCCTGTCCAAAGAGAGGAAAGGCGGGTGACGGTCTCAATGCGGAACCCACACACCCCCGGCAAAGACATCACCACGCTCCTGAAGCGGTTCTGCACAGTGGTGAGGGAACCCACCCACATCCTGAACGGACTCGGGTTCTGGACTGGCAAGTGGTTGGTAATCGTCCGACTGACCAAGGATTCGAGCGCGGAAGACGGCCTCCAGCACCTGCCCCAGTCATTCTAGCTGGGCAACTCCTACGGCCTCATCTACTACCCGGACAGTCCCTCTCCCCCCTCTCCCGGCCCTCCCTCGCCCTACCCTCCCCACCCTCCCTCGCCCGGTCCTCCCCACCCCCCCGTCCCCAACCCCTGTCACCCCCACTGAGGCTCTCACCTTCTCCTACCCACCCACCTCAGTGGTCCTGTCACCTGCACCTCTCCCAACCCAGCCTCCCTTCTCCCCAGCTCCAGCAGCACTAACATCTTCCCCTCCAGCTGCTGGAGTCCTCTCCCTGGAGGATTTTCCCCCTCTTGTCTCCTCAGGTGCCATCCAGAGGAAGAGAAAGGTGAGGGACAGCCCAGCTACTGATTCCTCAAAGCGAAAAGTTGTGGAAATCTGCGAAGATTCCCTTGCGCAGCAGGAGGAAATGGAGCAGATGGTGGAGGAACTCGTGTCTGAACCTGAGGTCATCGACTTCACAACAGACATCCAGGTGGCTTCAATGCTGGAACAATTTTTGGCAGAGAGCCTGCTGGATCTTCCGGACCCGCCATGCGAGGAGGATCCGCCCGACCGGACTGGTAACTAAGGTGTATCGTTTGCACTAACCTTCTTTATTCTCCCCATGGCTGCTAAACTTAACATCTTTAGCCTCAATGTGAGGAGTGTTAGAGATAGGACTAGATGTCAGATGGTGTTAACTTTTCTTTCCAGACAGTCGAGTGATGTTTTTATTCTGCAGGAATGTACTCTCCCCTCTTCCAGGTCATACCATCATCTGGCCAGGCAGTGGACCCATGGCCCGTCCTACTGGTCTGGTGGGGGCGACTGTAAGTCTGCAGGGGTTGCCATCCTGATTAGGGGAAGCGTATTTACTGTTGACTCTGTTCAGGAGCTCGTCTGCGGCCGCTTGTTGGTCGTAGACGGTTTCTGGGCAGGAGAGCCGATTAGGCTCATCAACGTGTACGCTCTCCCTATGAAGGCTGAGCGCCTGGAACTATTCCAGACCCTGCGGACCCAGCTTGCCACCACTAGGGCAGTGGTGATGGCCGGGGACTTCAACTGCCCCATCGAAGACGATGGACGAAGTTCCGGCACTTCAATCAAGCTGGATGTCAGTTCCAAACTGCTTATCGAGATGGTAACCAAAGCATCCTTGCAGGACGTTGTGGGCTCCATGGGGAATGGCTCTGCGAACTATTCATGGAGCCGACCCAATGGCTCACTTCGTTCTCGGATGGACTTTGTGTTCACCTCCCGGGCAGTCAAGCAGCATGGGCACTCCATGGTCCCCTGCTTCTTCTCTGACCACAGGGCCATTTTATTCCAGGGTGCCATCGGCCACGGTTTTCCTCCCGGCCCTGGCTCCTGGAGGCTGAATTGTGCCCTGCTGGAAAGAGAGGAGGTACTGGCGGAACTTAGAGATGCCTATATTGTTTGGAGGAATGATAAAGTTTTCTTTGACAAAACCTGTGACTGGTGGGAATATGTTAAAGTTGAATTTCGTTGTTTCTATCAGGCAAAAAGTCGTCAACAGGCGTGCGAGAGGAAGAGAGACTTCAGGGAGACGCAGCGTCAGCTGCGATCCCTGCAAGACCTCCTTCAATGTGGCTGGGACGTCAGGAAGGAGCTGGAGGAAGCCAAAAAGGGCCTGGAAAGGCACTTTGAGGAGGAATCCAAGCGGATTGTCTTTCGTTCCAAGGTGGAGAACCTGGAGAAGGGTGAGAAATGTAACTCGTTCTTTTTCAGGAAAATCCATGCCGGCCACACGCCCCTGTAGGAACTCCGAGATGAGACCGGAAACATGCATTCTGGGAAGGAGGTCACAGACTACTACCGAAGCCTCTACTCCCGGAAAACCACTGACCCCGAAGCCGCCGATAAATTCCTGTCAGGTATCACTAATCATATTGATCCTGCAGGTACGGAGGCTATGGATGTACCCCTGACGGTGGAGGAACTGCTCTCTGCCGCTAAATCCTTCAGACCCGGCAGGACCCCCGGCAGTGATGGTCTCCCAGCAGAGCTCTATGTAGCGCTGGGGGACTTGATCTGTCCGGACCTGCTGGAGCTCTATGAGGAGATGGTGGTGGAGGGTAGAATGCCACCGTCCTTGAGAGAAGGCATGATCACGATCTTGTATAAGCGGAAGGGGGAGAGATGTGACCTGAAAAACTGGTGTCCCATCTCTCTCCTGAACGTGGACTACAAGATCCTCGCCAAAGTATTGGCCAACAGACTGAAGGTTGTCATCGGACAGATCATCGGATCGGACCAAACCTGCGGAATTCCTGGCCGTAGG
Source organism: Rhinoderma darwinii (assembly GCF_050947455.1). NCBI lineage: Eukaryota > Metazoa > Chordata > Amphibia > Anura > Rhinodermatidae > Rhinoderma > Rhinoderma darwinii. The sequence goes on from NC_134689.1 coordinate 425,309,365, forward strand.
GTGGCCGACAGTCTTGCCCTGGTGAGGGACACGGTGCATTACATGCAAAGCCGCCATACACATGCGGCCCTGGTCAGTCTTGATCAGGAGAAGGCTTTTGACCGGGTCTCTCACAAATTCATGGGTAAGGCTCTGCGTAGGCTGCGGCTTGGCAGGTTGTTCTGTTTGTATGTTAACCTGATGTATTGTGACATTTACAGCTCGGTGCTGGTGAACGGCTGGAAGACTGACCCCTTTCCTGTATCGTCGGGGGTTAGACAAGGCTGTCCTCTTTCACCTCTCCTTTTTGTTTGTGTTATAGAGCTCTTCGCAGAGGCTATCCGGCAGAATGGAGAGATCAGAGGGATCACCGCACCAGGTCCAGGACACTTCGAGGTCAAATGCTCGCTGTACATGGACGATGTGACCGTCTTCTGCGCTGACCAGAGCTCGGTGACTGCACTCGTCCAGACCTGCGAGGAGTTCGGACGCGCTTCAGGGGCAAAAGTCAAATGCGGGAAGTCAGAAGCCATGCTCTTCGGAAAATGGTACCTGCCTTCTCCTGCCTCCTTCCCGTTTACTATCAAGCCGGACTTCATCAAAATTCTTGGAGTCTGGTTCGGTAAGGAAGGTGCAGCCCTAAAGTCGTGGGAAGAACGCTTGGCCAAAATCAACCAAAGGATCGGACTGTGGAGCCTCAGACAACTCACTATTGAGGGCAAAGCAATGGTCCTGCGTAACGTAGTCTGTTACAATACACTGCACAGGCATGGCCCCCTCTTGCCACGGTCTCGAGGGCCATTATCAGGATTGTGTTTCGCTTCATCTGGGGCTCGAAAATGGACAGAGTAAAGCAGACTGTTATGTACAAGGAGCCCCGCAAAGGTGGGAAGGGTATACCCGACATCCCCACTCTGCTGCGGATCGCTTTTGTATGTGACTGTGTTCATAGGACTCTGAGGACAGCAAACGGCTCTGCGGGCAAAGCCATGTCACGCTACTTCCTCCTTCTCCTCTGGCGAGGTTTTGGCTGGGACAAGTGGGACAGCTCCTTCCCATAAAACTGGCACGCTCCCTGGTTCTACGGAGATGTTGTCCGGTTTGTGAGGGAGCATCAGCTGGAGGGTCTTAAGCCCGACTTATGGAAACCTAAGACGATCCACAAGCACATCAGAGCAAAGGACTCACTGGAGTCTGTTCCAGGGCTTCATGCCGACATGTTGGAGACTGTTTGGACTAACGTGTCATCTGGCAGGTTGACCAACGGGCACAAGGACATTTCATGGATGGCCATCCAGGGAGGACTGCCTCTTAGGTCATTCATGCATGCCCGAAACCTGTGTAAGACCCGGTACTGCCCCAGGTGCCCCTTCACGGAGGAAACATCTTTGCACACTTTCTGGCAGTGCCCCTTTGCACAGGGTCCGTTGAAAGCCTTGGAACATGAACTCAAGGACTCAGTTCCCAGGAACAGACTGTCGTACCGCTCGGTACTTTATGGACTATTTCCTGGGAGTAACACTCCCTGGGTTGTAGATCAAGTGGAGTTCCAAAAACCGGATTGACTTACTGTGTAGTGTGTGATAAAGTGGGGGGCCATTGTATGTTATATATGTATTGATTGCTTGCTTGCTACAAAGTTTGCAAAAGTGACATTATTTAAAACCATTTTTCCTTTGCAGTTTCCTTCCTGAGTAGTTGACTAAGGGGGAGGGGTTAGCTGGTACCAGGTGGTATAAATCAGGCCTCAGTACTCTGTAGAGCCTGCTCTGTGGCTTGAAAAAACAAGTGGGTTGTAGATCAAGTGGAGTTCCAAAAACCGGAGTTGAAAAGAGGAGTTAAGCCCCAGTAAGTACTCTTCTTCTACTTTTTCTTTTTGATTAACACCTGTTCGCAGTTTTTTTTTGTAACTTGGATAATGGATAGCAAGATTGAAGGTTTTCTTCAGTGCACAGTTTGCCATATGTATGCACGACTGGAGCCGGAGTTCCAGGGTGAATACATCTGTGGCAGATGTGAGCATGTTGGTCACCTGGAAGCTCGTATTAGAGATCTGGAGGAGCAGAATGCAACACTGAGGAGGATAGACAATCTTGAGCTGAGCTTGCTGCTCACGGAGCATGCAGTTAGTGGGTTAGAACTGGAGGGTGAAGACATGGGTGAGCAGGATCAGGTAAGTAGCTGGGTTAATGTAGTTAGGGGCAGTAGAAAGGGGTCAAAGAAAAGGAAGGCCGATCTGGTTTCTGACATTCCAGGCAAAATTGCCAGGTTGGGTGATGATGCGAGGGTGTCAGTCTCAGAAATGGCAGCCCTAGTGGATACTGATCTCTCTAACAGCCGGGAGAACAGCCCATCTAGTAGTCGGTGGGATGGTAATGCAGGTAAGCCAAGACAATTGATAGTCGTAGGGGATTCTATAATCAGGAAGACGGATAGAATAATTTGTCGCCAAGACCACCTCAACCGAATGGTTTGCTGTCTCCCTGGTGCCAGGGTTCGGCATGTAGTGGAACGGGTGGACAAATTGCTGGGAGGGGCTGGTGATGATCCAGATGTCGTGGTCCATGTCGGTACCAATGACAGAATAAATGGTAGGTGGAGGAGCCTTAAGAATAATTTTAAAGAACTAGGATACAAGCTGGGGTTATTCCATACGTCCGTCAGGCTCCAAGTACCTCTCATTATGGGTAAGATACCTTTTCTGCATTTGGGTTATATTTGCGAACTCTACTAACCACGATACTAAATGTTGACAGCTTCACTTTGCACACTAATCGGATACGACTTAGAGATCCACACATGTATATTACTGTGCCTCTATACTCTGTAACTCTGTGCATGCATATTATGTCATGCATTTTGGTATCTATGGTTGCCCCTATTCATACATGCTATTGGTAACCTTCCTGTATCTATATACCTTAATAACTGAGCCTGCCTTTCTGCAATGGATATTTCACAGAGTCACTCTCTCCAATTGTACCTTTTTTAATAATTCTTCAGTGTTATGTGTATAAACTATGTAATAAAGATTTCTTTTATTATATGGCCGCTATACTCCTTGTTCTTTCTTGTGTATAAAATCAGGAAGACGGATAGAATAATTTGTCGCCAAGACCACCTCAACCGAATGGTTTGCTGTCTCCCTGGTGCCAGGGTTCGGCATGTAGTGGAACGGGTGGACAAATTGCTGGGAGGGGCTGGTGATGATCCAGCTGTCGTGGTCCATGTCGGTACCAATGACAGAATAAATGGTAGGTGGAGGAGCCTTAAGAATAATTTTAAAGAACTAGGATACAAGCTGAAGGGAAGGACCTCCAAAGTAGTATTCTCAGGAATACTGCCTGTGCCATGCGCATCACAGGAAAGACAGCGGGAGCACAGGGAGTTAAATGCATGGCTGAAGTCTTGGTGTAGAGGAGAAGGATTTGGGTTCCTAGAGCACTGGGCTGACTTTTCATTGGGGTACAAACTGTATTCTGCAGATGGTTTGCACCTAAATGGAAGGGGGTCTGCTGTGCTGGGGGAGAGAATTCTAGCTGGGGTGGCGGAGTATTTAAACTAGGGCTGAGGAGGGAGGTCAATGTAGAAAAAAAAGGGGTAGCCAGGTTAGAGAGGGGTCAGACTATATTGGTGGGGGGAGAAACAGAATGTGGGGAGATGACTAGACAACAAGATAAGGAGATCATTTCGTTACAAAACATCAGTGTAAATAAAAAGGCCCGACTAATGTCAAATCACATTTCTGATAATAAAAGTGAAAAACTGACAGGCAAGTTAAAGTGTATGTTCACAAATGCCAGAAGTCTAGCAAGCAAAATGGGGGAGCTGGAGGCCTTGATACTGGAAGAAAATATAGATATAGTTTGTGTTGCTGAAACATGGCTGGACTCTTCACATGACTGGGCTGTAAATCTACAGGGTTTTACACTTTTTCGGAAAGACAGGACAAATAGGAAAGGTGGTGGTGTATGTCTGTATGTGAGAAATGATATGAAGGCGAGTGTGAAAGAGACAATAGTCGGTGAATACTGTGAGGAGGTTGAAACCTTGTGGGTGGAACTAGAAAGGGAGGTAAACACTGAAAAAATTACTTTTGGTGTAATCTATAGACCCCCCAATATAACTGAGGAGATGGAAGTTCAGCTATATAAACAGATGGAGCGGGCTGCACAGGCGGGTACTGTAGTGATAATGGGAGATTTTAATTTCCGGGATATTAATTGGTGTCATGGTTCAGCTTCAACTGCAAAGGGGAGACATTTCCTCAACCTGTTGCAGGAAAATTTTATGGGCCAGTTTGTGGAAGACCCGACTAGAGGTGAAGCTCTGTTGGATCTGGTCATTTCTAATAATGCAGATCTTGTTGGGAATGTCAATGTTCGTGAAAACCTCGGTAACAGTGATCATAATATAGTTACATTTTACCTATACTGTAAAAAACAAACGCAGGCTGGGAGGGCAAAAACATTTAATTTTAAGAAAGCCAATTTCCCCAGGATGAGGGCTGCAATTCAGGATATGGACTGGGAAGAACTAATGTCAAATAATGGAACAAATGATAAATGGGAGATTTTCAAATCTACTTTGAGTTATTATAGTGCAAAATTTATTCCAATAGGTAACAAGTATAAACGACTCAAATTAAACACCACATGGCTTACACCTTATGTGAAAGGGGCAATACATGACAAAAAAAGGGCATTTAAAAAATACAAATCTGAGGGTACAGCTGTAGCCTTTGTAAAATATAAAGAGCTTAATAAAATCTGTAAAAAGGTAATAAAATTAGCAAAAATACAAAATGAAAGGCAGGTGGCCAAGGATAGTAAAACAAATCCCAAAAAATTCTTCAAGTATATAAATGCTAAAAAGCCAAGGTCTGAACATGTAGGACCCCTAGATAATGGTAATGGGGAGTTGATCACAGGGGATCAAGAGAAGGCAGAGTTACTAAATGGGTTCTTTAGCTCTGTATATACAACAGAAGAAAGAGCAGCTAATGTAGCCGGTGCCAGTGCTGTTAATATATCAGTTGATATAATGAATTGGATGAATGTAGAGATGGTCCAAGCTAAATTAAATAAAATAAATGTGCACAAGGCCCCGGGACCAGATGGGTTACACCCTAGAATTCTTAAAGAGCTTAGTTCAGTTATTTCTGTCCCCCTTTTCATAATATTCAGAGAATCTCTAGTGACTGGTATAGTGCCAAGGGACTGGCGCAGCGCAAATGTGGTGCCGATTTTCAAAAAGGGCTCTAGGTCTTCCCCGGGTAATTATAGACCAGTAAGCTTAACATCCATCGTGGGGAAAATGTTTGAGGGGCTATTGAGGGACTATATACAGGATTATGTGACAATAAATAGCATTATAAGTGACAGCCAGCACTGTTTTACTAAGGACAGACGTTGTCAAACTAACCTAATCTGTTTTTATGAAGAGGTGAGCAGAAGTCTAGACAGAGGGGCCGTTGTGGATTTTGTGTTTTTGGACTTTGCAAAGGCATTTGACACTGTCCCCCATAGACGCCTAATGGGTAAATTAAGGACTATAGGTTTAGAAAATATAGTTTGTAATTGGATTGAGAATTGGCTCAAGGACCGTATCCAGAGGGTTGTGGTCAATGATTCCTACTCTGAATGGTCCCCAGTTATAAGTGGTGTACCCCAGGGTTCAGTGCTGGGACCACTATTATTCAACTTATTTATTAATGATATAGAGGATGGGATTAATAGCACTATTTATATTTTTGCAGATGACACCAAGCTATGTAATATAGTTCAGTCTATGGAAGATGTTCATGAATTGCAAACGGATTTAAACAAACTAAGTGTTTGGGCGTCCACTTGGCAGATGAAGTTTAATGTAGATAAATGTAAAGTTATGCATCTGGGTACCAACAACCTGCATGCATCATATGTCCTAGGGGGAGCTACACTGGGGGAGTCACTTGTAGAGAAGGATCTGGGTGTACTTGTAAATCATAAACTAAATAACAGCATGCAGTGTCAATCAGCTGCTTCAAAGGCCAGCAGGATATTGTCGTGTATTAAAAGAGGCATGGACTCGCGGGACAGGGATGTAATATTACCACTTTACAAAGCATTAGTGAGGCCTCATCTAGAATATGCAGTTCAGTTCTGGGCTCCAGTTCATAGAAAGGATGCCTTGGAGTTGGAAATAATACAAATAAGAACGACGAAGCTAATAAGGGGCGCGGAGAATCTAATTTATGAGGAAAGATTAAAAGAACTAAACCTATTTAGCCTTGAAAAAAGACGACTAAGGGGGGACATGATTAACTTATATAAATATATGAATGGCACATACAAAAAATATGGTGAAATCCTGTTCCATGTAAAACCCCCTAAAAAACAAGGGGGCACTCCCGCCATCTGATAAAAGAAAGGTTCAAACTGCAGAGGCGAAAAGCCTTCTTTACTTTGAGAACAGTGTATTTATGGAATAGTCACCACAGGAACCGTCACAGCAGGGACAGGAGATGCTTTAATCCCTTAAGAAGGATGCAGCCTAGTTTTGGCCTTAACCCCTTAAGGACGCAGCCTAGTTTTGGCCTTAAGGCTCAGAGCCCATTTTTCAAATCTGACATATTTCACTTTATGTGGTAATAACGTCAGAATGCGTAAACCTACCCAAGCGATTCTGAGATTGTTTTCTCGTGACACATTGGGCTTCATGTTCGTGGTAAAATTTGGTCGATATATTCAGTGTTTATTGGTGAAAAATTGCAAAATGTAGAGAAAATTTAGAAAAAATTGAATTTTTCAGAATTTAAATGCATCTGCTTGTAAAACAGACGGTTATACCACCCAAAATAGTTACTAGTTCACATTTCCCATATGTCTACTTTGGATTGGCATCGTTTTTTGAACATTCTTTTATTTTTCTTGGACGTTACAAGGCTTAGAACATAAACAGCAATTTCTCATATTTTTAAGAAAATTTCAAAAGCCTTTTTTTTAAGGTACCTCTTGAGTTCTGAAGTGGCTTTGAGTGGCCTATGTATTAGAAACCCTGATAAAACACCCCATTTTAAAAACTAGACCCCTCAAAGTATTCAAAACAGCAGTTAGAAAGTTTTTTAACCCTTCAGGCATTTCACAGGAATTAAAGCAAAGTGAAGATGATATTTGAAAATTTCATTTTTCTTGCTGAATTTCAATTTTATTCATTTTTTTTTCTGTAACACAGAAGGTTTTACCAGAGAAACACTACTAAAAATGTATTTTCCACATTCTGCAGTTTTTAGAAATGTCCCACATGTGGTCCTACTGCGCTCGTGGACTAAAACACAAGCCCTAGAAGCAAAGAAGCACCTAGTGCATTTTGAGGTCTCTTTTTTATTAGCATATATTTTAGGCAGCATGCCAGGTTTGAAGGTGTTGAGGTGTCAAAACAGTAGGAATCCCCCAATAGTGACCCCATTTTGGAAACTACACCCCTCAAGGAATTAATTTAGGGTTGTTGTTACCATTTTGACCGCACAGTTTTTTCACAGCACGTATTTGAATTGGGCTCTGAAATGAAAAAAATGACATTTTTTCCAATAAGATGTAATTTTTTTACCAAAATTTCTTATTTTCACAGGGAACAAAATACCCCATTTTGTTGCCCAATTTGTCCTTAGTGTGGCAATACCCCATTTGTGGTGATAAACTGCCGTTTGGGCCCATGGGAGGGCTCAGAACGAAAGGAGCGCTGTGTGTTCTTTGGAGTCCAGATTTTGCTGGATTGGTTTTCGGGTGCCATGTCGCATTTGCAGAGCCCCAGAGGTATCAAAGCAATAGAAACCCACCACAAATGACCCCATTTTGGAAACTAAACCCCTCAAGGAATTCATTTATGGGTATTGTGACCATTTTGACCCCATAGTTTTTTCACAGAACTTATTTGAATTGGGCTGGGAATGAAAACCAAATTATTTTTTTCAAATAATATGTAGTTTTGGATAAAAATTTCTTATTTTCACAAGAAACAAAATACCTCATTCTGTTGCGCAATTTGTTCTGAGTGCCGCAATAGCCCATTTGTTGTGATAAACTGCCGTTTGGGCCCATGGGAGGGCTCAGAAGGAAAGGACCACCATTTGGCCTACTGGGGATTTTCTAGTGCGAAGTCATGTATGCAGAAGCCCCTGAGGTACCAGTACAGTTGAAACCCGCAAGAAGTGACCCCGTTTTAAAAACTACACCCTTAAGGCATTCATCTAGAGGTGTAGTGAGCATTTTGACCGGAGACCTACACCCCATAAACTGTAATGTGGGTTCTCCCGGGTATGGCAATACCCTACATGTGGCTGTTATCAGCTGTCTGGACACACAGCAGGGCCCAGAGGGGAAAGACGAGGGGGGATAAGCTGTGTGGAGTGCATCAGGGTAAGTAAAATTGGGGTAAATTCTAAACCAAGGGATGTATGATAAATTTTAAAACACTTTCATACAGAGCTCTGGTTATTCGGGACACGTGTCACATTGATATATTGTGTCATCCATTATCGCCCTCTTATAGCAGACTTTGCACCTCTTTTGACTTTTTCCCTTCTTGCCAGTTTGGGGAACTTCTCCTGGAAAGTGTTGCCCTGGTACGATGTGTGTGGCCCCGCTTCCAGAAGTACTGGGTGCCCCCCCTTCTTGGTCCCTAAAGATTAGGTTCTTGATAATCACCTCTTGAAATTCCAGGAAAGTTCCTGTCTGGCCTGCACATCGATGTAGCATGTACGCATTGTACAATGCCATCTGTATGATGTGCCCGGCCAGCTTCTTATACCACACCGCATGGCGCTGTAGGGCTTCAGGGCTTTATCTTACAAGTCCATCCCTCCCATGTACCTATTGTAGTCCAGGATGCAGTCTGGTTTGGTGGTGGCCTTTCCTTCATATATCCTAAACCTGTAGGTATACCCTGATGCACTCTCACAGCTTATACATCTTCACGCCATACCTTGCCCTCTTACCCGGCAGGTACTGGCGGAATTGAACCCTCCCTTTAAAATGTACCAGGGACTCATCAATAGAAATACACTTCTCGGGGGTGTATGCTTGGGAAAACCGGGCACTAGAACGGTCTAATAGGGGTCTTCGTTTATACAAACGGTCAAAACTGGGGCCATCTCGGGGTGGGCACGGCTCATTATCAGTATAATGTAAGAAGCGAAGTATTGCCTCATTTATTTATTTTTTTAGGTTCCAGTTCAGTTCTGAAGTTGCTTTGAGGGGCCCATATATTAGAAACCCCTATCAAATACCCCATTTTAGAAACTAGACCCCTCAAAGTATTCACAACAGCATTTAGAAAGTTTATGAACCCTTTAGTTGTTTCACAAAAATTTAGAGCAAAGTAGAGGTGAAATTTACATTTTTTTTTTGTCAGAAAATCCTCTTTATACCATTTTTTTTATAACACAAAAGGATTTATCAGAGAAATGCAACTTAATACATATTGCCCAGATTCTGCAGTTTTGAGAAATATCCCACATGTGGCCCTAGTGCAGTAATGGACTGAAGCGCCGGCCTCCGAAGCAAAGGAGCACCTAGTGGATTTTGAAGCCTCTTTTTTATTAGGCACCATGTCCGGTTTGAAGAGGTCTTGTGGTGCCAAAACATTGGGAACCCCCCAAAAGTGACCCCTTTTTGGAAACTAGACCCCTTGAGGAATCCATTGTAGTTTTCTTGGGGTGCATGCGGCTTTTTGATCAGTTTTTATTCTATTTTTAGGTGGCGTGGTGACTAAAAAACAGCAATTGTACGATTGTTTTTTTTTTCTTTTTTTTTTACAGCGTTCACCGTGCGCTATAAATGACATATTCACTTTATTCTGCGGGGCGATACGATTACGGCGATACCGGATGTTTATAGTTTTTTTTTATGTCTTATGGCGTTTGCACAATAAAATAAGTTTTGTAAACAATCATTCACTTTTTGTGTTACCTTATTCTAAGCGCCAGAACTTTTTTATTTTTTAATCAATAAAGCCGTGCGAGGACTTATTTTTTGCGTAACGAACTGTAGTTTCGATCAGTAACATTTTTAGGTACATGCGATTTTTTGATCTCTTTTTATTCAATTTTTTGGGAGGTGAAGTGACCAAAGAATTGTTATTGTGGTTCGGTTTATTATTATTTTATTTTACGGCGTTCACCGTGCGGGATAAATAATGAAATAATTTTGTAGTTCAAGCCGTTACGGACGCGGCGATACCAATTATGTATAGTTTATTTGTTTGTTTATATATTTTTATTAATAATAAAGGACTGATAAGGGAAAAAGGGGGATTTTTACTTTTAATACTTTTAAATCTTTTATTTTCTTATTTTTACACATCTTTTTTTAACTTTTTTTTAACTTTATTACTTTGTCCCACTAGGGGACATGAGGGCAGGAGGGCCTGATCGCTATTCTAATACACTGCACTACATGCGTAGTGCAGTGTATTAGAACTGTCAGCTACTCACTGACAGCAAGCATAGTGGGTCCTGACGTTGTCAGGACCCACTAGGCTTCCGACTATGGCATAGCCAGACGCCATTGTTTGGTGTCCGGTTGCCATAGTCACCATCGCCGGCCGCTATCGCGTAGCAGGCCGGCGATGGCAGCTTAACCCCTAAAAAGCCGCGACCTCTATAGAACGCGGCTTTTAAGGGGTTAATCAGCGGGGACACAGCGATCGGTCCCCGCTGTAGGAGCTGTGACAGCTGCTGAACAAGACAGCAGCGTCACAGCTCCTGTATGTGTCGGGAGGACGGCCGAAACGGGCGTTACTCCCGAGACGTACTATTACGGCATGGAGCGCGAACGATACAGCTGCCATGACGTAATAGTACGTCAAGGAGCGGGAAGGGGTTAAGGCTCAGAGCCCATTTTTCAAATCTGACATATTTCCCTTTATGTGGTAATAACGTTGGAATGTTTAAACCTATCCAAGCGATTCTGAGATTTTTTTCTCGTGACACATTGGGCTTCATGTTCGTGGTAAAATTTGGTCGATATATTCAGTGTTTATTGGTGAAAAATTGCAAAATTTAGAGAAAATTTTGAAAAAATTGCATTTTTCAGAATTTAAATGCATCTGCTTGTAAAACAGACGGTTATACCACCCAAAATAGTTACTAGTTCATATTTCCCATATGTCTACTTTAGATTGGCATCATTTTTTGAACATTCTTTTATTTTTCTTGGACGTTACAAGGCTTAGAACATAAATAGCAATTTCTCATATTTTTAAGAAAATTTCAAAATACTGTTTTTTAAGGTACCTGTTCAGTTCTGAAGTGGCTTTGAGGGGCCTATGTATTAGAAACCCTGATAAAAACACCCCATTTTAAAAACTAGACACCAAAGTATTCAAAACAGCATTTAGAATTTTTTTTAACCATTCAGGCATTTCACAGGAATTAAAGCAAAGTGTAAGTGAAATTTGCAAATTTCATTTTTCTTGCTGAATTTCAATTTTATTCAATTTTTTTCTGTAACACAGAAGGTTTTAACAGAGAAACACTACTATGTACTAATCTGTATTGTCCAGATTCTGCAGTTTTTAGAAATGTTCCACATGTGGCTCTACTGCGCTCATGGACTAAAACACAAGCCCCAGAAGCAAAGAAGCACCTAGTGCATTTTGAGGCCTCTTTTTTATTAGAATATATTTTAGGCAGCATGCCAGTGTGAGTGCAATTTAGCATCCACTACGCCTTGAGTTCCATCCAGCTCCAAATTAGCTTTTAAAAATCAATTAAAACACACAGACATGTTACTGTATGAAAATCCTTCTACTTTATTCTTATCAGCACGAATATTTATAGTCCGACAATAACAAAATTGCAACAACAAATGAGTCAGAAAGTTTAGCTATAGTTCCACAACTCAATTGGCTCTTAGAGGGGCCGTTCCCTCATCTTCCCTATTATTGCTGCGTAGTGTTTTGCACACGGCACTATAATTCTCCATTTTAATTATTATTATTGCTGCGTAGTGCTTTGCACACGGCACTATAATTCTCCATTTTAATTATTATTAATATACTAATATAACTAGCTTTTACAAGCATATAAGGATATGAGTATATAAGATATACAGTAGGTCTAAAACACTTTGGAAAATATGTTTCCTTTCACATTTCCCCCCTTTTGTGATTTTATAGGTCTGGTAATCATTGCCTGCCTCTAATTTCACAACAACCTGTCACTTCTTTACAGAGGCCTCGCTGTGAAAGCTCTCCGTATCTTATAAAACGCATAACAGTTAAAACAAGTCATAATAACAAAAACAATCATAGTACATATTAGTGGTTGGAATAAATAGCTTAATACCGAACTGGCAGTTGGTGAAAAACCAGTAAATATGTCATACCAGTGATGAGCCGTGTCATCCTTAATCTGGAATCCTAAATATCGCAGAGTTTCCCCACTTATAACAGCATTCATTTTGACTGTTTGTAGTGTAACATTATGTCTCCTAACCATGTCTTTTACCTCTTCTGCGTCTCTTAGAATTTTATTCAACTCATCTAAAGGAAGACTAATATTAGGTGTTGGCAATGGGTCCGGTACCCATACTGTGCTTACAATCTCATCCAAATCCGGGAGAAATACAATAGTCTGGTTTTTCCATTCTATATGGATAACATTAAATATACATCCGGAAAAGGGTACCTGTAGTGAAAAAGGTTTTAGTGTTTTGGGGTCATCCGTAACCATACATACACTCTGTGGTTTTATCTCTATATACATTGAAAAATGTTCTGCTGGTATTACTGAGAAAGGGCATATATTGTCCTCATATTCCATCAGGCAAGGTTCGCAACTCTCTCTGATTGTTTGTTACATACATATCCTTTTTTGGTCAAAATACACAAACCTATATCAATGGTTTTGTTTCTGTCAGTTATGTGTGGATGTCTAAATTCGGGCCACCAGTATTGGCTATTCTGAGTAAATTCATCAGTCATGACAATAGGTAACACTACATATTTACATATCATCCCAATATTAGTAACCTTATATATCATCAATTTTCCTGAACACCATTCGTCTGTACATTCTACTGAGTCTGGGTCAGACCAGCCCCATGTATCATTAGAATTAGCCTGTACTTGTGCCCTTCCCCAGACATGAGGGTGTGTACTCATCAAATCTTGTTGGAATTTATCTTTTTGTCTCATTTCCCATAAGGTCTTAGTGGTGCATATAGTCCAATCTATAAAAGCAGACATATTTTTGTAAGCTTGATATTGGGTGAGTGCAGATTCATTAAAAACATTAAGGAAATTTTCCTCCACTTTTAACTGTAATTGTTGTGTCTGAAAACTTGTGGGTAACCACTGGGCACCCAAAGCTATGGCTTCTTCTATGTTGCTTCCGACTGAGGCCAATTTATTGGCCATTACTTCTAGCTGCACACCGTTTAGGATTTCCATCCCTGTTCCTGCTCCTCCTAAAAGGGTATCATACCATTCCCTTTTTACTCTACATGCCTTATCCTTAGGAAATGTGATGTTCCAATGCAGTATCTTTCTTTGCTCCCGATAAGCCATAGGCACACAAGTCTGGGGAATCCTATTTATGGAGGTGTTTACATGTTTCGGACGCCTACCTCCTACTAGAGTTTGTATAATTGTTACGAACCAGGTTCTTCCGGTGATTCGGGTAGAGTTCACACAAATCACCATTTTTACAGTACTATTCATTAGTATAGGGCTATCTATTTTGGATAATGAACAATTAGCCAGCATTCCTGACCGATTACTATGATCTCTCAAATCTTGCAAACACATTAATCTGCTCATGTCGCAGCAGGACATTTTCACCCGGGACTCATAAGTCACATTTGTTACAGTATCCTCATCAGGGAATTTCATATATATTACTCCCCGTTGGGATCCACCTCCCGTATACCAGTCTACAAATTTGTTGGTCTTGGTAAGGTTAAATAATCCGTTACAAGTTTGTCCAGAAGGACAACTAAATCCATCTTGAGTCCGAATGTTGGTGGAAATTATCCATCCCCACAGCAATGTCCCTTGCATTCTGGTTATCGCATGTGCGGAAGCTCTGGATTCGGACCTGTGAAGAATAAGTCCCACCACCCCCAAAATCAGCAAAATCTTCATCTTGATTCTTTAGATGACCTTTCTCTTTCGCCTTCTGGCGTGTAGAGGACCTTCTTACAATGGCTGGAGTGGATCCAACTGGCTTTTCCTTCAAGTTTCACTGAAGTACTTGTGGTCAGGAGCACCTTAAACGGACCGTCAAATCTGGGATCAAGACTTTTCCGAACGTGTCTCTTGACCACTACCCAATCTTCTGGTAAGAGGGAATGTGCACCACCTAGAGAATTTGGGTCTGGAATAGAAGAAAACACTTGACGATGCACTTTAGCCAGTTGTTTATGCAAGGCACATACATAATCTGTGAGCCTACCATACTGCATCTGGAGCACCTGTGGAAAGTACAATCCTAACCTAGGACCTCCCCCAAATAGGATCTCATAGGGACTCAGACCTGTTTTATTGGGCGTATGTCTTACTGAAAATAAAGCCAGGGGAAGACACTCTGTCCATGGTTTACCTGTTTCCACCATAGCCTTCTGTATTTTCAGTTTTAGAGTCCCATTCATCCTTTCAACCTTGCCACTACTTTGTGGATGGTATGGGGTGTGGAATGCCTGTTATATCCCTAAAGTTTACATAATATGTTGCATAATTTCTCCTGTAAAGTGAGTACCTCTATCACTTTCAATAGTCTCTGGTACACCATACCTGCAAATCACTTCTGCCATCAACTTATTGGCGGTGGAGGTGGCATTGGCCTTTGACACTGGAAACGCTTCGGGCCATGCTGAAAACATATCAACACATACCAAAACATACTCATAGATTCCCACCTTTGGCAATTGGATATAGTCAATCTGTAGTCTCTGAAAAGGATACAAGGGTCTTGGCATATGTCTCATAGGGACCTTTACCACCTTACCAATATTGTTCTGGGCACAGATCATACACCCCTGCGTATACTGGGCTGCTAATGTCCCAAACCCTGGAGCAAAGCAGTACCGACTAACCAGGTTGCACATAGCTGTTTTTGACTGGTGGGTAGTTCCATGAGCTACTTGAGCCATCATGGGGTATATTGTCCTGGGCAGGCATAACCGTCCATCTAAATACCACAAACCATCAGTCCTTGCTTCAGCCCCTTGACCTGTCCATTTGATCTTTTCTTCATCTGTGGCTTGTCTCTGTAGTGTCAGCAAAATATCCGAGCTGACTGAAGTGTGTATATCCTCTGGGTTACTGATCACGAAAGTGTTGCCCAGAATAGGCCTTGTCTTTGCTACCTCTTTAGCGGTTTTGTCTGCAAAGTCATTTCCTTTAGCCTCTTCACTGCTGTTTCTCATATGAGCCCTGATCTTCACCACTGCCACCTCTTTTGGCAACAATAAACTTTCCATCAAATATTTGACTAGGTCTGCATTTTTAATAGGTGTACCCGCTGATGTGAGGAACGCCCTTACTCTCCAAATAGGACCATAGTCATGTGCTATGCCAAAGGCATATCTGGAATCTGTGTATATGTTAGCTGTCTTTCCCTCAGCTTGTCTACATGCTTCGGCTAAGGCTTTCAGCTCCGCTTCTTGTGCTGCGGTGGGAGTGCTTCTGCTTTACACACTTCATTGGGGTGACCGCCGCATACCCTGTATAAAATTTACCATCTATACCATACCTGGAACCATCCACAAAGAGAACTAACTCTGGATTCTGTAATGGTGAATCCTTAATATGTTCAAATCCCATTGTCTCTTGTTGCATGAGCTGCAAGCAGTCATGATCATCCTGTGAAGGAAGAAAATCTGACGAAATACCTGATTCTTCTCCCCCTTGCTCCAGAGGCAGTAAAGTAGCTGTGTTCAGAGTAGTACAACGTTGAATAGTGACATTATCAGGTAACTGTAAGGCACATTGAATTTTCATATGACGAGCAACAGAGAGATATTTTGGCTGTACTTGAGATGAAAGAGCAGACATATCATGAGGAGCATAAACAGTAACACGAAAATCAAGGACAATCTGTTGAGCTTTGTCTAATACTTCTGTAGCAGCAATTAACGCTCTAGTACAAGATGGGGACCCTCTAGCAACTGGGTCCAGACGTACAGAATAGTATGCAACAGGCCTTTGTTTTTAGCCACGGTCCTGTGTGAGAACCGCTGTAGCGTGTCCATTTAATTCTGTGGTATACAGTCGGAAAAATTTGTTGTAATCAGGAATACCTAGTGCTGAGGCTGTCTGAATACTCAATCTAAGGCTATAAAAATTTTCCTCTGCTTCTGGTGACACCTGAAAGGGAGTTACAGCAAGACAGTCGTAAAGAGGTTGCATAAGAGCAGAAGCATTGCGAACCCAGGGGCGACAGTAAGAAATAAGTCCTAAAAATGTGCGCATAGCAGACTGAGTTTTTGTCAGAGGGATACTAGTAACAGCCTGGATCCTTTCAGGTGTAAGGTGTCGAATACCAGGAGAAATGTAGTGTCCTAAAAATACAACAGTTTGCTGACAAAGTTGAAGCTTCGCTTTGCTGGCTTTGCAGCCTGACTGTGCTAGGAAACAAAGCAAAGAAACACTGGAGCTCTCGCATTGCTGCATGGAGGGGCAGCAAAGAAGGAGATCATCCACATATTGTAGCAGAACTACTCCCGGACCGGGGTCCCAGTCACTGAGAATCTGAGTCATAGCAGAGGTATACATACTGGAGGAGTTGTGAGCCCCCTGGGGTAACACCTTCCAAGCAAGTTGTGCATGATTGTGCGTGAAGGCAAACAGATACCAACAGTCAGGATGAAGGGGAACAGAGAAAAAAGCATTAGCCAGATCTACTACCGTAAATCAGCACGACGTAGCAGGGATATGTGCCAATAAAGTATGGGGGTTAGGTACAATAGGTGTATTGAACACTGTAGCGTCATTGACAGCTCTGAGGTCATGGACCATGCAGTACTTGGCCGGTTGTCCCGGCTCTGCCTTTTTCTTTACTGGGAAAAGGGGTGTGTTACATGGGGAGACTATGGTAGTTAAGACCCCCGCAGCAAGGTACGCCTTCACCTGCTGTGATATAGCATCTGATTGTGCTATTGTAAGGGGGTATTGTTTCCTGTAAGGGAGGGGCACCCCTGGTTTAAGATCTACCTCTACAGGAGGAACTTTGAGGATCCCTACATCAGTGGGTCCTGTTGACCATAGCCTATCTGGCACTTGTGCCAGTAGGCTATCTATCTGTTGTTGGCCTAATAAAACAAAGGACGGGGACTTAGTATCCCATGGATTCATGTTTGTGGCTGTTAATATACATAAGTCCTCCTCATCAATGGTTCTTCTCAACATAATGGTGCCATTCACACAATATTCAATTCTAGCTCTTAATTTTTCTAAAACATCAGCACCTAGTAAATTTATTGGGGTTGTTTCACAGGTGACAAGTTTTGTGACTATAGATTGGTGTGGACCAAACCGTAGAACAACCGGTTTTGTAACTTGATTTGGGTGGGACTTCCCATCTACTCCCACGCAAATCTGGGTGTCATCTGATAACAAATTTGCTGGCAGTTCTCTAGGGTTAACAACAGTCACGGCAGCTCCAGTATCTATCAAGAAAGGGATCGGGGTACCATCATTGACGGACAAGGAAATTAAAGGGGCGGGGCCTAATTTTACTGCCATGGTGTGGGCGGATTCGCCCATATCTGGACTGCCGACCCTTCATGCTTGGTGGGGCTGGTACTGGGCCTGCTGTGTGTCTCCCTGCTGCCTTTGATTTCCTTGGGGAAGGTCCGGCTGTGATGCCCATCCCTCTTGGATCCCACCTGGGGCTGGTCCTATCTGTGGGTTCTGATTTCTAGGTGCTTTTCAGTACCTTCGGCTATGTCCCTGCCCCCCCACAATTGTAGCAGGGGGGGCAGGGACATCCCTCTCCCATCCCTCTCCTAACCCCTGTCTGAACATACTGCGGTTGGATCATTTGTCCCCCTTGGAAAGGATACTGCATATACTGTGCTGTGGGTGGCTAGTAGGTCATCTGTTGTTGGATCGGCGGCCCTGGTTGCCTAAAGAGGCCAGGTTGCATATAGGCTACCCCAGCGGGTTTCTTTCTGGTTTTCTTTAGATCTAACTCTACACCTTGGACTACCTTCACTAAGTCACTTGTCGCCATGCCCCTCCACTCGGGTCTAGAGGTCTGCACTGCCTCCCGCAAGCTTTTCTTAAGCCCCTCTATAAACGCAGCTGTCAACTTCCTGGTATCTAGGGGTCTTTCCTTGTAACCCATATCCTTCCATTGTGACCTTAGTCTAGCATAGTATTTGTCAATACTCTCATTGTTATCCTGAGTTGTGTCAGTCAAACTCTGTCCCTTCTGTCCTTGTTGAGTTACTGCCCACTGTTTTATCTGGACTACAAACTGTTCTCCTGAAAAGTTAGTACAGTCATTAGGTTCCTCGGTCACATAGTCACGGGGGACCCTTAGATCGTCCTCTATGGTGGAGTATATATCGGGACATTGTAATTTACACACCATGTCCAGATCTTTCCACGTAGCGTTATACAATCTCTGCATCTTTGTTATTTGTTCTGCCCACTTAACTGATTTCTCTTCTGGGTCGGGCATTCCCTCAATTATACTCTTTATATCCCCTGGACTCCAAGGTTTATACAAGTGTACATTTCCCTGGTCTACCTGAGTTTTTGAGCTCTGAGCTATTGCCCTCAAACTTTCTCCTATTCCTTCCACTATCCCTGCCATTTCTTCATCCGTCAACTTTTCCCTTTTGGGCTCTTTTATGGGAGTGGTTAGAGAATCATCCTGATTCATGTGTCCCGACAAGTCGGGCATGCCATTGGCCTCAACCTCTGATTCTTCCCCTCCCGTCACTCCCATTACATTAGCACCTTTCCCTTTCAACATGCCTAAAAAGCTATTATTTGCTGAGCCACAAGTATAGGTAATCACGGGACACAAGCCAGGGGCAGGGGCGCCTGCTCGGGGACGGTGAGCCCCACAGTTAGAGCACATCTCTCTCCAGTCAGGATTTTGGACACCGCAGTTAAGACAGGTCCAGCAGCCTCCTGGATCTTTCCCTGGTTTGAGTCCCGTGTACCCAGGTGACTCCTTGAGTTTTACCCCAACATCCTCTGTCTCTATCTTATCATGACTTACTTTTCCCTTTTGTCCTGTAACCTTGCCTTCTCCTGTCTTTGGGATTTCATCATAACATTCATAATATCTCTTCCTACCCACGGTGGTTTCCTTGCAACCTCCTCTCCTCACTTCTTCAGACACATCCCTCCAATCATCCGCTGCCTTTCTCAACTTATTGTCTTCCAACCATCCTTCATTCTTACTGATAGCGGCATCCCATTCATCCACATCAAGCATGCCTCGCCTGGGGAGTCCCAAACCCCTCATCAATTTCTTACATCTCTTTACTGCACGTTTGCCCTTTCTTCTTTCCACTATCTCTCGGGCTGGCACTCCTGGCTTCACTGCTCTAGTATATAGGTTACCCATCTCTAGATAGTACTGGGTCTCTTTTCAACCCTAAAAAAAAACAAAAAACTAAACTGGGTATCTTTTCAACCCTAAAAATCAAACAACTAAACTGGGTATCTTTTCAACCCTAAAAACTGGGTATCTTTTCAACCCTAAAAATCAAACAACTAAAATGTTTTATTGTTTTATGGGTATCCTAACAAAGCAATCCCCCTTTAGCATGCTCAATGCCGCTACCCATTCCTCTTTCACACAAACTGAGATGGAAGTCAGGCACTTAGTTTCTAAGGGAGTACAGGGTTCTGGAACTGCAGCTTCATACATTACTCCCTAAGGTGGAGCCTTAGTCATCCGAAAATAGGGGGGGCCAGATGGGGAAATGCAGAGCAGAAATGTAAGAATCAAATCTTGTTACCTTATGCTGCAGCTCTTGGTCTACACATTCCCGTCCGGTCTCCTCTGTCTGGTTCGGGTGGTCTCAGAGTCCTAGTGCCGCAGTCCCTGTTCGGGCGCCAAAAACTGTGAATGCAATTTAGCATCCACTACGCCTTGAGTTCCATCCAGCTCCAAATTAGCTTTTAAAAATCAATTTTTGAATACGAGCAGCTCGGAGGAGTGAAAACACACAGACATGTTACTGTATGAAAATCCTTCTACTTTATTCTTATCAGCACGAATATTTATAGTCCGACAATAACAAAATTGCAACAACAAATGGGTCAGAAAGTTTAGCTATAGTTCCACAACTCAATTGGCTCTTAGAGGGGCCGTTACCTCATCTTCCCTATTATTGCTTCGTAGTGATTTGCACACGGCACTATAATTCTCCGTTTTAATTATTATTATTGCTGCATAGTGTTTTGCACACGGCACTATAATTCTCCATTTTAATTATTATTATTATTGCTGCGTAGTGCTTTGCACACGGCACTATAATTCTCCATTTTAATTATTATTATTGCTGCGTAGTGTTTTGCACACGGCACTACTGCCTTAAAGTCCCAGAGCGTCTACCTTCTAATATAACTAGCTTTGGAGGCGGAGCGTAGCCGTGCAGCGTGATGGCAGCTTGAGACCAGAGCTCCTCACTGATACCAGCCAAAACCCGAGCTATATCGACCCACATCGTTTAAAAATGGTTAAACCGGCAAAGGAGAAACATAAAGATCACACTGGCACACCCAAACCGGGGAAAGCACAAGCAGACATGGAGAAATTTCTCCATAAAAGGCATGAAGAATCTCCGGCCCGGAAATCTAAGATGGCCGCCGTGCATGCTGCTCCACAGTGCCGAGATGACGACTCAGATGAGGAGAGTGGAGGTGAGCAATCTGAGTCGGGAGACACTAATGATTTAGCACCAGTGTCACGGGGGTTTATGAAGAGGATCTTATACAAAGTCTTGACTCCTCTTACTAAAGAACTGTCAGAGATAAGCACTGATTTACGTCAGATAGGATCACGGGTGGAGACGCTTGAAGCGGTACAGACAGACATGAGAGTTTATCATGACAAAGTGCGGGACATTCTACATTCACAACAAGATCAATTGAATGAGATGTTTATGCGGACAGAAGACCAGGAAAATAGGAGTCGGAGGAAGAATATCAGGCTGCGGGGAGTACCTGAGTCATACGTACATGAGACTTTGGGCAAACTTGCTCATGACATATTCTCTTCAGTTCTAGGAGTAAACAGCCATGATACAGTTCGGATAGAACGTGTCCATAGAGCACTCCGCCCAAAACCTCGCTCTAATGATCCCCCCCGCGACATTATATGTGGTCTACTGAGCTACACTGACACAGCAGAGATTCTAAAGGCTGCAAGGATGAAAGGTACAATTGAATTTGAAGGAACAACAATATATCTCTATCAAGTTATAGCGTCCTCCACACTACAAAAACGGAAAGTTTTCCGACCTCTCCTTGATGCATGAAACAAGACGCCTTTTCGCTGGCTATATCCGTTTGGCCTGGCGATACAAAAAGATGGCCGCCAAATCACCATCAGGAAACACGAAGACCTGACCCATGCATGGGAAACCCTGGGTATACCGCCTATGGAAATCTCGCCGTGGATGATGGTACCTCCGGAGCTGAAATTACCTTCATTGCTGGAACCTATGCCGTGGAAAGTGGTGGGGAAACTGAAATCGCCTAAGAATAAAAAACCGGCACTAAGATCTGGAGCGATGGAAAATTGAAAGGCACTGCCAATATTGCGGGACTGTTCTCCACACGGCTCCAGCATTCGGATTGAAGGACGTCACTTCTCCTTTCGAATTGGATCCGTGAGTAGGAGCTAGTCACTGTAGCTGGAGAAGATCAAGAAATAGAGTATACTTTGAAGTGACTTTATTGTTGCTATTGTGGGCGATTCTATCTTATTGCTTCTTATTGTTTTACACTGTTCATACTTGGGTTTTGGCTGGCATGCGGGTTATGCCAACTACACAACTGTTGTTAACAGTTAACTACCCCCCCCCCTCCCCAGGTACATGCGCTATACATTGGGGCAGTACATATCTTTACTTTAATCTCACTCTTCCCTGTATTACAACCCCTCCTACTGGTGTTCTGAATACTGTGATGACATATATGCTGATGTATACTATCTTTCACCATGTCTGATATTAAGATAACATCGTATAATGTACGAGGTCTGAATACTCCACGTAAACGATACCAGATTGCCCAACAATTGAAAAAAGATAATACTGATATAGCTCTTCTCCAAGAAACACATTACAAGCATAATAAAACTATGGAGTTATCTAGGGCTATCTTCTCAAATGCTTTTCATAGCACCTACTCTACTGCTAGCAGAGGAGTGAGTATTTTGATACGGAAAAACTTACCTTTTAAATTACTGTCAATGCAGAAAGACCCTGACGGTCGATATATTTTTATAAAAGCTCACATTGGTACAGATTTGTTCTCTATAGCCAATTTATATGCACCCAATACGGATAAGATATCGTGGATTATTCAGACCTTAGAGAATTTTAAATTGTTTGCGGAAGGTGTTAGAATTATAGGCGGGGACTTTAACATCCCACTTAATCCCATTATAGATTCCACTGGCAAGGTTAAAATGTCCCATCGAGCTGGAGCGAGACTCCACAAGGTACTTAGAGACCTACAGGTCACTGATGCGTGGAGACTTCTATATCCCACCACAAAGGATTTCTCTTATTACTCTGCAGCACATAATGTATATACTAGATTAGACTATGTTCTGTTGTCGGATAGTCTCCTCCCGATGGTTCTGTCGGCAGGAATAGGAAACCTTCTCCTTTCTGATCATGCACCGGTGTTTGTATCTATGAAGCTAAATAGTGTTCCGAGGGGAGACAGACTGTGGAGGTTGAACAATACGATTTTGAGTGACCCCCAACATTCCTCTGCGATACAGGATAATATTCAGAAATATTTTGATTTAAATTCCTCTCCGGATTTATCGGATGTTATTAGATGGGAAGCGCATAAAGTAGTAATACGAGGAGAACTGATATCGCTATGCTCACATATCAAAAAACAACGGTCAGCAAGACTGAACGATCTGTTCTCGAGAATATCTACGCTTGAGACTATTCACAAACGTACGAAAGCAGCCGCAGCCCAGGTTGAGCTTGGAGAGCTAAGGGAAGAGGTTAAAAATGCCTTGAATATAAAAGCCGCTAAAACATTTCACTATACCAAATTTAAACACTATGCGCATGGGGAAAGGGGCAACAGAATCATGGCTGCACTGCTTAAACAACAACATGAGAGATCTTTTATCTCTGAGATCCTGACTTCTTCAGGTGTTAGAGCTACTAAATCGAAGGACATAGCACAGGCCTTTACTCATTTCTACCATGTCCTATATAATGTTAAGGGTGGCGATAGTCCGCATGGTAACCTGGGGGATAGCACTAGGGAGTTTCTAGATAAACTTAGCTTACCTCAACTCACACAGGAAGATAAAATAGCGCTTACTGCACCCTTTACCACGGAAGAACTTCAAAACATTCTTAATACAATACCATCCGGGAAAAGTCCTGGCCCAGATGGTTATACGATTCAGTACTATAAGACATTTAGCGGTATTCTGTTGCCCCATTTCACATCTATGTGTAACTCATTGATGGGGGAGCTCAATTGACTCGCCAATCTTTGGAAGCTCACATCACAGTCCTGCCAAAGGACGGGAAAGATCCAGCACTATGTGGTAGCTATAGACCTATATCTTTACTAAACACGGATCTGAAATGGTGGGCAAAGGCTTTGGCGACTAGATTGGGGAAACTTCTGCCCAAACTCATTGGCCCAGAACAAACGGGATTTGTGGGAGGGCGTCAGGGTAAGGATAATACTACAAGAGTAGTTAGGTTAGTTCAACACGCTCGCTCGACACACACCCCAATGGCACTACTTAGCACAGATGCCGAAAAGGCTTTTGACAGGGTGAGCTGGCAATATATGGTAGCTACCTTGTCAAAATTTGGGATCCCTATGGAATTCATACAAGCTATATTGACACTCTATCATAATCCGAGTGCTAAAGTCAGAGTGAATGGCATATTGTCGGATTCCTTTCAAATTTCAAATGGTACTAGGCAAGGATGCCCTCTATCACCTACACTGTTTGTGATGGTGATGGAGACCTTGATACAAAGGATCCGCCAAGATGACAATATAGCTGGCCTGAAGATAGGTCAATTCACGCATAAAATGGCTGCCTTTGCGGACGATCTGATACTGTTGGTGACTAAGCCGTCTGTCTCCCTTCGGAACATAACACAAGCTTTTACGGAATTTGGTGCAATATCTAATTTTAAAATTAACTATAGTAAATCTGAAATCCTTAATGTCTCTGTACCTCAACAGGTAGTTGCCGCGGTGACGGGAACGTCTCAGTTTCTATGGATTTCTACATCAATCTCGTACCTAGGCATTACCATTTCTAATTGCCCATCACAATTGTATACCCTCAACTATATACCTCTAGTGGCAGCTATTAAACGTCAACTAGATTCCTTGAAGTTCCCGTTTATGTCATGGATGGGGCGGAAAAATTTCTTAAAGACTTTTATAGTCCCAAAAATTTTATATCTGATTCAGACATTACCACTGTGGCTACCAAAATCATTCTTCCTCTCCCTAAAGCGTATATTCTCGAATTTTCTATGGAACAAGAACAGACCAAGACAGAGGCACATACAACTGATTAACTCGGTTAAAATGGGAGGTATGGGACTGTCCGACATACACACATATTATATTGCTAATCACTTGAATAGATGGGTTGAGCTGCAACATCCCTCTCAGACTTCTCTTTATACGGAAGTAAAGAATACTCTTATGCTTAGCTGGGAACAGAGGGCCCTGTGGAGTCTCGCTAAAAGTTCACACCTTGACCAATACTCTAGCATTATTTTAAAGGGAACCATCCTGGTGTGGCAAGACACACATAATAGATTGAGCTTGCTCGGGATGCCTTCACCACATATGCCTCTACGTTTAGTGCCTTGCTATGTACATCGGGATTCTACACTAATACCAGATCCGTGGGACATACCACACCACATTAAAGTTTCCGTCCTGATGACTGACACTCCGCAGAGAAGTGTTCCCACGGTATTTGATAAATTAGGAATAAAGTCTCGTGATTTCCTCTTTAAACACACTTTTATGAAATGTTGCACGGCTATACTTAACTCCCTACCCATCCAAACCTCTCCTCAGAATTGGTTAGATAAGATGCTCATGAGCTCTATACCCCAGCGTAAGATACTATCTACCTCATATAATCATCTGATCTCACTGATCTGCCCACCGACTCCAAGCTATATGGAAAAGTGGTTGACAGATCTCCATATATCATTGACAGAGCCCGAAATTAGATTCATACTGTCTAACGCATTAGGTTTCTCTAGGAGTACAAGAATACAGGAAAGCTCCTACAAACTGTTAACTAGGTGGTATAAGACGCCTGTGGTCCTACATGCTATTGATCAAGAAGTTACGGACCGGTGTTGGAGATGTAACACCTCAAGGGGTACTTATTTACACATGTGGTGGACATGCCCCCTTATTGTACCTTTTTTGGCAGCAAATTGAGGAGAAAATTAATAACATCTGCTCTACAAACTTGCACTTAACACCTGAGTTAATCCTATTGTGGAAACCGACACCTTCTTTTACCCCCAAGAAGCATTGTCTTCCAACCCTGTTGCTCACAGTAGCTAAGCTATTAATACCAAGTTGCTGGAGATCAACAGAACCCCCACAGTTGAGTCATTGGGTGAACAAGGTATCAGAATTAGAAAGACTAGAGGAATTGGCACATTGGGAACTGCTAACTAGAAATAAGTATCTTAAAATATGGGGACCATGGAAAGACCGGGCAACATCAATTTGAATTAGGTAAGAGTAATTGTAGAAAAGTAGTTTCTATATCATACACAATAGGGTTAGTATACTTTGCCTTCACCAATATCATAAATAACATCTATATTAGCTAAATTCAACACCAGTCCACCTTCCTACCCCCTCCCCCTTACCTCCCCTCTCCCCCCCCTTCTTGTTGATCAGAAGATATGTAAATCAACATATGCTCCACATTCTTAATGAAATTTACACTGCTCAAGATATGTTATCACACTCATATTCTGCAATGATGAAAATCCAAATGTGATTCCTGATGGATGTGAATTTTCTGTATAACATGTTATCATTTTGAATGACATATTTTTGTTTGTAATTTTTGGAGAAAAATTAATAAAAACAGTTTTTAAATAATATAACTAGCTTTTACAAGCATATAAGGATATGAGTATATAAGATATACAGTAGGTCTAAAACACTTTGAAAAATATATTTCCTTTCACACCAGGTTTGAAAAGGTGTTGAGGTGCCAAAACAGTAGGAATCCCCAAATTGTGACCCCATTTTCAAAACTACACCCCTCAAGGAATTTATTTATGGTTGTTGTTACCATTTTTACCGCACAGTTTTTTCACAGCACCTATTTGAATTGGGCTGTGAAATTAAAAAAATGAACCTTTTTCCAATAAAATGTCATTTGTGATCAAAATTTCTTATTTTCACAGGGAACAAAATACCCCATTTTGTTGCCCAATTTGTCCATTTGTGGTGATAAACTGCCGTTTGGGCCCATGGGAGAGCTCAGAAGGAAAGGAGCGCTATGTGTTTGTTTGAGTCCAGATTTTGCTGGTTTGGTTTTCGGGTGCCATGTCGCATTTGCAGAGCCCCAGAGGTATCAAAGCAATGGAAACCCACCAGAAGTGACCCCATTTTGGAAACTAATGAACAACAAGATGCCAGAGGCAGAAACGACCTTATTTCTCAAGTACCAATAAATTGTATTTATAATCTTTAATGTGCTATTACAGCAAACAGACATACAGACAAAACCAACATAAATGGTAAAATTTTCAATGCATGGATAGGGTTAAATAGCCGTTAGTAGTTATACCAATGTGCACAAGTGCATGCCCTTTGAATAGTCCCTGTTGGTATCAGTGTGCCGATTGTATAAGCAATATATGCAGCAGTGAACACGTGTGTCTATCGTCTATGTCTGCAGATAGACGGATACAGCAAACACCGACACCACTAGCGGACTTCTAGGCAGTTAAATTGTTAAATTGCTAGATTTCCCTAATGCCAGCATGTATTAAAATGTAACAGAGAGCCCCCCCGACATGTTTCGCTACTATGTAGCGTCCTCAGGAGTTCATGGGGCTACTCTTAGGACGCTACATAGTAGCGAAACATGTCGGGGGGGCTCTCTGTTACATTTTAATACATGCTGGCATTAGGGAAATCTAGCAATTTAACAATTTAACTGCCTAGAAGTCCGCTAGTGGTGTCGGTGTTTGCTGTATCCGTCTATCTGCAGACATAGACGATAGACACACGTGTTCACTGCTGCATATATTGCTTATACAATCGGCACACTGATACCAACAGGGACTATTCAAAGGGCATGCACTTGTGCACATTGGTATAACTACTAACGGCTATTTAACCCTATCCATGCATTGAAAATTTTACCATTTATGTTGGTTTTGTCTGTATGTCTGTTTGCTGTAATAGCACATTAAAGATTATAAATACAATTTATTGGTAGTTGGGAAATAAGGTTGTTTCTGCCTCTGGCATCTTGTTGTTCATTTGTTGTATTAGACCTGCCAACTACCAAGGGTCCAAACCTTCTTCATTTTGGAAACTACACCCCTCAAAAAATTCATTTATGGGTAATGTGACCATTTAGACCCCATAGTTTCTTCACAGAACTTATTTGAATTGGGCTGGGAATTTAAAAAAAAATATTTTTTCCAATAATATGTCGTTTTAGCTCAAAAATTCTTATTTTCACAAGAAATAAAATACTCCATTTTGTTGCCCAATTTGTCCTGAGTGCAGCAATACCCCATTTGTGGTGATAAATTGCCGTTTGGGCCCATGGGAGGGCTCAGAAGGAAAGGACCACCATTTGGCCTACTGGGGATTTTCTGGTGCGAAGACATGTATGCAGAAGCCCCTGAGGTACCAGTACAGTTGAAACCAGCAAGAAGTGACCCCGTTTTAAAAACTACACCCTTAAGGCATTCATCTAGAGGTGTAGTGAGCATTTTGACAAGAGACTTACACCCCATAAACTGTAATGTGGGTTCTCCTGGGTACGGCAATACCCTACATGTGGCTGTTATCAGCTGCCTGGGCACACAGCAGGGCTCAGAGGGGAAAGACGAGGGGGAATAAGCTGTGCGGAGTACATCAGGGTAAGTAAAATTGGGGTAAATTATAAACCAAGGGATGTATGATAAATTGTCAAACACTCTTTCATACAGAGCTCTGGTTTTTCAGGACACGTGTCACATTGATATATTGTGTCCTCCCTTATCACCCTCTTATAGCAGACTTTGCACCTCTTTTGACTTTTTCCCTTCTTGCCAGTTTGGGGAACTTCTTCTGGAAAGTGTTGCCCTGGTACGATGCGTGTGGCCCCGCTTCCAGAAGTACTGGGTGCCCCCCCCTTCTTGGTCCCTAAAGATTAGATTCTTGATAATCTCCTCTTGAAATTCCATGAAAGTTCCCGTGTCTGGCCTGTACATCGACGTAGCACGTACACATTGTAGAAAGCCATCGGTATGATGTGCACGGCCAGCTTCTTATACCACACCGCATGGCGCTGTAGGGCTTGAGGACTTGATCTGACAAGTCCACCCCTCCCATGTACCTATTGTAGTCCAGGATGCAGTCTTATTTGGGGGTCTCTGTACTGGTACCTCGTACTGGTACATGGGTACTGGTGTGGCATCTCTCTTGTCCTTGTACTTGACACACAATATGTTGCTTCTGGATTGTGCCCTGCTCTCACCCCTTCTGAGTGTTTGCCCAAGCAGAGTCTTAGGGAGGCCTCTCAGATTTCTTCTAGCAGTGCCGCATGCCGCAGGACTTCTGGAAGCGAGGCAGTTGAATAGTGGGACGCTGGTATATAAATTATCCAGGTAGAGGTGGTGACCCTGGTCCAGCAGAGGGTGCACCAAATCCCACACAATTTTTGCATTAACTCCCAGTAAGAGTGGGCATTCTGGGGGCTGAATACTGCTGTCCTTCCCTCCATATATCCTAAATCTGTAGGTATACCCTGATGCACTCTCACATAGCTTATACATCTTCACGCCATACCTTGCCCTCTTACCCGGCAGGTACTGGCGGAATTGAACCCTCCCTTTAAAATGTACCAAGGACTCATCAATAGAAATACACTTCTCGGGGGTGAATGCTGGGAAAACCGGGCACTGAAACGGTCTAAAAGGGGTCTCCGTTTATACAAACGGTCAAAACTGGGGTCATCTTGGGGTGGGCACGGCTCATTATCAGTATAATGTAAGAAGTGAAGTATTGCCTAATTTATTTATTTTTTTAGGTTCCAGTTCAGTTCTGAAGTTGCTTTGAGGGACCCATATATTAGACACCCCTATGAAACACCCCATTTTAGAAACTAGAACCCCTCAAAGTATTCACAACAGCATTTAGAAAGTTTATTAACCCTTTAGGTGTTTCACAGAAATTTAGAGCAAAGTAGAGGTGAAATTTAAAAAAATTTTTTGTCAGAAAATCCTCTTTATACCATTTTTTTTATAACACAAAAGGATTTACCAGAGAAACGCAACTTAATACGTATTGCCCAGATTCTGCAGTTTTGAGAAATATCCCACATGTGGCCCTAGTGCGGTAATGGACTGAAGCACCGGCCTCCGAAGCAAAGAAGCACCTAGAGGAATTTGAGGCCTCTTTGTTATTAGGCACCGTATCCGGTTTGAAGAGGTCTTGTAGTGCCAAAACATTGGAAACCCCCCAAAAGTGACCCCATTTTGGAAACTAGACCCCTTGAGGAATTCATTGTAGTTTTCTTGGGGTGCATGCGGCTTTTTGATCAGTTTTTATTCTATTTTTAAATGGCGCGGTGACTAAAAAACAGCAATTCTACTATTGTTTTTTTATTCTATTTTTTTTACAGCGTTCACCGTGCGCTATAAATGACATATTCACTTTATTCTGCGGGGCGATACGATTACGGCGATACCCTATGTTTATAGTTTTTTTTATGTCTTATGGCGTTTGCACAATAAAATACGTTTTGTAAAAAATCATTCACTTTTTGTGTTCCTTATTCTAAGAGCCAGAACTTTTTTATTTTTCCATCAATAAAGCCGTGCGAGGACTTATTTTTTGCGTAACGAACTGTAGTTTCGATCAATACCATTTTTAGGTAAATGCGACTTTTTGATCTCTTTTTATTAATTTTTTTGGGAGGTAAAGTGACCAAACAATTGTGATTCTGGTACGGTTTATTATTATTTTCTTTTACGGCGTTCACCGTGCGGGATAAATATCAAAACAATTTTGTAATTCTGGCCGTAACGGACGTGGCGATACCAATTATGTATAGTTTATTTGTTTATTTATCTATTTATATTAATAATAAAGGACTGATAAGGGAAAAAGGGGGATTTTTACTTTTTATTACTTTTAAAACTTTTATTTTATTATTTTTACACATCTTTTTTTGAACTTTTTTTTTTACTTTATTACTTTGTCCCACTAGGGGACTTGAGGGCAGCGTATTAGAGCTGTCAGCTACTCACTGACAGCAAGCATAGTGGGTCCTGACTTTGTCAGGACCCACTAGGCTTCCGTCGATGGCATAGCTGGACGCCATTGTTTGGTGTCCGGTTGCCATAGTCACCATCGCCGGCCGCTATTGTGTAGCAGGCCGGCGATGGTAGCTTAACCCCTAAAAAGCTGCGATCTCTATTGAACGCGGCTTTTAAGGGGTTAATCAGAGGGGACACAACGATCGGTCCCCGCTGTAGGAGCTGCGGCAGCTGCTGTACGAGACAGCAGCTGTCACAGCTCCTGTACGTGTCGGGAGGACGGCCGAAATGGCTGTTACTCCCGTGGCGTACTATTAGGTCATGGAGCACGAACGATACAGCTACCATTACCTAATAGTATGTCCAGGAGTGGGAAGGGGTTAATGACCAGTCCTTTTTGCTCGTTAATGACCAAGGATTATTTTTAGTTTTTTCACCGTCACTTTCTAAGAGTCGGAACTTTTTTTGTTTGTTTCATAGACATAGCTGTATAAGGGCTTGTTTTTTGCGGGACGAGTTGTATTTTTAAATTGTTCCATTTTTGGGTGCATATAATCACTGGCGTAGCTATAGGGGTCGCAGCGGTTAGAATTGCGACCGGGCCCCGAAGCCAGGGGGGCCCAAGGCCCCCCGCACCACATCAATAAAAAGTTACTATAGTAACTCGGGCCGCGGGCCCCTGTTACTATAGTAACATACTTTACTTACCTTCCTGGTTCCGGATCGCAGCGGAGGTCCTGACGTCAAGCGCTGTGCGCAGCACATGACGTCACAGCGCTATGCGCCGCGCACAGCATCGAGACGACAGAACTCCCGCCGCGGCCGAAGAGGAAGGTAAGGTTAGCCCTGACTGGCGGGGTCCGACTCCCGGGATCCGCCAATCAGCTGTTTTGAAGGGGCCGCAGCACTCGTACGAGAGCTGCTCCCCTTCATTCCTGTCACTTCATTCCGGTCGGCGATTCACAGTGTGGGCGAGTAGTGAAATGAAGGGGAAGCAGCTCTCGTACGAGTGCTGCGGCCCCTTCAAAACAGCTGATTTGCGGGTTCCGAGAGACACATCAGCTATTGATGGCCTATCCTGAGGATAGGCCATCAATGTTTAGGGACTGCACAACCCCTAAGCCTACGATGTAGCAGGCTTAGGGGGTCCATGAGACAGGATCACAGATTGTGTGATCCTGTCTGCTGGGCCCTGTATCTAAGCCAATCACATGGTAGGCTTAGATACATGGCCCATGCATGATCCTGTCTGCTGGGCCCTGTATCTAAGCCAATCACATGGTAGGCTTAGATACATGGCCCATGTGTGATCCTGTCTGATGGGCCCTGTATCTAAGCCAATCACATGGTAGGCTTAGATACATGGCCCATGTGTCATCCTGTCTGATGGACCCTGTATACAAGCCTACCACACTGTAGGTTTAGATACAGGGCCCCAGCACACAGTAATCTTATACTGTATAAGATTACTGTCTGCTGGACCCTGTATCTAAGCCTACGTTGTGGTAGGCTTAGATACAGGGTCCCACAGACAGTATCACACATGGGCCCTGTATCTAAGCCTAACACATGTGTTACTAATCATTTCTTGTGTGTTTTCTTACAGGTTCGGTGGTTGGACTACGTCGGATTCCAGGACTACTTCGATAACGACTTTTTTTTTATTATCAATAAAATGGTTAATGAGGGCTGTGTGTTTTTTTTTTTTATTTCAATAAAATATTTTTCTATGTCTTTGTGTTTTTTTTTAAACTATATTACTACCGCCTTAGTAATGGCCACCGGCTGATTGACAGCATCCATTGCTAAGGCGGGGCTTAGTGTTAGCCGATGCAGAGGCTAACACTAACCCCCTTTATTACCCCGGTACCCACCGCCACCAGGGGTGCTGGGAAGAGCCGGGTACGATCCAGTACCTGACCATCTGTAGTGATGGTCGGGCAATGGGGTGGCCGCAGGCTGGTATTATCAGGAGGGGAAAGGCCAAAAACAGTGGCCCTTCCTACCCTGGTGATGCTAGGCTGCTGCTGCTTTATTGTATCTGGCTGGTTATGAAAAATGGGGGGGACCCCATGTCATTTAAAAAAAAAATAAAAAAATAATAATTGGAAAGAACGATGTGGGGTCCCCCCCCAATTTTCATAACAAGCCAGATACAACACAGCAGCAGCAGGCAGCAGCAGGCAGCATTACAAGGGTGGGAAGGGCCACTGTTTTTGGCCTTCCACAGCCTAATACTACCAGCCTGCGGCCACCCCGGTGCCTGCCCGTCACTACAGATGGTCGGGTACTGGTTCGTACCCGGCTCTTCCCAGTACTCCTGGTGGCGGTGGGTACCGGGGTAATAATGGGGGTTAGTGTAGCCTCTGCACCGGCTAACATTAAAGAGGCTCTGTCACCAGATTTTGCGACCCCTATCTGCTATTGCAGCAGATCGGCGCTGCAATGTAGATAAGAGTAACGTTTTTATTTTTAAAAGACGAGCATTTTTGGCCAAGTTATGACCATTTTTGTATTTATGCAAATGAGGCTTGCTAAAGTCCAACTGGGTGTGTTTAAAGTAAAAGTCCAACTGGGCGTGTTTAAAGTAAAAGTCCAACTGGGCGTGTATTATGTGTGTTACATCTGGGCGTGTTTACTTCTTTTACTAGCTGGGCGTTCTGACGAGAAGTATCATCTTCAGAACGCCCAGCTTCTGGCAGTGCAGACACAGCGTGTTCTCGAGAGATCACGCTGTGTCGTCACTCACTTCCTGCCCCTGGTCCTGCATCGTGTCGGACGAGCGAGGACACATCGGCACCAGAGGCTACAGTTGATTCTGCAGCAGCATCGGCGTTTGCAGGTAAGTCGATATAGCTACTTACCTGCAAACGCTGATGCTGCTGCAGAATCAACTGTAGCCTCTGGTGCCGATGTGGCCGACACGATGCAGGACCTGGGGCAGGAAGTGAGTGACATCACAGCATGATCTCTCGAGAACACGCTGTTTGTCTGCACTGCCAGAAGCTGGGTGTTAACGAACAGAAGTGGATGATGCTGATTCGTCAGCATCATACACTCCCATTCCTAACGCCCAGCTAGTAAAAGAAGTAAAAATGCCCCGATGTACACACATAATACACGCCCAGTTGTACTTTTACTTTAAACACGCCCAGTTGTACTTTTGCAAGCCTCATTTGCATAAATACAAAAATGGTCATAACTTGGCCAAAAATGCTCGTTTTAAAAAAAATAAAAACGTTACTCTTATCTCCATTGCAGCGCCGATCTGCTGCAATAGCAGATAGGGGTTGCAAAATCTGGTGACAGAGCCTCTTTAAGCCTCGCCTTAGTAATGGAGGTTGTCAATCAGCCAGTGGCCATTACTAAGGCGGTGATAATAAAGTTTAAAAAGATACAAGCACATAGAAAAAATATTTTATTGAAATAAAAAAACACAACCCTCATTAACCATATTATTGAGAATAAAAAAAACGCCGTCATTGAAGTCCTCGAATCCGAAGTCCAACAACCGAACCTGTAAAAAAAACACAAACACACAAAAATAATCAGTAACACATAAAGAAGCAAAATTATTATTCTTACCTATCCTGGGTCCAGCGCTGGAGACGCAATGTCAGCGAGCTGAGCCCTGTATCTAATCCAATCATGTGTGATACTGTCTGCTGAGCTGTGTATCTAATCCAATCATGTGTGATACTGTCTGCTGGGCCCTGTATCTAATCGTATCTTGTGTGATACTGTCTGCTGGGCCCTATATCTAATCCGATCATGTGTGATACTGTCTGCTGAGCCACTGTATCTAATCCTATCATGTGTGATACTGCCTTCTGAGCCACTGTATCTAATCCTATCATGTGTGGTACTGTCTGCTGAGCTACTGTATCTAATCCTATCATGTGTGGTACTGTCTGCTGAGCCACTGTATCTAATCCTATCATGTGTGATACTGTCTGCTGGGCCACTGTATCTAATCCTATCATGTGTGATACTGCCTTCTGAGCCACTGTGTCTAATCCTATCATGTGTGATACTGTCTGCTGAGCCACTGTATCTAATCCTATCCATAGTTTATAGGGTCGTAGTGCTATAGATATGCTATGCTGTCTCATATACACACTTTTTTTTGGGCGGACACATATGTATTGGGGCTATTTCCCTGACATTTTAAGCCCTGAGGGTATGTTCACACGGCAGCGTCTGTTACGTCTGAAATTACGGTGCTGTTTTCAGGAGAAAACAGCACCGTAATTTCAGCCGTAATGGCATGTGCAGGCGTCTTTCGCTGCGTCCATTACGGACGTAATTGGAGCTGTTTTTCTATGGAGTCCATGGAAAACAGCTCCATTTACGCCTGAAGAAGTAACAGGAACTTCTTTGACGCGGGCGTCTTTTTTACGCGCCGCCTTTTGACAGCGGCGCGTAAAAAAAAATGACCGTCGGCACAGAACATCGTAAGACCCATTCAAATGAATGTGCAGATGTTTGCCAACGCTTTTGAGCCGCATTTTCGGACGTAATTCAATGCTAAAACGCCCGAATTACGTCCGTAAATAGGGTGTGTGAACCAAGCCTTAGTTACGCCCCGGCTGCTAGTGCTGCATTGTTGGGTCACTTAGGAGACCCAGCGATGCAGCTGAAAGCTGCAGACCGTCGGCCATGAGAAGTTTGCGGGGGGGGGGGGGCCCAGTAAGAATTTTTGCATCGGGGCCCATGAGCCTTTAGCTACGCCCCTGCATATAATATATTGATGAACTTTTATTAACTTTTTTTTATCAAAGAATTTAAAATAAACGGCTATTCCAGGATTGATTTTCGCGTTATAAATTAACACCGTTCACTATGCGGCAGAAATAACACGTTACCTTTATTTTATGGGTCGGCACGATTACGAGATACCAAATATGTAAAGGTTTTATGTTTTCCTATGTTAAAAAAAACGTACTTATTTTTGCTCCGCAACATTCGAGCCGAAATGTTTTTATTTTTTCGTCGATGTAGCCATATGTGGGCTTGTGTTTGCGGAACAAGGTGTAGATTTCATTGGTAGTATTTTGGGGTATATAAGACCTATTTATTAACTTTTATTTTATTTTTTATGGGGGAATGTCAGAATTTTTTTAATTAATAAATGCATTAACTTTATTTTTTGAGTCGTAAGGACATGCCCCCACGTGGCGGTTTTCCTCCGCAACTGTCAGCATCAATGCCTCACAGAACCTGCGTTGCAGATTCTATGGCGGATCTGCCCAAAATGTGCAGTAAATTGATGCGGACTAGCCGCTGCGTATTGCGGTGAAAGTACTTCCCTTCTCTCTATCAGTGCAGGAAAGAGAGAAGGGACAGCACTTTCCCGAGTGAAAGTAAAATAATTTCATACTTACCGGCCGTTGTCTTGGTGATGCGTCCCTCTTTCGGCATCCAGCCCGACCTCCCTGGATGACGCGGCAGTCCATGTGACCGCTGCAGCCTGTGATTGGCTGCAGCCATCATTTAGACTGAAACATCATCCTGGGAAGCCGGACTGGAGACAGAAGCAGGGAGTTCTCGGTAAGTATGAACTTCTATTTTTTTTACAGGTTGCTGTATATTGTGATCGGTAGTCACTGTCCAGGGTGCTGAAACAGTTACTGCCGATCGCTTAACTCTTTCAGCACCCTGGACAGTGACTATTTACTGACGTCGCCTAGCAACGCTCCCGTAATTACGGGTGCACACACATAGTCACCCGTAATTACGGGAGCCCCATTGAGTTCCTCAGTCTGGCTGTAGACCTAGAAATACATAGGTCCAGCCAGAATGAAGAAATGTCATGTTAAAAAACCAATACGCATCCGCAGCACACATGACATGTACATGACATCTGCGGACTTCATTGCGGAATTTAGATTCTCTATTGAAGTCAATGGAGAACTTCCGCAATGAGTCCGTAACCAGTCCGCCACTGGTCCGCAACATCCATTGTATGCTGCGGATACCAAATTTTGCACCGCAGCCTATGCCTCGCAGCGTAATTTTCCGCCTCGTCTAAACGAACCCTACTAAAAAGAAGTGGAAGGCAATGGAGAAAAGGGTCCACTGCGGATTAACGCTGCAGAGTGTCCGCAGGGGAATTCAAAAGCAATTCTGTCACGTGGGGCTTTGCCCTTACGATTGTGGCGATACCTTATATGTGTATGTGTTCATTTTTTTTACACTTTTACTAAAATAACCATTTTTTTTGGGAAAAAAATAGGTTTTATTTTATTTTTACTGTATTTTTTTTTGTTCATAAACTTTATTTAACTATTTGACTTTTTTTTGTTTGTCCCACTAGGGGATCACTTTGCGATCTTCTGATCGCTTGTATAATGCTTCAGTATACTTAGAATAGTGTAAAACTGACAAGCAATCTATTAGGACATGCCTCTGACATGGCCTAATAGGCAGTTGCTGAAGGCAGACCTGGGTGCCTTTGTTAGGCCCCGGCTGCCATGAAAACTGATCGGCGCCCCACAATATCGTTGCGGGGTTGCCGATGGGATGGCAGAGGGAGCTCATTAGATGCTGCAGTTGCTATTGATAGCGACATCTAATGGGTAAAACTGCTGGAATCGGAGAGCACTTTGATTCTGGCAGTTGGGGCAGGAGCCAGGCTGTGTATAACAGCCGTGCTCCTGATGCTGATCTCATGGGTATAGTGGCAGTACCCACCAGATCAGAGCAACGGATATATCCATCACTATGCAGGAACTTGCACCTGTTTGTGACGGATATATCCGTGTCTCGTTGTTAAGGGGTTAAAAATTATGAGCTAAACTGACATCTCATTGGAAAAAAATATGTCTTTTTATTATTTTCACTGCCAAATTCTAATAAAATGTATGAAAGGTCTGTGGGGTTGAAGTGCTTACTACACCACTAGATTAATTCCTTGGGTGGGGGTCATTTTTAAGAATTGTGTTTTTTGGGGTATTTCTTATGTTTTGGCACCTCAAGACCTCTGCAAACCTGATATGGCGCCTAAAATATATTCTTATAAAAAGAAGGCCACAAAATTCACAAATTGCTGCTTCCTTCCTGAGGTCTGTGTTTCAGCACACTAGGGTCACATATGGGATATTTTTAGAAACTGCAGAATCAGAGTAATAAATATAGAGTTGCCTTTCCAAGGCAACATCAGAACAACACAGAAATAAAAGCTTGAAATTAAATATCTGGGGGAAAAAAAGGAAATTTTGAAATTTTACATTCACTTTGCTGGTGGGTTAGGGCATGTTCAGATGTGGCAGAATTTTTCAACCGCAAATGTTGCTGAAAATTTGTGGCAATTATGTAACTAATCTGCAGCAACATTTGCATATTTGACATGGAATTCTGACGTTGCGGATGCCACAGGTTTCAGTTTTTGCATTGCAAAGGCTGAAATCCGCAGTGAAATTCCGCTTCTTCTCCGCAACATAATGTACATGCTGCGAAGGGAAATTTCTGCACTGCAGCCTCATTTCCGCACAGTTATTTTCTGCAACGTCTGAACTAAGTTTCCTAAAGAGCTATAGAAACTAATGAAAAAAATGGCTGCTGCACATTTTTTTCACTGTGGACTGTCCACAATTCCACAGCAGTTCCGCCACGTCTAAACATGCCCATAAGAAACCTCCAAAATGCTCTTTTTGAATACTTTAACCACTTGAAGTCCAAGTCATTTTCTGATTTTTCATTTTTGTGTTTCACTCCCCGCCTTCCATGAGCCAAAACTTTTTTATTTTTTCATCAATGGAGAGGTATGAGGGCTTATTTCTTTGCAGGAGGAGTTGTAGTTTTTATTGGCACCATTTAAAGTACGCTATAATATACTGGGAAACTGAAAAAACTGTGATTCCTACATTTTCTTTTGTATTTCGTTTTTATGTCTTTCACCGTGCGGTAAAAACAACAATTTACTTTATTGTGCTGGACAATACAATTACAATTACGGTGATACAAAATTTATAGAGTTTTTTTTATGTTTTACTCATTTTATAAAGAAAAAACAAATTAAAAAAAAAACATAATTTGTGCTGCCATAAAGTGAAAGCCATAACTTTTAAATTAATTTTGTGTTGATTGAGCGGTATGAGGCCTTATTTTTTGCGGCACAAGCTGTGGTTTTTATTGGTACCATTATTTGGTACATACGATTTTTCGATCACTTTTTGTAAAAAAAAATTTTTTACCGCTAAGCTGAGCAAAAAACAACGTGTTGTAATAGTTTGGACTTTTGCGGACACAGCGATACCAATTTATATTCATTTATATTTTACATTACTTCAGAAAAAAATGGGAATTTTTTTTCACTACTGAAGACTTAATTTAACATTGTTTTACATTGTTTATTATTCCCCCCCAGCAGACTTTGGCCTTATGCACACGACCGTAGTCATGCGCACGACTGTGTTTTGCGGATTGTCAGCCGCAAGCCGCCCGCAAATCGCGGGCCATGCACATAGCCGCGGCCATTACTTTCAATTAGCCCGGACCGCAGAAGGCGGCCGTAATAAGACATGTCCGTTCTTTCTGCGGTGCGGGCTCCCGGGCCATGAAATGAATGGGGCCGCAATTTTCCTGTGGATTTTCGGGGGAATTGCGGCCGCAAAACACGCTCATGTGGATGGGGCCTTGAAGCATCTATTTTCAGATTGCTGGTTCATACACTGCAATACTAATGTATTGCAGTATATTGTAATTTTTACAGGCATCGGTTAAGCCCTGACAGAAGCAATGTTTAACAAAGGCAGAGTGAAGGCAGACCTGGGGGCCTTCATTAGGCCCCGGGCTGCCATTACAACCATCGGCACCCCGCAAACGCATCGTGGAAGGGCCAATGGCCTGTCGGAGGTGTCCACCCCTCTTTCTAATGGCTTAAATGCTATTGACATTTTTGCTGTTCCTGGTCATTAGTGCAGGGTGTCATCTGTAGTACACAGCTGACACCTACAGCGTATGGAGCAAGTTGTGTGTGAGTGCGTGAGCCCGGTCCATACTTCCCTCCCTGTACCATGACTTAGGGGTTAAGGAGTGCAGTTTTTAAAATGGAGTAATTTATATGGGGATTCTAACATATATAACCCTCAAAGACACTTTCAACAGAATTGGCCCCTAAAAAAAAAGAAGAAAAATGACTGCTAAACTTGTACATGACGTTCTAAAGAAATAAAAAGATGTTTAAAAAATTATGCCAGCAGAAAGTAGACAAGTAGGAAATGGTAATTAGCATCTATTATGTGTCATATAACTGTATTACAAGCAGACAAAATCTAATTTTGAAAAATGCTAATTTTTCTACATTTTTGATAAATCTTTGTGATTCACGAATAAATATTAAATGTTTTGACCAAAATTTACCACTAACATAAAGTACAATGTGTCACAAGAAAATAGGCTAAGAATTGCTAGGATAAGTAAAAGCATTCCAAAGGTATAAACTCATAACGTGACTTAAATGTGTATCTGTCAGGAAGATTAATACTGGCTGCGACAGCAAGAGGTTAAGAGAAAATGACAACAGATTACACATATTTCTGAATATTTTCCTGTACAGCTTTCTTAATATCTTTATTTCTCAGACTGTATATAATGGGATTGAACAGAGGAGTAAATACAGTGTACAGCAGTGATGTGATTTTATTCATGTTCGATGTTTGTCCTCTTGTTGGAAGAACATAAACACTGAAGAGAGTCAAGTAAAATATGAAGACCACAGTGAGGTGGGAGCTACAGGTGGAGAAGGCTTTCTGTCTACTGATAAGAGATGGAATCCGTAAGATAGCACGGACAATGTTAACATAAGAGATAACAATTATAATGCTGGGAATAATCAATAATGGAATACTTAGAAGATACATTTGTAGTTTTATAGGAAATGTATCAGAACAGGAAATTTCCCGTAAGGGAAGAAGATCACAGAACAAATGGTCAATGATATTTGATCCACAGAACTTTAGCCTTGATACTGTTAGGGTGACACTGAATGCACAGGAAATACCGACCAACCAGGAGATAGTGGCCAATCTCACACAATACCCGCTTGTCATGATAGAGGTGTACTGGAGGGGATTACAGATCGCCACATATCTGTCATAGGACATCACTGTGAGGAGAAGACATTCAAATGCTTCATAGGAGGCAAGAAATAAAAACGGAGTCATGCAGCCGATAAAAGTCATGGTCCCCCCATTATTCATGAGGATGTAAAACAAGTTGGAGACAATATTCACTGGCAGTAAAATATCATTGATGGACAGTTGTGAGATGAAGAAGTACATTGGAGTGTGGAGGTTCTTGCTGGTGGACACCAGGGTGATGATCAGGAGATTCCCACATATCGTGAGGCAAAATAATACAAAAAGCAGAGAGAAGAGGGAAATTCTGAGCTGTGGGCCACCCTGAAAACCCAAGAGGATGAATTCTATGATATCAGTCACATTGTTTTCCTGCATTTAAAAAAAACAAAAAAAAAAAAACGTAGAGAGCAAAGTAATATTAGATCTCAAGGTACCAAAATGAATCACTTCTAATATAATGATTTACAGGAACTGGATTTGGTAAATCTCATGCTCTCAGGATCATAGCTGTACGGTGTTTAAGATTTTCCAACGAATTGGATTCCTCTATTTTTGTTTAAAGAGGTTGTATGAAATGAGAAAAACATGACTGCTTTCTTTCTTAAACAGCGCCTCTCTTGTGTATGGACTGTGTCTGGCATTGCAGCTCACTCCTAATCACTTTAATGGTGCTGTGCTAAAATACCTGATACAGCCCCTATGCAGGAGTGGCGCTGTTTTCCTAATCTTCCTAATATCGCTGGGTATTTATTTTTTAGGAAAAATAGGCGTCTGTGCTAAGATATGTAAATCAATGGCTAAAAATTTTAGTGTAGGTATAAAAAAGAGGTTTGAAAGATGTACGAAATTTTTGTTATGATTTGATTAAAAAAAAAATTGGAAGG
Source organism: Rhinoderma darwinii (assembly GCF_050947455.1). NCBI lineage: Eukaryota > Metazoa > Chordata > Amphibia > Anura > Rhinodermatidae > Rhinoderma > Rhinoderma darwinii. The sequence goes on from NC_134689.1 coordinate 425,351,041, forward strand.
AGCCAGGTATAACATTGGGAAACTATACAATACTGGGTGAAGTGAGAAATGCCAGCATGGGTGTAAAGATTTTGATTGGAAAGGGGTCCAGGATTCCTTAATTGGAGGGGGGGCAATTTGTTTTTTTTAAAAATAGGCAAAGTTTAAAGTAATATTGTATACAGTCAAGAAAAGAAGCCAGGAATGTGGATGTTATTCATCTATTATTGTTGGTAGCGAATAATATCAATTTTAACCCTTTTTCACGCTGCATCGTAGTATGTCGCAGCCTAAGGCCTCATTTACACGTGCGTAATATACGCGCGTGCTTTTCACGCGTGTCGTACGCACCTATATTACTCTATGGGGGCATGCAGACAGTCCGTGAGTTTTGCTCAGCGTGAGTGCGCTGAAAAAAACTCACGACATGTTCTAAAAATCTGCATTTTTCGCGCATCACGCACCCATTGAAGTCAATGGGTGCGTGAAAACCACGAAGGTCGCACGGAAGCACTTCCGTGCGAACTGCGTGATTCGCGCAAGAGCTGTCAAACTGGATGTAAACAGAAAAGCACCACGTGCTTTTCTGTTTACAAACATCCGAACGGAGTTTCTTAGACATGAGCGAACCGAACTTTACCGGGTTCGGCCAAACTCGTTTTGACCGAACCCGGCAGGAGACAGTCACTGTGCAGGGTTCTGAAAGAGTTAAACTGGTTCAGCACCCTGGACAGTGACTTCCGATCCCAATATACGTGAACGTGTAAAAAAAAAAAAGTTCTGACTTACCGATAACTCCCGGCTTCTTCCTCCAGTCTGACCTCCCGGGATGACAATTCAGTCCAAGTGACAGCTGCAGCCAATCACAAGCCTAGCACAGGCTGCAGCGGTCACATGGACTGCCGCGTCATCCAGGGAGGTGGGGCCAGATGTCAAGAGAGGCGTGTCACCAAGGACGCGTCACCAAGGCAACGGCCGGGAAGTTCTCGGTAAGTACGAACCTTTTTTTTTTAAACAGGTTACTCAATATGGTGATCGGAATGCACTGTCGAGGGTGCTGAAAGAGTTACTGCCGATCAGTTAACACTTTCAGCACCATGGACAGTGACTGACGTCGACTAGCCTCATCTCTATGATGGCGGCTGCGCGAAAATCACGCAGCCGCGCATCATACACGGATGACACACGGAGCTGTCAAGCGCACGCAAAAGGCACACGCTCGTGTAAATGAGGCCTAAGGCTGGGTTCACACGACCTATTTTCAGGCGTAAACGAGGCGTATTATGCCTCGATTTATGCCTGAAAATACGGCTCCAATACGTCGGCAAACATCTGCCCATTCATTTGAATGGGTTTGCCGACGTACTGTGCCGACCTGTCATTTACGCGTCGTCGTTTGACAGCTGTCAAACGACGACGCGTAAAATGACTGCCTCGTCAAAGAAGTGCAGGACACTTATATACATTATATGCAGGACACTTATATACATTATATGCAGGACACTTATATACATTATATGCAGGACACTTATATACATTATATGCAGGACACGTATATACATTATATGCAGGACACTTATATACATTATATGCGGGACACTTAAATACATTATATGCAGGACACTTCTTTGGACGTAATTTGAGCCGTTTTTCATTGAAGTCAATGAAGAACAGCTCAAGATTACGGGCGTCAAAGATGCCTCGCAAAATGCGAGGAGCAGCTTTTACGTCTGAAACGACACAGCTGTTTTCTCCTGAAAGTCTGTCTTTTCAGATGTAACAGCCAGTTCTCGTGTGCACATACCCTAAGGGGTCGATCACGTGAATCAGTGTTCTATAATGGCACAGTGAGGGTGCAACATCACTTAAGTGTGTCAGCTGTATTGTACAGCTGACACCAATGGACAGCCAATATCCCACTTTTAGGGAAGATTTAACTAGCGTGTGCGTTTCGCGCATGCAAAAAATACTGCATTTTGCGTGCGCGAAAGGCACTTAACAGCTCCGTGTGTCATCACATAGGATGCACGGCTGTGTAATTTTCGCGCAGCCACCATCATTATGACACTCTGTTTGGATGTTTGTAAACATAAAAGCACGTGGTGTTTTTCTGTTTTCATTCATAGTTTTTACTGCTGTTGCGCGAATCACGCGTGACCCACGGAAGTGCTTCCGTGTGGTGCGCGTGATTTTCACGCACCCATTGACTTCAATGGGTGCGTGATGCGCGAAAAACACAGAAATATAGGACCTGACGTGAGTTTTACGCAGCGGACTCACGCTGCGCAAAAATCACTGACAGTCTGCACTGCCCCATAGACTAGCATAGGTCCGTGTGAGGCGCGTTAAAAACACGCGCGTTGCACGGACATATTACACGTTCGTGTAAATCCGCCCTAACAGCCGGGCTCGAAGATAACTCCGATCCCGGCCAATAAATTCCATAGATGTCAGACCGCAGTAGCTAAAGAGTTTGACATCCCATTAGAGCTGATTGCGAGGTGGCAATAGGTTATCATGGCGATTGGGGGCCTGTAAAGGGCCCCCAAGCCTGCCACTGGTATCTGTGTAATACTGACAGGCACTAATTATTTTGAGTATTAATTATTCCAGAGCATTATACAATTGATTAAACAATCACAGCATCAACTCTACTGGTGGCACTAAGGAATAAAAGTTAAATAAAGTGTAAAACAAAAAGTGTCCAAAGAGAAAACAAATATTTTTTGGGTATATTAAAAAAAAATACTCAGCCAAAATACTACATTATAAAACATTATTTTTCAACTTTCCAACCTTCCTATTCTACCGCTCACAAGGAAATCCCTCACCCTCTCTACCTCACCATAGGAGCTATTTTCTTTTCTAAAGGCATCACCATATAATTGGATTCATTTGCCTTTGAATTCCAATTTAAAAAAATAAAAAAAAAATAAAGTTATATATATACACATATATATATGTATGTTATCCATTGAGGTCCTATCTTTTTCCAGGATCCAGGACAGCATAGAGTGGCAAGCAACCCTTTTTGAGGCAGTTTTTAAATTGTTTTCTATTTTTAGCCAAAGCCAGGAGTGCGTCCAAAAGAACGTGAAAGTAGAAGAAGGAGTTTAATCTTAAAACTGTTGTTGTGAACCCAGCCTCGTATACTGTAGTGATGAGATAACTCAAAATGTACAGTAAGTAATTAGTGAATATACATTTCTATGGCCAATTTTATATGAGCTAAGTATTGGTGCATTTCTTTAAGAGAATTAGTGCTGTAAATCTCGGCCCAGATCCATAGGTTTTTTAGGTCCCTATGGTCAGGCCTGACTTTACGGCCATTATACTCTTATTAGAAACTGACATTAGGGTTGGGATTGCCCTTACATCAACCTGGACACGTCATTATTCTACTTGTCTTCTCAAATAAGAAGACACATCTAATAAATAAAATTAAATTGTGTTAAAAGTCCAGGGACTTGTAAGGCGATTTTCCCTTTAAAATGAAATAAATTACAATAATTATGAATATTCTTTAACATGAGCATTTACGCAACAGAACTTACATCCGGTCCATGTCCATGTTCTGAAACAAACATTTCCTTATAGATAAATAATGAATTGAATTTATAATCAATATTAAGAGAGAAGATCCCAGGATGCATCTGAGGACTGTTCAAGATCAGAGGCTTTCCAGTTTAATGAAGTTGTGTGATATAATATATAGTGATCAGACACATGGTCATAGTAATAATATATGAAGCATAAAGTGATGACTACCTGTATATATACACAGAATGAACACAGGTGACGTGGAGATGTTTTTTTTTGTTGTCTCCTGAGCTTCGTAACTCTTACTTTACTTTCTTGATTCGCAGATCAATTAATTTCATCCTTATGGAAATAAAGTTTAACATCAAGAGGAAAAAGTTCAGAAAGTAAAACACTGATTAAAAGTGAAAACTTTTTATTTGATAAAGTAAAAAGTTTAAGAAATTTTGTATTGAAAACTTCACACGTAGATTAACACCATAAATAATTCATAATAAGAAAATATAAAAAATATAATCACAGGCCTCATGTACTTGGCTATATTATGGCTCTATATACCCACCAGCGCACCTCTCTGATTACACAGGGAGATGTGATGCCGACAACGGTGATTTTTAATTCTGCATAAAACAGCAGATCAGTTGATGAATGAGCGTTTGCTCGCTCATCGGCTGATAGTTGCCCTGATTACACAGGGCAATGATCGGGAAGGAGCATTCGTATGAACGCTCATTTGCCTGATCATTGACTCGTGTATTAGAGCCTTAACTGTACTTTCTTATGCCCCTGATTTCATTCAGAGGTTTTATTCTGTTGTATTCCGGCTTAAAAAAAATTCTCATGTTCCATTAGATGCCATATTACGAAGTATTGTTTACAGTTGTTTAGGAGTCCAAGTCAATTGGGAAACTGATGACCTTTACTCTCTTAATTTCCCTCCTCTCTTATCCCTTATCCTGGTTTGGCCACATGATTGCGATTAAAATAGACGTTCAGCCACAATTCTTGTATCTCTTCCAGGCGGTCCCTATTCTACTCTTTGTGACATTCTTCAAGAGACTCCTGGGTGCACTCAAGAAACTTATTTGTGGCAGTTTAAGACCACGTCTCAATCATCGAGTTCTGTCCGACCATAAATTGAAGGATGGAGCCGGTCTCCCTGTTTTTTCTATATACCATCACGCTACGATTTTGATGAGAGTAGTGGATTGGCTCCACAATGGACGAAATAAACAATAGGTAGCAAATGAATGGGCTACAGTCTCATTATCCCTCAGATCCTTACGGTGGATCTTGCCAGACAATAGAGCAGCCTTTGCTATCTTAAATTTTTTCACCCCTCACTATTTGAATCAGTTGTTGTTCACAGCGGGAGACAAGTAAGTTACCAGGAGGTGGGTAATAATAAATCCCCCACTAGACACCACCATACAGTCTGACTCCACAATTGAGTGGGTTACGTCACTCACAGCAGTGTTCTGAGCCCTCACAGGGAATTTGGGGGGCATACTCGCATTTTGGGGTTACCACCCCAAAATGTCAAAATTGCACTCTGGGTGCTAAGTAAGCACTATGGCTTTACAGTGAGGGGGTAGAGAAAGTACATTGATGTTTGATGGTTACAGGATGAAAGTTCTGAAGCACTGAAACGAGCAGTTCTCCTATTATTAACTGCCAGCTTCACCCATGGATCTCAGGCGATTCACATAGAGCTCACAGTAAAATAGCACATAAAGGTGATTAACCTCTTCCCGACATTTGTCGTAAGTATACGCCATGGAAAGCCAGTGCTTCCCGCAAAATGTTGCATACTTACGACAAATGCATGGCACTGACCGGCTCAGAAGCTGAGTCGGTGCCATCATCCCCGAATGTCAGCTGTATCTGACAGCTGACATCCTGCCGTAATGGCGGAGACCGAAGTTAGCTTCGATCCCCGCCATTAACTTCTTAAATGCAACCGTCAAAAGCGATCACTGCATTTAAGGTGCTTGCAGCTCATTGACACCCCAGCAATGAAATTGCCAGGGTATCGGTGGCTGAAATGGCAACCGGAGGCCTAATACTGGCCTCCCGGTGTGCCTAGCATGGAAAAGTACCAGCCCCCACCCAGAGGCTGGGCCTGAAAGGCTTCCGTAGCCGCCGGAAAAATGGTGCGGCTCAGAAGATGAGCCGGCGTCATCAGCGGTGGATATCAGCTGTATGTTACAGCTGACATCCACCTGTAATGGCAGGAACCGGAGCTAGCTCCAATCCCTGCCATTCACCCCTCAGATGCAGCAATCCGATGCAATCGCTGCATCTTTGTGGTTGCGAGCAGATTGCCAGTTGTGAGTTTGGTTTCCTGTTCCCACAGTTTCCCATCATGGCATGTTTTTATAGCCTGCCCAAAATCCACAAAGGGTATCCCCCCTTACGTGGCAGACCTATTGTTTCAGGCATAAACAACTTAACCCAGAACGTGAGTACATATGTAGATCAGGTGTTGCGTCTGTTTGTTTTGGGTCTCACATCATATGTACGTGACACCATGGATGTTCTGAAACAAATTGAAGGTATTACTTTGGAACATAACACATTGTTGGCTAGCCTGGATGTTGAGGCGTTGTACTCGTCCATTCCACACAAACTAGGGTATGAGGCGGTTGAATACTTCCTTAGATCTAGGGGCACTCAGTTTGTAGCCCACAACCAGTTTGTTTTGCAGCTACTACACTTTGTTCTTGAAAAAAATATATTTATCTTTGAAGACAAGATTTTTCACCAGCAATGTGGCACAGCAATGGGGAGTCCTACAGCTCCCACCTATGCAAATTTATTTCTTGGCTGGTGGGAGGAGACAATTGTCTTTGGGGATAAATTTGCCAAATGGACTTCGTCAATTGGAATATGGATTAGATATATTGATGACGTGCTGCTGTTTTGGAACTCAACAGCTGAGGAGTTCAATAGTTTTGTAGCAGCCCTCAACACCAATGATATAGGGCTAAGATTCACGTGCGAGATTAGTGATCAAGAACTGTCCTTTCTAGATTTAAAAATTACAAAAACAATGGAAGGCACAATTCACACCAAGGTACACCGGAAGGAAACAGCAACCAATAGCTTCTTACAATGGAACAGTTGTCATCCCTATTCCTTCAAACGTGGCATTCCAAAGGGCCAATTTATGAGAGTACGCCGGAATTGTAGCTCCATGGGTGATTTTGAGAGTCAGGCACAGGAGCTCAAAATCAGATTGAAGGACAGAGGTTTCCCCATGGGTGTAATCAGGAAGGCCTATGAGGGAGCGAGGGACGCAGACAGGCAAAGTCTCCTTGTTCCTAAAAAACGTAAAGAAGAACGAGTTACGAGACTCATAGGTACTTATGATTCGAAACAAAATGACATGATGCAAATCCTTAAAAGGTACTGGCGTATTCTCAGTGCTGATATAGATTTGGCAGACCAGATCACACAATGGCCCTCAGTCACGTATCGGAGAGGGAAGAACATTAGGGATAGAGTCATGCATAGTTGTTTTGACCCTATTATACCGAGGGGCACATGGCTGGATAGACAAACACCAGGTACATATAGATGTGGTAGCTGCAAGGCCTGCGACTTCATCCTCAAAGGGAACAGGTTTACGAGTGTCGCAACACAAGAGGAGTACGACATTCGTGATTTTGTTAACTGCAAAACAGCGGGGGTGGTTTACCTTATCACATGTCCATGCCCCCTTAACTATGTGGGTAAAACGGTGCGACAATTTCGGCGCCGGATAAGGGAGCATGTTGGAGATATTGTCCATGCTAGAGATACCCCGATATCGAAACACGTACATGCTAAACACCAGGGTCGTGCAGAATGTTTAAAGTTTCAAGCAATTGAACTTATTAGACCTCCAAAAAGAGGAGGCGACTGGGACAATCTAATTCTACGCAAGGAAGCCCAATGGATTCACAGACTGGCATGTACACAACCAGCGGGTTTAAACGAGCAGACTAATTACACGTGCTTTATTTAACATGCAATATCATCCATCTTTAAGCAGCCGGGCCAATATTTGGTTGCTTTAACGGGTGGGTGGGTGTTCTGCATAGTGCACTCTGATTGATATGGCCAAATGGCTAGGTCGTGTACAACAGGTTTTTAATCCAAATTTCGTAATGTGAGGGACACTGCATTCATCTATCCAATATGTGTTTATAATAAAAGAGTTGTTTTGAGGAAGTCCACTTGCGGTGGGTAACTGTCCCGCAAGATATACCCCGTATTCTATATCGTTCTGCTCTTACCTTGCTTTTTCTTGGCAGCATGGGCGATGCGTCCGTGGCTTCCACTGCGCCTGCGTGTTCGTTCAGATGCGGTCGATGATGATTCTTGGTTGTCAGCTGACGGCCGGGAGTCACATGGACAGGTGTCACGAATTCAGGGGGCGCTGTGATTGGTTAGTTCGTACAGCGCCGCCAAGTACGAGGGGTGGAGTTTGGTGCTTATAGCAACTCAGTGCCCGAAATGAAGTATGCCGCTGACATCGACGCGAGCATCCTTCCGTGATGCGCAGCAGAATATCTGCTGTTGAATATTTTATCGCTGGTAACTAGGCCAGAGTGACCAAGATACAGACCCCTGAGGATGAGTATTTGAAACGCGTAGGGTCGTTTTTGTATATGGGATTGTTGCATAGGGGACAGTAGCATTGTGGTGGACCCAGCGCTAGGAGATTCCGGTGTTTATCACGGACCCTGGTGTGTTCTTGGGGCTCGTACTATTGTTGTGCCCAGGTTAAATGCTGATTCCAGTGAATATCGTTATAAACACTGAGATATACTTATCTAAATGATTCAGTGTTTACTGTTTAATACATTTTTTAACATACACGGTGGGGCTTTTTTCACAGTGGTGTGTTACCCCTGTTTTTAGCGAGTTACTATAATAAAAGGTATATTTTACTCAATGTCACTTCAGTGAATTTCCAGTTGTGCCCTGCAATCGCACAACTGCCGACTGCTATTATGACACCAGGAGACCTAACAATGGCCTCCAGTTTGTCATTACGGAAACCGATTAGGCCGCGCCTGGAGGCGAAGCCTAATCGGCTTGCAGTCAGTGAATGACAGACAGATCTAATACATTGCACTATGTAGGTAGTGCAATGTATTAGAAAAAAATCTGACCGTCGGGCCTTCAAGTCCCCTAGTGGGAGTAAAGTAAAGTGGAAAAAAAAGTGAAAAAAAAGTGAAAAAAAAGTGAAAAAAAAAATGTTGTAAAAAATATAATAAAAGTTTTAAGTAATAAAATAAAACACAATCGCCCTTTTTAAAAAAATATTATCTTATTTATTCCACGCGGTGAACGGCGTAAAAACAAACGAAAAAAATGATGACAGAATTTCTGGTTTTTGGTCACTTTGCCCTCCAAAAATGTAAATAAAAAGTGATTAAAAAGTTGCATGTATCCAAAAATGGTACCTATATAAAGTATAGCTCGTCTCGCAAATAACAAGCCCACAAACAGCTCCGTCAATGAAAAAATTAAAAAGTTATGGTTCTCACAACTTGGCGACAGAAAAAAAACATTCTTTTTATAAAAATAATTTTATTGTGCAAAATGTTGTAAAACATAAAAAAGTGCTATAAATTAGGTATCACCAAAATCGTACTGACCCGCAGAATAAAGGAAACATGTAATTTATAACGCATGGTGAACGCTGTATAAAAAAGACCCTAAAAAAACGATGCCAGAATTGCTGTTTTTGGTCACCTTGCCTCTAAAAAAAATAGGATAAAAAGTGATCAAAAAGTCGCATGTACCCCAAAATTGTACCAATAATTACAGCTCGTCCCGCAAAAAAACAGCCCTCATACCACTACATCTATGAAAAAATAAAATTAGTTAAGGCTCCAGTAAGTCAGGAAAGAAAAATATCCAGTTGTGCAGATCAGAGGGGAACATTTTGTTTGTTTTAAGAGGCGATTTATCGGGGCCCTAAAATTAGGGAACCAGGAAGGGGAGGGCCCAAACATATCTGCTAGAAGTGAGGGCGCCCGTATTATACCAGGACAACACTTCCTAGCAAAATTCCCCAAACTGCAAAGGTGCGGAGTGTGGACGAAAAATGGGGATAAGTAAAGACACCATTTATCAGTGTGACACTGGCCCGTGCAGAAAGGATTGCTTCACAGCGTAACACACATCTGGATTATGTTATTATTTTATTGTTTAGCCCATTATTATCCCACCTGACTATGCACCTGATGATCTCTGCCCGGATTACGTATGCCTCCACATTATAAACAGAAACACCAGCAATACTCAAACAAAACTACTACCAAGCAAATCCACACTCCAAAAGCCAAATGGCGCTCCCTCCCCTCTGAACCCTACAGCATGCCCAAACTGCAGTTTACTTCCCCATATATGGAATCGCCATACCCGGGAGAACCTTTTAACAATTTTTGGGGTGTGTGTGTCTACAGTGGCATAAGCTGGGCACAAAATACTTGCCACTGAACTGGCATATCTGGGGAAAAAATTTTAATTTTAATTTTGCACCATCCGCAGCGCATTCATTTATGGAAAAGACATGTGGAGTGGAAATGCTCACTACACCCCTTAATAAATGCCTTGAGGGGTGTAGTTTCTAAAATGGGGTCACTTCTGGGGGGTTTCTTTTACTATTTCCCATCTGAGCCTCTGCAATTGTGAACTAATTCTTTATAAATCGCCAAATTAGGCCTGAATTTCGCATGGTATTCTCTCACTCCTGAGCCCTGTCAAATGTCCAGGCAAAAGATAAGTGCTCCATGTAGGGTGATTCTAAAACCGGGGAACACAGCATAATAAAAAGAGAGCTGTCTTGTTATGGTGGCACAAGCTGGGCACCACATATTAGCATATCTATTGAAAAATCCCATTTTCACTCTGCAATATTGAGTGCACACTAATTTATGCAAAACCCCTGCGGGGTTAACATGCTCACTACACCCCTAGGTGAATACCTTGAGGGGTGTAGTTTCCAAAATGTGGGTCACTTTTGGGGGTTTCCACTGTTTTGGTCCCACAGGGGTTTTGCAAATGCTACATAGCCACCAGAAACCAATCCAGCAAAATCTGTACTCCAAAAGCCAAATGGCTCTCCTTCCCTTCTTAACTGGCACCTGTAAAAATAGCCTTTTGACATTTTCTTGAAAATGTGAGAAATTGCTGCTAAAGTTCTTAGCCTTGTAACGTCCTAGAAAAATAAAAGGATGTTCAAAAAACAATGTCAATCTAATGTAGACATATGGGGGATGTTAATTAGCGACTATTTAGTGTGGTATATCTGCCTGTCTTACAAGAAGATACATTTAAATTTAGAAAAATGCAAATTTTTGCAATTTTTTGCTAAATTTGGGTGTTTTTCACATTTAAATACTGAATATATCGAGCAAATTTTGCCAGTAACCTAAAGTCCAATGTGTCACAAGAAAACAGTCTCAGAATCGCTTGGATAGGTTAAAGCATTCCGAAGTTATTACCACATAAAGTGAAACATGTCAGATTTGAAAAATGAGGCTCTGTCAGGAAGGTCAAAAGTGGCTAAAGAGGGAAGGGGTTAAAAACTGTACACATTGATACATTACTGATGAGGTACACTGACAGCAGTGTTCTGAGCCCTCACAGGAAACCTGCACTCTTGGTGCTATATGTGCCATGGGGCTTTAAATAGCTTTCTCGTGTGATAATACAGTGTCAAATCTGTTTTCAGATGGATCTGTGAAAAAACACTGTGCAATCGATGCTGCACTTATTTTATATTCATCGGCGGTGTTTCACCAAAAAACGGTCTAAACGTGCGTAAAAACAGGCATTGCTGAAGAGGCTTTTGTGGGCCAAGTACGGGTCGCAGAACCTTGAATTTTTTTAGGATAGGTCAGAGTGTCAAGGGCTACATGTGTAACAAATATAAGGGATATACAACGGTTAGTTTTTGAGATATTATTATTTTTTTTCAATCAAAGTTTTTTTATTGTAATTGTTTACAAGTTTTACAAACATTTAGTGTAAACATAAGAAAACATGTATGGATATACAGTTAACTATTGTCTTTACATAATATATATAGCTGAAAGTGTAATGGAGCTATAAAGCATACAATAGATTACATAGGTATATAATCTCACAACACTATTGTGGAATCATAGTATTGATATCTAGAGATTGTTATATATCCAATACAAAGCAGAGTAAACCAAAAGTTAAAACAAAACAGATGCCACGTGACATTCAATTGGTATAAGAGAGCCCAATTAATATGTTACACTTCTAGAACTATGGGACCAAGCTTCCAACTCCTTCCAACTACTTCTTCCAGTATCTAGTAAGAACTAGTTTAGCTGACAACAGGATATGTCCTATTAGTGATCTAAGGTGACGTGGAATTATAACACAAAGTCCTACAAACCTACAGCTAGTTACACATAGTCCCACATTTCTACAGCTAGATACAAATAGTCCTACAGACCTACAGCTAGATACACATAGTCATACACACCTACAGCTAGATGAAAAAAGCCTACAGACATACAGCTAGATACACATAGTCCTACAGACAAACAGCTAGATACACATAGTCCTATGTACATACCTACAACTAGATACACATAGTCCTACATAGCTACAACTAGATACACATGGTACTACAGACCAACAGCTAGATACACATAGTCCTACAGACCTATAACTAGATACCCATAGTCCTACAGACCTACAACTAGATTTACATAGTCCTAAATACCTACAACTAGATACACATAGTCTTTCAGATCTACAACTAGATACACATAGTCCTACATACCTACAACTAGATTCACATAGTTCTAAATACATACAACTAGATACACAAAGTCCTACAGACCTACAACTAGATACACTTAGTCCTACAGACCTACAACTAGATACAAATAGTCCTACAGACCTACAGCTAGATACACTTAGACCTACAGAACTGCAACTAGATAAACATAGTCATACAGACCTACAGCTATATACACATAGTACTACAGACCAATAGCTAGATACACATAGTCCTACAGACCAACAGCTAGATACACATAGTCCTATGTACATACCTACAACTAGATACACAAAGTCTTACATACCTACAACTAGATACACAAAGTCCTACGTACAAACCTACAACTAGATACACATAGTACTACATACCTACAACTAGATAGTACTAGACTAGTACTAGATAGGACACATAGTACTATAAACCTACAACTAGATACACATAGTCCTACAGACCTACAGCTAGTTACACATAGTCCTACAGACCTACAACTAGATACACATAGTCCTACAGACCTACAACTAGATACTAGAAACTGTAGCGATACATCAGGATTATGGAGGGTTGAGGCTGACGTGAAGGTACACTTCAAGCTATTAAATGCGTCCTCTTCCTCTGGAGTCCACACCTTGGTGTTCATGCCTTTTTTGGTGAGGGCAGAGATCGGAGCTGTCAGTGAGGAGAAGTTTGGAGTGAACTGGGGATTAAAGTTGTCGAATCCCAAGAAACACTGTATGGCCCTTAAGCCGTGCATGTGTGGCCATTCCAGGACGGCCTTTACCATCTCAGGATCTATTTTGAGACCCTGATCTGAGATAATGTAGCCCAGGAAGGTTAGAGACTTTCTCTCAAACATGCACTTCTCTAGCTTGGCATACAGGCGATTCTCCTTTAATCGCAGCAAAACGTGATGGACATGTCTCTGATGAGCTCTGGGGGCCTCCTATTTCTCTAGATCATCTTTTAAATGTTTCTACACCATGATTGGAGTCCACCGGTGGCAAATTAATTTGATTGGACATGATTCTGAAAGACACACCCCTGTCTATATAATATCTCACAGCTGACAATGCATATCAGAGCAAAAACCAAACCTTGTGGAGAAAAGTACTGCCCGCAGAGCTCAGAGACAGAATTGTGTGGAGGCACAGATCTGGCTAAGGATGCAAACAAAATTATGTTGCACTGATCCCAAGAGCACAGTAATAAATACAGTAATAATTCTTAAATAGAAGAAGTTTGGAAAAACCAGGACTCTTCCTAGAGCTAGCCATCCCACAAAACCAAACAATCGGGGGGGAAGGGCCTAGGTGACCAAGAACCCAATCGCCAGTCTAGCTGAGCTCCAAAGAATCTGTGTAGAGATGGTTGAAACCTCCAGTAGGTCAATCATCACTGCATCACTCCAACAATCTGGGCTTTATGACCAGAAATAAGCCTCTTCTCAGTAAAATACATATGAAAGCCCACCTGGAGTTTGCAAAAAAAGCATCTAAAGGACCCTCAGACTGTGGGAAACAAGATTCTGAGGTCTGATGAAACCAAGGTTGAACCTTTTGGCCTTAATTCTAAGCATCATGTCTATATGAAACCAGGCACTGCACATCATCTGTCAAATACAATACCTGCAGTCACTGGCGTAGCTATAGGGGTCGCAGCGGTCGCAATTGTGACCGGGCCCCGAAGCCAGGGGGCCCACAGCCCCCCGCACCACATCAATAAAAAGTTACTATAGTAACTCGGGCCGCGGGCCTCTGTTACTTTAGTAACAAACTGTACTTACCTTCCTGGTTCCGGATCGCAGCGGAGGTCCTGGCGTCAAGCACTGTGTGCAGCGCATGACGTCACAGCGCTATGCGCCGCGCACAACATAGAGAGGACATAACTTCCGCCACGGCTGAAGAGGAAGGTAAGATTAGTATCCCTGACTGGCGGGGTCCGACTCCTGGGACCCGCCAATCAGCTGTTTTGAAGGGGCCGCAGCACTCGTATGAGAGCTGCTTCCCCTTCATTCCGGTCACTTCATGCCGGTCACACTGTGAATCGGTGTCGGCGATTCACAGTGTGAGCGAGTAAGTGAAATGAAGAGGAAGCCGCTGTCGTACAAGTGCTGCGGCCCCTTCAAAACAGCTGATTGGCGGGTCCCGGGAGCCGGCCCCCGGGCACATCAGCTTTTGATGGCCTATCCTGAGAATAGGCCATCAATGTTTAGGGACTGCACAACCCCTTTAAGCCTACGATGTAGCAGGCTTAGAGGGCCCATTAGACAGGATCACAGATTGTGTGATCCTGTCTGCTGGGCCCTGTATCTAAGCCAATCACATGGTAGGCTTAGATACATGGCCCATGTGTGATCCTGTCTGATGGGCCCTGTATATAAGCCTACCACACTGTAGGTTTAGATACAGGGCCCCAGCACACAGTAATCTTATACTGTATACGATTACTGTCTGCTGGACTCTGTATCTAAGCCTACCTTGTGATACAGGGTCCCACAGACAGTATCACACATGGGCCCTGTATCTAAGCCTAACACATGTGTTACTAATCGTTTTTTTGTGTGTTTTCTTACAGGTTCGCTCGTTGGACGACGTCGGATTCCAGGACTACTTCGATGGCGGAATTTTTTTTATTATCAATAAAATGGTTAATGAGGGTTGTGTGTTTTTTTTATTTCAATAAAATATTTTTTCTATGTCTTTGTGTTTTTTTTTTTTTAAACTATATTACTACCGCCTTAGTAATGGCCGCCGGCTGAGTGACAGCGTCCATTGCAAAGGCGGGGCTTAGTGTTAGCCATTGCAGAGGCGAACTCTAACCCCCTTTATTACCCCGGTACCCACCACCACCAGGGGTGCTGGGAAGAGCCGGGTACCATCCAGTACTTGACCATCTGTAGTGATGGTCGGGCACTGGGGTGGCCGCAGGCTGGTATTATCAGCAGGGGAAAGGCCAAAAACAGTGGCCCTTCCCACCCTGGTGATGCTAGGCTGCTGCTGCTTTATTGTATCTGGCTGGTTATGAAAAATGGGGGGGACCCCACGTCATTTCAATTTTTTTTAATATAAAATAATTGTAAAGATCGATGTCGGGTCCCCCCCCCCAATTTTCATAACCAGCCAGATACAACACAGCAGCAGCAGGCGGAATTACCAGGGTGGTAGGTGGCACTATTTTTGGCCTTCCCCAGCCTAATACTACCAGCCTGCGGCCGCCCCGGTGTCTGACCGTCACTACAGATGGACGGGTACTGGTTCGTACCCGACTCTTCCCGGCACACCTCTGCACCTGCTAACATTAAGCCCCGCCTTAGTAATGGAGGTTGTCAATTAGCCAGGGGCCATTACTAAGACGGTGATAATAAAGTTTCAAAAGATACAAGCACATAGAAAAAATATTTTATTGAAATAAAAAAACACAACCCTCATTAACCATTTTATTGAGAATAAAAAAACGCCGTCATTGAAGTCCTCGTATCCGAAGTCCAACAACCGAACCTGCAAAAAAACACAAACACACAAAAATAATCCGTAACACATAAAAAAGCAAAATTATTATTCTTACCTTTCCTGGGTCCAGCGCTGGAGCCGCAATGTCAGCGAGCTGAGTCCTGTATCTAATCCGATCATGTGTGATACTGTCTGCTGGGCCCTATATCTAATCCAATCAGGTGTGATACTGTCTGCTGAGCCACTGTATCTAATCCTATCATGTGTGATACTGTCTGCTGAGTCACTGTATCTAATCCTATCATGTGTGATACTGTCTGCTGAGCCATTGTATCTAATCCTATCATGTGTGATACTGTCTGCTGAGCTGTCTATCTAATCCTATCCATAGTTGATAGGGTCGAAGTGCTGTAGATATGCTATGCTGTCTCCTATACACACTTTTTTTTTTTGGAGCGGACACATATGTATTGGGGCTATTTCCCCTGACATTTTAAGCCCTAATTTACGCCCCTGGCTGCTAGTGCTGCATTGTTGGGTCACTTAGGAGACCCAGCGATGCAGCTGAAAGCTGCGGACCGTCGGCCATGAGAAGTTTGCGGGGGGGGGTGGGCAATAAGAACATTTGCATCGGGGCCCATGAGCCTTTAGCTACGCCCCTGCCTGCAGTGAAGCATGGTGGTGGCAGCATCATGCTATGGGGGTGTTTTTTTAGCAGCTGGGACAGGGAGACTGGTCATGGTTGAGGGAAATATGAGTGGAGCAAAGTATAGAAATATTCTTAATGAATGCCTGATCCAGAATGCTTTTGGACCTCAGACTGGGCCGAAGGTTCACCTTCCAACAAGACAATGACTTTAAGCACACAGCCACAATAACACAGGAGTGGCTTAGGGACAACTCTGTAAATGTCCTTGAGTGGCCCAGTTAGAGCCCTGACTTAAATCCAATTGAACATCTCTGGAGAGACCTGCAAATGGCTGTCCTCCGATGTCACCATCCAACCTGACAGAGCTTGAGAGGATCTGCAGAGAAGAATGGCAGAAAATCCTTTAATCCAGGTGTGCAAATCTTGTGGCATCATACCCAAGAGGACTGGAGGCCGTTATCACTGCCAAAGAGGCTTCAACTAAGTCCTGAGTAAACGGTCTGAATACTTATGTCAATATAATATTTTATTTTTACCTTTTCATTATAATAGCAAAGAACTAACATTCTGTTTTTCACTTTGACATTATGGGGTATTTAGTGCAAAATTATGCAATAAAACATGATTTTTTTTTAACTTTAGCACTTCTGGCTTTATTGATCAAAACAACTACAATAATATCTTTTAAAAACGGAGTAGACTCAGCTAATTATTTAGTTCCTGTTCAGCCAGTAGAATACAATGAAAATATGTATATAAAAGCTTTATCTGTTTTTCTCTGCCCTAAACCGTCTCTCCTTCGGGATTGGAGCCAAGCTAAGTAATTTATTTTTTCTCTGGAGCTTCTTATACTTTTTCTTATTTGTCACTTTATGCTTTCTCTTATTTATGTAGTTACCTAATCTTCTTTTCCTGCGATTCATTACTCATTTCTCTTACAACTGACTTATTTTTCAGCCATTCATTTATTTATTAGGATCGTAAAACCCCTCCATGTTACACTTGAAGTCAAAGTTGTCGTCCTATAAGGAACAAATATGCCTTTCTTTAAAGAGATACTCTAGATCATTTTTACTTTTGTGAAAAAATTCCGAGCACGCTACAGTGTGTTTTAGAGTCTATTTTACCTTTTTGGGACAGAAAGTTTTGTATGGACGGACACGGCCCGTTAAAACATTTCGCCGTCACCGCCGGTGGTGATAAGTGAAAAATGAAATCTTCAGGGAAGTGACCGGCGTCGTTTCTGACTCCCGAAGTTTACCACTAAAGGTCTAAGCAAGAAAAATTTGCAATTTCGTGGCGGTGGCACGGACGGTTCACGCCCAGCAAAAACGTTCAAAGCGCGTTGGCGAACATTTTCACAGAGTCGAAATCTAAAAGTTGACCCGATTGACCAGAGCTAGGTGTCCATTTGTTCGCCTTGCAAAGACGAACAATACAACACCTGACTCGGTTGTCTTTTCTAAAAGCGGACTCCTCATTTGCCCCATAAACATGGCGGAATTTCCTTATTTAGAGCTTAATATTGATAGTTTTACCAAACGTTTTCCGTAACCGTTCAATGTGGAGTTACGAGACCCAAAGCTATTATACGTCACCATCTCCTGAGTATGTATGCCAAGACTCGTGATGATACGTTGTGCGGTTAGCGAGGAAAATCCTCGCTAGCGACGCCTGTTTCTACACACGGTTTCAATTTATTTTTATCAAAAAATTAATATCTTAAAAACTAACTGTTGAATATACCTAATATTTGTTAGACATGTAGCCCTTGACATTCTGACCAAGCCTAAACCAATTCAGTGTTTTGAGACGCGCGCTTGGACCACAAAAGTCTTGTGAGCGACGGCTATTTTTACGCACGTTTACAATTTAGTTCTATTGAAAAAATAATGTCTTAAAAGCGAACCGCCACAAGGCCATCAAACTTCAGACACCTATAGCAGTTGACACTCTGACCTACCCTAAAAAATTTCAAGGGTCTGCATCCCATTCTTAGCCCCACAAAGCCAGCTGCTCCTGTTTTACGCACAGAGTGCATAATTTACGATTTAATTCTAATAAATAAACGATATTATAAATACTAGTAGTGCAAAAGGCCTAATTTTTTATAAACATCTAGCATTTGAAACTCTGACCTACCATATCAAATCTCAGGCCAATAGGACAGATGTAGCCCGCGCAGCGGGCCAAAAATTTAGGCCTTTTTCACAAAAATGGGTATAAATAATCATTTTCCACAATGCTGTCCCAGAGCATTTCGCAACCAGCAACGAACCGCAGGTCTGATGGAATCGACCGAGGCGTCCATTCGTTTGCCTTGCAAAGCCGAACAATACGACACCTGACTCGGTCATCTTTTCTAAAAGGGGACTCCTATTTTGCCCCATAAACGTGGCGGAATTTCCTTATTTAGAGCTTAATATGGATAGTTTTACCAAAGTATTTCCGTAACCACTCAATGTGGAGTTCCGAGCCCCGAAGCTATTATACGTCACTATCTCCTGAGTATGTACGCCAAGACTTATGATGATACGTGGGGCAGGTTAGCTAGGAAAATCCTCGTTAGCGATGCCTGTTTCTACACACGGCTTCAATTTAATTTGATAAAAAAATTAATATCTTAAATACTAACTGTTGAATATACCTAATATTTGTTACATGTAGCTCTTGACACTCTGACCTAGCCTAAAAAAATTCAGGGTTCTGTGACGCGCGCTTGGACCACAAAAGCCTTGTGAACGACGGCTATTTTTACGCACGTTTACAATTTAGCTCTAATAAAAAAATAATGTCTTAAAAGCGAATCGCCTCAAAGCCATCAAACTTCTCACACCTGTAGCAGTTGACACTATGACCTACCCTAAAAAATGTCATGGGTCTGCGTCACCATAACTGCCCCATACCATATAATACCCCCATAGCTGCACAATACATTGTAATGCAGCATGCAGTATAATGGCCGGATTATGACACGGATTTGAAACAGAACCGTTCACCTTGCAGAGCCGAACAATAGAACACCTGGATCGGTCGTCTTTTCTAAAAGGGTACCCCTCTTTTGCCCAATAAACATGGTGGAATTCTCTTATTAATTTGTTTTTATTACACAATTAACATCTCCAAAACTAACCGTTGAATATCCCTTATATTTATTACACATGTAGCCCTTGACCTATCCTAAAAAATTAGGGGTGATAGGCATGCATGCAGGAGCTGTTTGGATGTGGATGTTTTTGAAATGATCAGAAAAGATAAGTGCTTTAGCAATTACACAGTGCTTTTAGATCCATATGAAATCAGATTTGACATGGTATTATCACACGAGAAAGATATTTAAAGCCCCTGGGCACATATAGCACCCACTGTGCATTTCTTGACATGTTGTGGTAGTCACCCCAAAATGTGAGTCAGCCCCCCCATAACTCCTGTGAGGGTTTGTAACACTTCTTTGAGTATATCCCATAACAGGGCTTAGGAAGGGGTGATAGGCATGCATGCAGGAGCTGTTTGGATGGGGATTTTTGAAATGATCGAGTTTTCGCTAAAATCCACTGATGAATATAAGATAAGTGCTTTAGCAATTACACAGTGTTTTTGCACAGATCCATCTGAAATAAGATTTGACATGGTATTATCACATGAGAAAGATATTTAAATATCGCGAATAGCACCCAGAGTGCAAGTTTCTTGCAAGGGCTCAGAACACTGCTGTGAGTACCACACTAGTAAGTACCTATATGTGCTATGTTACTGTGAGCTCTATGTGAACCACCTGTGATCCATAAGTGAACCTGGCATAGGTTGACTTTAAATCTTTGGCGGTGCCAGGTTCCTCTTTTGACATCTATGGTGATGCCAGGTTCGTCTTTTGGGATCACCAAAGATGCTAGACCCAGTTTTGTGCATCACCAAAGGTGAAGTGATGGCCCAGATGGCACTGTACACACACTGTGTGGTTCAAAGTAAAAACACTGATGCATTGCTGATGTATTTCTGATGTGGCACACTCACTGCAGTGTTCTGAGCCTTCACATGGAACTTTGGGGGCATATTAGGATTTTGGGGTGACCGCCCCAAAATGACAAAATTGCACTCTGGGTGCTATCTAAGCACTATAGCTTTACAGTGAGGTGGTAGTGAAAGTACATTGATGTTGGATGGTTACAGGATGAAAGTTTTGAAGCACTGAAAACAGCAGTTCTCCTATTATGAACTACCAGGTTGACCCTTTGCATCTCCGGAGGTGCAGGATTCATGTTTTGCATCTCCTGAGGTGCTAGATCCTTGTTTTGTGGATCCCGACAAAGGCACTTTACACACTCTGTGTGGTTAAAAAGAAAAACGCTGATGCAAAACTGATGTGGTGGACTCATAGCAGTGTTCTGAGTCCTCAAATGTCAAAATTGCACCCTTGGTGCTATGCAAGCACTATGGCTTTACAGTGAGGTGGTAGAGAAAGTACATTGATGTTTGATGGTTCTAGGATGAAATTTCTGAAGCACTGAAACCAGCAGTTCTCCTATTTTTTTTTTTTATTTTTTTTTTATTTTTTTTTTTATATTTAAATTTTTTATTGAATTTTCCAACAATACATAGGATAAACATCAGCACAAATAAGCATTACATTCCATGCCATATTATAAGTGTTTTACAGACCATAAAGGGAAAAGGGAACATAAAATAGGAGAATGAACCAGGTAGTAACTCAAGGGGAGGGGGGAAAAAAGGGGGGGGGTTGTCATAGGTACATCAGTAACAATCATTAAATTCCACTTTCAAATGTATAACCTTAACCTCTGACTTCACAGTAAATCCTGTCACACAAATTTACGGAACTGTTTCCACGGATGCCAGATCTTGAGAAATTTATCTCTTGAACATGAGTTCCAGTGAGACACCTCCTCAAACCTATAGATCTGATCTACCCTCGCAATCCATTGATCTAAGGATGGAACTGTATCTGTTAACCAGTGTAGGGGTATTAAAAGCCTAGCTGCCACTATCAGTAATTTGAATAAAGCAGATGGGACTACCGGGACTGAGGAATCTGCAACCGATAGCAACGCAATTTCCGGTGATACCGGAATTGTTCCCTTGCACACAGAATTACATATTGAGAAAATTTTCTCCCACCATTTTTTCAGCGGAGTACATTCCCACCACACATGGTAAAAAGTGCCTCTGTCCCCCTTGCAACGCCAGCACGTATCTGAATGTGAGGAGCTATACATACAGGTCCTATCTGGTGTCCTGTACCAACGGGATAGTATTTTATAACTGTTCTCCTGAATCTTAATGCATCTGGATGCTTTGTGTGGGGCAATCAATATCTTGGATATTTCGGCTTCAGAGAATTTCCTTCCCAGATCTCTTTCCCACAATCCTATGTAGTATGGAGGTCTCGTTGCAAGAGGGATAGAAATCCTTCTATAAATCTGAGAAATACTTTTTACCGGTGTGCGTTTCTGGGCACATAATGTTTCAAACCAATTAGCTTCTCTGTGAAACGAGATAGACCTGCAACAAGTGAGAGTAACAGACTTTACATATGCAAGAAGTAAAAAATTTCCCTCGTTAATCGATAATTTAGACAGCAGATCGGCATGGGAAATGAGACAACCCTCATCGTCTAATAGCTCAGATAATGGCGTCTGGGAGCTGCTAACATGTAACGGAGCACTATCCCTTACTGCTTTTGTGGCAGCCCCTATAATATCTCTTACCTCTATCAGAGGAGATGGCAGCTGTGTTCTCCCTAAACTAGCCACAAACCCCTTCCAAACTGAAAGTGTTGCCCGTGTAAAAGGGTTCGAGGGGCCGCAATCCGATAGCATAGAGGGGTCTATCAATACTAGAGTCCTAAGCGGTGACGGGGAGAGTGCGTTCTCCAACGGCACCCACAGTTTGTGTTTAGGTGCCCGCACCCAATCAAGCACTCTAGATAAATGTATTGCTCTATAATATTGTTCTGGGTCTGGGAAACCAATACCCCCTGTTCTTTTTTGCCTAGTCAGAATGACTCTCGCGATACGCGCTCTTTTCCCCTTCCAGATGAACTTAGCAAATAATCTAATTATCCGAGAGAAATAAAGCCGAGGGATAGCTACTGGCAGTGTTTGCATCAGATAAGTAAGCTTAGGCAGGACATAGGACATAACAATGTTTTTTCTACCAAACCAAGACAGATAAGGCAAGTCTAATCGTTGTAACATGTCTGGTAAAGAGGCCAGGAGTGGTAGAAAGTTCAAGGAGAATAACTCGTCACAGTTTGCGCACATCTTTATCCCTAGGTAGGATATATGGGGTGATGACCAGTCAAAGTCCGAGTTAGCCCTCAGTTTTCCTCTACATTCTGGCGACACCGCAATCCCCAACGCTTTTGATTTACTGGCGTTAATCAAGAAATTGGAAATGTAACCAAAGGAGTCCAATACCTCTTTTACCTTTGGGAGTGCAATAATAGGGTTCGTGACAATCAGTAGCAGATCATCTGCATAAGCAGCTACTTTATGTTCCACCCCCCCTACCCACATACCTTCTATATCTGACTTTAAACGTATAGATTGCATCAGAGTCTCCATCACCATGACAAACAGCAGGGGGGAAAGAGGACACCCCTGCCGGGTGCCATTGCTAATTTCAAAAGGGGAGGACAGTGTCCCGTTCACAGTAATTACTGCCGAGGGTGAAGCATACATTGAAAAAACCGCATTAATGAATGGTGTAGGGAGGTGGAATGCTCTCATAGTCTGTCTCATAAAATTCCAGCTAACCCTATCAAAGGCCTTCTCCGCATCTGTGCTAAGAAGGACTGTTGGAACCCTGTTTCTTTGTGCGTGATGTAGTAAGTGTAATACTCTCGTAGAGTTGTCCTTCCCCTCCCTTTGCATTACAAATCCGACCTGATCTGGTGAAATAATGTCAGGGAGAATCAATTTTAAACGAGATGCCAGCATTTTTGCTATCAGCTTCAAATCTGTGTTCAATAGTGAGATAGGTCTAAAGTTAGCACAGTTTGAATGATCCTTCCCTTCTTTGGGTATGAGGGAGATATATGCCCTTGACATATCTACTGAAAGGGGTACTCCTTCAGTGGTAAGATTTGCAATGCGTAGTAAGCGAGGGAGGAGAATCTCTCCGAAAGATCTATAATATTCTATAGATAGACCATCTGGCCCCGGGCACTTCCCCGCTGGGGACTGCTTTACTGCTGACTCCAGTTCAGCCAACGTAAATGGCTCTGCTAACATTTCCCCCTGCGTCTCGGATATGACCGGAAGAGAGAGAGAGTCTAAAAAAGAGGATATGAGCCCAGGTCTCTCTGCCAAACACTCCGAGGGTAGTGACCTCTCTAAATTATACAGATTATGATAAAAGTCTCTAAACAAAGAAGCTATATTAGGAGCTGAGTAAGTCGGACTTCCATCCGGTGCCTTTAACATATGGACATGATTATTAACCTGCCGCTGTTTGACCCTTTTAGATATGAATTTGGAGGCTTTGTTGCCATGGGCGTAAAAATTTTGTCGGGACCTCTCAAAATATTTAGCTGACGAAACGTTAAGTGTGTTTTTTAGCTGGGATCTAAGGTCGTTTAGTTCAGTCAGATGCCGACTAGCCAGGGACTGCTTGTGAGTTTTTTCCAGTTTCTGGATCTGGGACAGAAGCGTCTCTACCTCTCTATCTCTTTCCTTTTTTATATAAGAACATATGCTGATCAGGTGCCCTCTAACCACCGCTTTGTGAGCGTCCCAAACCACCTGGGGGGAAGAGTCTGGTAAAGCATCAAGTCTGAAATACTCTTCCAACTTTTGTTTGACATTCTCCTTTACATCCCCTCGTCCTAATACCGAATCATTAATCCTCCACCTTGGCGATCTACTCTGTATGTTAGCTAACTGTAACGACAGAAAAACCTGTGCATGATCTGAGTGCACTCTAGTACCTATCCTTATGTTACTACAATGTTGAAGGTTATTTTTGTGCAGAAAGAAGTGGTCTAATCTTTGATAGGAATTATGCACTTGAGAATAAAAGGAGTAATCCACTTCCATTGGGTGAAAACATCGCCATACATCAACCAGGCCACGGTCCTCCAAATAATTTTTTACCCTCCTCAAAGCTCTGTATGACAAAGCCGATTTTTTAACGGATGAATCCATTAAAGGATCCATAACCAGGTTGATGTCCCCTCCTATAATAGTCATGCCCTCTGCCACCGAATCTACTAACAGTAATACCTTACTCAACCATAATACCTGTCCAACATTAGGAGCATATAGATTTACAAACGTGACCAATTGATTGCCTAACTTACCCTTCAATATAATGAATCTGCCCTCTGGATCCAGAGTGGTAGACAAACCGACAAATGGTACATTTTTTCCAAAACCCACACTCACCCCT
The DNA here is from genome assembly GCF_050947455.1 of Rhinoderma darwinii. NCBI lineage: Eukaryota > Metazoa > Chordata > Amphibia > Anura > Rhinodermatidae > Rhinoderma > Rhinoderma darwinii. The sequence continues at coordinate 425,375,888 of NC_134689.1, forward strand.
CTGGAAGCCCCACTATTGCTACCACAATGAAACCATACTGGAAAGTGAGAGAAGGAAAGATTTGGATAATGATCCTTCTTAAAATGTGTTTCTTGCAACATAAGGACATCACATTTTGCTTTCTTCATAAAAGAAAAAATTTGGCATCGCTTTGAGGGGGAGTTGCAGCCCTTCACATTATAAGATACTATCTTCAGAACAGCCATATTACAGTGCAGAGATAGGTTCCCTTGTCACATTCCCACAACAGACAGGCAAGAACCCCACTCATGAACTTTCTGCAACCATATAGGGGCGAGCCATAAGACACCACCCACATTCTCCTTAGTACCACTGGACCGTATATAAGGCACACATATGAGACGTGAAGTACCAATGACAGGACAGGGAGGGGAGGAGCAAACATAAATAACATAGATAACAAAAAGAACAAAGATGGGGGACAGTACCCCACAACTGAGAACAAGAACAGTAACGGTTCACACAGAACCTTCCACCGGGGGGAATCTGGTAAGTTAACCATATATCGACACGATCAGCTCATCTAGCCATAACAGTCCCCGCCAAGGTCAAAATAAGGAACATATTGGGATAAAGCATGTTATCCCTCCGTTATTCAAGGCAGTTCCTCTCTTTCCCCTGCCACTCTTCGTGAGCCCGAACGTCCCGATTTCTTCTTGCTACGCTGACGTTTAGGGGCAGGAACATCTTCCCATGGTGTAAAGTGGGCTGTAGCGGGAAGAGATGACAAATCCAAGACCGGATCCCAGTCTTCTATATCCAGTGGTTCTATATCCAAGTGCGCATATACGGACTCCAGATCTGTCACGGATGAGACCAGCATACGACGACCTTCGTAGAAAAATGATAATCCAAATGGGAATGTCCAGCGATACATGACATTCTTATTCCTTAAATGATCCGTAAGCGGTTTCAAATGACGACGTTTTTGAAGGGTACTAGATGCCAGATCCTGATATATAGAAATAACAGAACCTTGTATAGTAAGGGCATCCGTGTTTCTTGCTTTAGTCAGCACAGCGTCCTTATCCGTATAGTTTAGAAATCTACATATTACGTCCCTCGGGGGGTCTGAGGCAGTTGGTTTAGGGCGCAAAGCTCTATGGGCCCTCTCCAAAACAACGTCCGCATGTGTATTAGGGCCAATCAGCGAGCGGCAAAATTCCTTTATAGTTTCCATCAGAGCGTCCGCATTGATGGATTCTGGCACCCCTCTAAAACGCAGATTGTTCCTACGGTTCCTATTCTCCTGATCTTCTAGGGCCCGGAATACCGAGTTAAAGTGCTTTTGACACGAGGAGAAGCATTGTGTGACTGCCGTGTTAAAATCAAGCATTGCCGCCTGAGTTGCTTCCAGCTTCTCAACTCTTTGTCCCACTTGCCTCATATCTTGCTTAATGTCCGCCAAATCTCTAACCAAAGGCTCCAAAGCCTTATTAAGTACCTTTGTGAAGAAGTCTCTGGTGAGTGGCAAGTCTGCCGAGGTGCTGCCTGCATCGCTGCTATCGTCTGCTGCTTCTGCAACATCTTCTTCTCTGGAGCGAGATGAGGACGGCGCCATCTTGGCCACATGTCCGCCTGCACCCACCGGCCCTCTTTTCACAAACTTCTCCATGTTCCCTCGAGCCCCGAGTGTTCTGGGGGGATCCTGGTCGTCTCTGGACTTACTGCCGCCGATCTTGACCATGGCAGGCTGTAACACGCTAACTTATGCGATCAATGAGCTGTCGGTAGTTACGGAGCTCAGCAGCACACGTCCATTCAGGTCCGCCGCTAGCTCCGCCCCCCCAGTTCTCCTATTTTTAACTAGCAGTTTCACTCATGGATCTCCGGTCATTCACATAGAGCTCACAGTAAAATAGCACATAAAGGTGATTACACACTGTACACACTGATACATGACTGATAAGGTACACTCACAGTAGTTCTGAGCCCTCACACGAAACTTGCACTCTGGGTGCTATATGTGCCCAGGGGCTTTAAATAGCTTTCTCAGTGTAAAATCTATTTTCAGATGGATCTGTGAAAAAACACTGTGAAATTGATATTGCACTTATATTACATTCATCGGTGGTGTTTCACCAAAAACCGGTCATTTCGAAAATCCACATCCAAACAGCTCTTACATGCATGCCTAACACCCCTTCCTAAGCCCTGTAATGGGATACACTTAAAGAAGTGCTATGAACCCTCACAGGAGGCTAGGGGGGATTGACTCACATTTTGAGGTCACTACCCCAACATGTCAAAAAATGCACTCTGGGTGCTATATGTGCCCAGGGGCTTTAAATAAATTTCTCATGTGATAATAAAATTATGCCTTTTTCACAAAAATGGGTATAAATAATAATTTTCCACAATACTGTCCCAGAGCATTTGACAACAAGTAACGAACCGCGGGTCTGATGGAATCGACCTAGGCGTCCATTCGTTCGACTTATACAGACGAATAATAAGATACCTGACTCGGTCATTTGCTGTAAATGGGGAACCCTCTCTTGCCCCCGAGACATGGCACAATTCCTTCATTTATAGCTAAATTTGAGCTGTTTTAGTAAAATATTTCCGTAACTTTTTATTGTGAAGTTCCGAGCCCTGGAAAGTTCATGCATCACCATGTCCTGAGTATGTCTACCACAACTCATGACCCTGCGTTGTGCGGTTCGCCCAGAAAAACCTCGTCACGACTGTGTCCTAATAAGGACACAGTATCTGAGAAACTAATCGTCCAAAAGCCATAACATTGTACATACTCGTAGCCTTTGACATTCTTACCTGCACCCTAAAAAATCAGGGTACCTAAACAAACGTAGCCCGATCAGCAGGCCGAAAAAACCTGCCCTTTTCATGAAAATAGTTACAAATAATCATCTCTACCGTCTGGATTCCTTTAGGGTTCTTGCACACCAATATGAAGCATTCCACATCCTATACCTGAACCCTGGGCTCCTTTACAAGCCTATTGAAAATGTTACAAACAGCAATGAACCTCCAGACCTCCCCCATAACATCCCCCACACCTTACATAACCCCAGGCCTCCTCCATTACACTATAGAATATTCTACAGCTTGAAGTAGGCCTCCAAGCTCAGCCACAACCGTGTGACAGGGTTGCCGCAGGGGTCTAAGTCCGGACAGCAGGGCTGTCCGAAATTGAGTTTTTCAAACTCTTTTTTTTCGGACAGCATTGCGGACAAAATTGTTGAGCAAACAAATCTCTGTGCTCAATAATTTATTGTTGTCAACCCCGGTAGTTTTTATGCCAGGCCATACAGGTGCGATGATCCCTTCCACCCAGGTCTCTGGATGACCCATAGGCCCAACCAGTGTAGGAGAAGTTTATTCAGACCGGGCCAACCGATGGAGTTTCCCACCCATTTGTGAATCTCTGTATTTTTTTTTTGAGTCAACTTTAGATTGGTTTTAACGTAATCTTTGTAGATGACAGGTTGACCTTTTGGCATCTACAGTGATGCCGGCTTCAGCTTTTTGCATCACCAGAGATGCTAGATCCTGTTTTGTGGATCACCACAGATGTGTTGATGGCCCAGATGGCACTTTACACACACTGTGTGGTTAAAAATAAAAACACTGATGCATTACTGATGTGCCCATTTACAGCAGTGTTCTGAGCCTTCACATGGAATTTGGGGGGCATGCTCACATTTTGGGGTGACCACCCCAAAATTTCAAAATTGCACTCTGGGTGCTATGTAAGCACTATGGCTTTACAGTGAGGGGGTAGAGAAAGTACATTGATGTTTGATGGTTACAGGATGAAAGTTCTGAAGCACTGAAACCAGCAGTTCTATTACTAACTGCCAGGTTCACTAATGGATCGCAGGCAATCTAAATAGAGCTCACAGTAAAATAGCACATAAAGGTACTTACTGGTGAGGTACTCACAGCAGTGTTTTGAGCCCTCAAAGGAAACTTGCACTCTGGGTGCTATATGTGCCCAGGGGCTTTAAAAATTCTCATGTGATTATACCATGTCAAATCTGTTTTCAGATGGATCTGTGAAAAAACACAGTGAAATTGATACTGCAGTTATTTTATATTCATAGGTGGATTAAAAATCCACATCCAAACAGCTTGCATGCATGCCTAACACAACTTGCTAAGCCCTCTTATGGGTTACACTCAAAGAAGTGTTACAAACCCTCACAGGAGACTAGGGGGGGGGACTGACTTACATTTTGGAGTCACTACCGCAACACGTCAAGAAATGCACTCTGGGTGCTATATGTGCCATGGGGCTTTAAATAGCTTTCTTGTGTGATAATACAGTGTCAAATCTGTTTTCAGATGGATCTGCGAAAAAACACTGTGCAATCGATACTGCACTTATTTTACATTTATCGACAGTGTTTCACCAAAAACCGGTCTAAACGTGCGTAAAAACAGGCGTTGCTGACGAGGCGTCTGTGGGCCAAGCGCGCGTCACAGAACCTTGAATTTTTTTTAAGATAGGTCAGAGTGTCAAGGGCTACATGTGTAATAAATATAAGGGATATTCCTTTGCTTAGTTTTGGAGATGTTCATTTTGTAATTAAATAAATAAATAAGGGAATTCCACCATGTGATAAGAGACTCCATGACCTACTGAGAGCCTTGTCCTTTATTTGTGTTTCTTTCTACAAAAACAGCCTGGCGCAGTACTGATATATGGTCTGTGTGCCCTGGACCGCACCCAGGGACCAAGCACAGCAGATGTAATGGGTTCTCGGCTGTTCACCCATCTCCCAAAGTGAAGAGTATCCTTGGCGGAGATTGGACATTTTTATGTAGAGGCCTCTTCAGGAATATAGACATATATGACTATTCACCAGAAATGTTTATCTGTTATGTAACACATGTTGTGTATTATGTTGTGGTTTCTTACTATATATTTTTCAGCTCTGGATGCCATGGTGTCGAGGACGACACCTATTTAAGAGTGGAGACATGTGGTACCCCACAAAGTGTAGTCTTCAGAAAGCAGGAATACACTGTATTTTGTATATGTGATGTGTTTTACTACTGTAATCTGTGTAAAGTGATTGCAGGCAGTGCTCAAAGGGTTACTTTCTTTACAAGGTTTGTTAATAATTAAACCGCTCAGGGTAGAATTCTCTGGAAACATTATAAGTCTTTTGGAGAAGCAACCAGCCAATCACAGAGCTCCTAACTGATGAGCCTGTGAGGAAGGAGTTAGATAGTGGAGTGAGAAAGGAAAAAGCATGCTGAGCTAGTCTCCGCAGAGGGAGACATCTAACTCCTAAAGAAGCCGGTGTACAGAGACATATTGTCCAGGGAGTAAAGAAATCTAACAGACAGAGAGAGATGAAGAGTTACAGTCGAACTTCTAGAGAAGCAAAGACCTGTTGGCTGAACACTAATCTGAAAAAAGAAGAAAGGAACCTCATGAGCCTGCCTGTACTCCATGCTACATCCAGCCTGCCTGTACAATACTTTCACTGCAAGTTCATCTAAGTAAAGTAAGTTGGATATTCTAAGTTACCCCCCTGTTTCTCTGGATTCATTTACTGGGGAGGGAAGATATCAGCTTCAGTGCATCCACCCCTGCACCTCTCCATATCTGTGGACTTTGTTATATTCTGCCCTGAGTTATTATCAAAGCCCTGCATCCGCACAGGAGCTCATTCCCAGGTTACATATATATATATATATATATATATATATATATATATATATATATATATATATATATATATATATATATATATATATATATATATGTATATATATATATATATATATATATATATATACACTGAAGGAAATAAGTATTTGATCCCTTGCTGATTTTGTAAGTTTGCCCATTGTCAAAGTCATGAATAGTCTAGAATTTTTAGGTTAGGTTAATTTTACCAGTGAGAGATAGATTATATAAAAAAAAAAACAGAAAATCACATAGTCAAAATTATATATATTTATTTGCATTGTGCACAGAGAAATAAGTATTTGATCCCCTACCAACCTTTAAGAGTTCAGCCTCCTCCAGACCAGTTACACGCTCCAAATCAACTTGGTACCTGCATTAAAGAACGCTGTCTTAAATGGTCACCTGTATAAAAGACTCCTGTCCACAGACTCAATTAATCAGTCTTACTCTAACCTCTACAACATGGGCAAGACCAAAGAGCTTTCTAAGGATGTCAGGGACAAGATCATAGACCTGCACAAGGCTGGAATGGGCTACAAAACCAAAAGTAAGACGCTGGGTGAGAAGGAGACAACTGTTGGTGCAATAGTAAGAAAATGGAAGACATACTGTAAAGGATCTGCCAGGCACTACGTCTGGGTATACTCCCAGGATTAATCAGTCGACACCTGAGGCCAGACCTCTGAGACTGACACCTGCTCCCACCAATCAGGGTGGCAGGCTCAGGAGTGGGAGAGCCTATTGTGGCCTGGTCAGTCAGAGTTAGCTCCGCCCCCTGTAAATTTATACCTGCCGTTTTCTCTTCCTCCTTGCTTGTTATTCTTCTTGGATTCCTGGCCCCACTGCTGCCTTGCTCCAGCCTGCTACTGCCGTGCTTCTGCCTTGCTTCAGTTCCGTTTATCCTGCGTTGCTCTGCCCCTGGCTTGCATCTGCTCCATGCTCCCGTTTGTATACTCCACTACATCCTGATCCTGACTGGCTCATTCACCGCTCCGTTTCCTCGCGGCGTTCCGTGGGCTACTGTATTCCCTTGCGTGTTCCCTGTTTGTACTCCCTTGCACTTAGACAGAGTAGGGACCGCCGCCAAGTTGTACCCCGTCGCCTAGGGCGGGTCGTTGCAAGTAGGCAGGGACAGGGCGGTGGGTAGATTAGGGCTCACTTGTTCCCTTCACCTCCTTCCTGCCATTACATAATAACAAGCCCTTACCTAGTCTACCATTTCTTCTACGCTGACGCTATCATGGACCCCCTTGAGACCCTGACCCAGCAGATGCAGGGCCTCTCCCTACAGGTCCAGGCCCTGGCTCAGAGGGTCAATCAGTCTGACGCTGCCTTTGTAGTACCCCTCACCTCACCTTTAGAACCCAACCTCAAGTTACCTGACCGGTTTTCAGGGGACCGTAAGACTTTTCTCTCCTTCCGGGAGAGTTGCAGACTTTATTTCCGCCTAAGACCTCACTCCTCAGGTTCTGAGAACCAGCGGGTGGGTATCATTATATCCCGACTCCAGGAAGGGCCCCAAGAGTGGGCCTTCTCCTTGGCTCCTGACGCCCCTGAACTTTCCTCCGTTGATCGGTTTTTCTCTGCCCTCGGTCTCATTTACGACGAGACTGACAGGACTGCCTTAGCCGAGAGTCAGCTGGTGACCTTACGTCAGGGTAGGAGACCTGTTGAGGAATACTGTTCTGATTTTAGAAAGTGGTGCGTAGCTTCTTGGTGGAACGACCCGGCCCTAAAGTGCCAGTTTAGGTTAGGATTATCTGACGCCCTGAAGGATCTGCTGGTTAGCTACCCCTCTTCTGACTCCCTAGACCAGGTTATGGCCCTAGCAGTACGACTTGACCGACGTCTCAGGGAACGTCAGCTTGAACGTTTCAATGTTTTCCCCTCTGACTGCCCTGCGATTCCCCCCGAGGTCCCGTCTCCTCGCTCTTCCACGGAGGACTCGGAGGTACCTATGCAACTCGGGGCCTCCATGTCCCCTCGACAACGTAGAGAGTTTCGCAGGAAGAATGGTCTCTGCTTCTATTGTGGGGACGACAAGCATCTACTGAACACCTGTCCCAGGCGCAAGAATAAGCAGCCGGAAAACTTCCGCGCCTAAGTGATCATCGGGGAGGTCACTTGGGCGCACAGGTATTTCCCGTTAATACTAAACGCAATAAGATTTTGCTTCCCTTTCAGGTCTCGTTTGCTGGCCGGTCTGCCACTGGCAGTGCCTTCGTGGATTCGGGCTCATCTGCTAATATCATGTCTGTGGAATTTGCTATGTCTCTAAAAATGCCTTTTATTGATTTACCTTATCCTGTCCCGGTAGTGGGTATCGACTCCACTCCTCTTGCTAATGGTTATTTTACTCAGCATACTCCTGTTTTTGAACTCCGTGTTGGCTCCATGCATTTGGAGCAGTGCTCTGTACTGGTGATGCAGGGATTATCGTCCGATCTGGTATTAGGTCTTCCCTGGTTGCAGCTGCATAATCCCACATTTGATTGGAATACTGGGGATCTCACCAAATGGGGTAGTGATTGCCTGATGTCATGTCTTTCGGTTAACTCTATTTCTCCCCGGGAGGAGGTAAACACGCTTCCTGAGTTTGTTCAGGACTTCGCTGATGTGTTTTCTAAGGAGGCCTCCGAGGTGTTGCCCCCTCATAGAGATTACGATTGCGCCATCGATTTGGTGCCTGGTGCCAAGCTTCCTAAGGGGAGGATATTTAATCTTTCATGTCCTGAACGTAAAGCTATGAGGGAGTATATCCAAGAATGCCTGGCCAAGGGTTTCATTCGCCCCTCGACTTCTCCTGTAGGTGCTGGCTTCTTCTTCGTGGGGAAGAAGGATGGTGGTCTTAGGCCGTGCATTGATTATCGGAACTTGAATAAGGTCACAGTAAGGAACCAGTATCCCCTTCCTTTGATTCCGGATCATTTTAATCAGGTTCAGGGGGCCCAATGGTTCTCTAAGTTCGATCTACGGGGGGCATATAACCTTATCCGCATCAAAGAGGGGGATGAGTGGAAAACTGCGTTCAACATGCCCGAAGGTCATTTAGAATACCTAGTCATGCCCTTTGCGTTGTGTAATGCCCCTGCCGTCTTCCAGAATGTTATTAATGAAATTCTGAGAGATTACCTGGGTAATTTTCTTGTAGTGTACCTTGATGACATACTGGTGTTTTCCAAGGACTGGTCCTCGCACGTGGAGCATGTCAGGAAGGTCCTCCAGGTCCTTCGGGAAAATAATCTGTTTGCGAAGACCGAAAAATGTGTGTTTGGGATACAGGAGATACCATTTTTAGGTCAAATCCTCACTCCTCATGAATTCCGCATGGACCCTGCCAAGGTTCAGGCTGTGGCGGAATGGGTCCAACCTGCCTCCCTGAAGGCGCTACAGTGTTTTTTGGGGTTCGCTAACTATTACAGGAGATTTATTGCCAACTTCTCGGTCGTCGCTAAGCCTCTTACGGACCTCACTCGCAAGGGTGCTGATGTCCTCCATTGGCCCCCTGAGGCCGTCCAGGCATTTGAGACCCTCAAGAAGTGCTTTATCTCGGCCCCCGTGCTGGTTCAGCCCAACCAAAGGGAGCCATTTATTGTGGAGGTTGACGCGTCCGAGGTGGGAGTGGGGGCCGTCTTGTCCCAGGGTACCAGCTCCCTCACCCATCTCCGCCCCTGTGCTTACTTCTCTAGGAAGTTTTCGCCCACGGAGTGTAACTATGATATTGGCAACCGCAAACTTTTAGCCATTAAATGGGCTTTTGAAGAGTGGCGTCACTTCTTGGAGGGGGCCAGACACCAGGTAACGGTCCTTACTGACCACAAGAATCTGGTTTTCCTAGAATCTGCCCGGAGGCTTAATCCTAGACAAGCTCGTTGGGCACTATTCTTTACCAGATTTAATTTCTTGGTTACCTATAGGGCTGGGTCCAAAAATATTAAGGCTGATGCACTGTCACGTAGTTTCATGGCTAATCCTCCTTCTGAGAAGGATCCTGCTTGTATTTTACCCCCTGGTATAATTGTTTCTGCCACTGATTCTGACTTAGCCTCTGACATCGCGGCTGATCAAGGTTCAGCTCCCGGGAACCTCCCTGGGGACAAACTGTTTGTCCCCCTGCAATACCGGCTAAGGGTACTCAGGGAAAACCATGACTCCGTTCTATCTGGTCATCCTGGCATCTTGGGTACCAAACTCCTCATTACCAGAAACTATTGGTGGCCTGGGTTGCCTAAAGACGTTAGGGCTTACGTCGCCGCTTGTGAGGTCTGTGCTAGGTCCAAGACCCCTAGGTCCCGACCTGCGGGCTTACTACGTTCCTTGCCCATTCCCCAGAGACCTTGGACCCATATCTCCATGGATTTTATCACCGATTTGCCTCCATCTCAGGGCAAGTCGTGGTGTGGGTGGTAGTAGACCGCTTCAGCAAGATGTGCCACTTTGTGCCCCTTAAGAAACTACCTAACGCCAAGACGTTAGCTTCTTTGTTTGTGAAACACATTCTGCGTCTCCATGGGGCCCCAGTCAATATCGTTTCGGACAGAGGGGTACAATTTGTTTCCTTATTTTGGAGAGCTTTTTGTAAAAAGTTGGAGATTGATCTATCCTTCTCCTCCGCCTTCCATCCTGAAACTAATGGCCAAACGGAAAGGACTAACCAATCCCTGGAACAATATTTAAGGTGTTTCATTTCTGACTGTCAATTTGATTGGGTCTCATTCCTTCCCCTCGCCGAATTTTCCCTGAATAACCGGGTCAGTAACTCGTCAGGGGTCTCCCCGTTTTTCTGTAATTTCGGGTTTAATCCTAGGTTCTCCTCCGTTTCCCCTGGTTGTTCCAATAATCCCGAGGTAGAGGACGTTCATCGGGAACTGTGCACAGTCTGGGCCCAGGTTCAGAAGAACCTAGAGGCGTCCCAGAGCGTACAAAAGATTCAGGCTGATTGTAGACGTTCTGCTAACCCCCGGTTTGTCGTCGGGGATCTGGTGTGGTTGTCGTCGAGGAACTTGCGCCTTAAGGTCCCGTCCAGGAAGTTTGCTCCCCGATTTATTGGACCTTATAAGGTCATTGAAGTCCTCAACCCTGTATCCTTCCGTCTGGAGCTGCCCCCATCCTTTCGCATACACGACGTCTTCCATGCCTCCCTCCTGAAACGCTGCTCCCCATCCTGGTCCCCCTCGAGGAAACCTCCTGTTCCCGTTCTCACCCCTGAGGGGGTGGAATTCGAGGTGGCCAAGATTGTGGACAGTAGGATGATCCAGGGCTCCCTCCAGTACCTGGTCCATTGGAGAGGATACGGGCCGGAGGAGAGGACTTGGGTACCTGCTCGAGATGTTCACGCTGGGGTATTGATCAGGAGGTTCCACCTTCTCTTCCCCACTAAACCGGGTCCTCTTAGTAAGGGTCCGGTGGCCCCTCATAAAAGGGGGAGTACTGTAAAGGATCTGCCAGGCACTACGTCTGGGTATACTCCCAGGATTAATCAGTCGACACCTGAGGCCAGACCTCTGAGACTGACACCTGCTCCCACCAATCAGGGTGGCAGGCTCAGGAGTGGGAGAGCCTATCGCGGACTGGTCAGTCAGAGTTAGCTCCGCCCCCTGTCCATTTATACATGCCCTTTTCTCTTCCTCCTTGCTTGTTATTCTTCTTGGATTCCTGGCCCCACTGCTGCCTTGCTCCAGCCTGCTTCTGCCGTGCTTCTGCCTTGCTTCAGTTCCGTTTATCCTGCGTTGCTCTGCCCCTGGCTTGCATCTGCTCCATGCTCCCGTTTGTATACTCCACTACATCCTGATCCTGACTGACTCATTCACCGCTCCGTTTCCTCGCGGCGTTCCGTGGGCTACTGTATTCCCTTGCGTGTTCCCTGTTTGTACTCCCTTGCACTTAGACAGAGTAGGGACCGCCGCCAAGTTGTACCCCGTCGCCTAGGGCGGGTCGTTGCAAGTAGGCAGGGACAGGGCGGTGGGTAGATTAGGTCTCACTTGTTCCCTTCACCTCCTTCCTGCCATTACACATACAAAATGACTGTCAATCGACATCGATCTGGGGCTCCATGCAAAATCTCACCTCGTGGGGTATCCTTGATCCTGAGAGAGCTCAGCCGAAAACTACACGGGAGAAACTTGTTAATGATCTCAAGGCAGCTGGGACCACAGTCACCAAGAAAACCATTGGTATCATATTACGCCGTAATGGATTAAAATCCTGCAGTGCCCACAAGGTCCCTCTGCTCAAGAAGACACATGTACAGCCCCGTCTGAAGTTTGAAAATGAACATCTGGATGATTCTGAGAGTGATTGGGAGAAGGTGCTGTGGTCAGATGAGACTAAAATTGAGCTCTTTGGCCTTAACTCAACTCGCCGTGTTTGGAGGAAGAGAAATGCTGCCTATAACCCAAAGAACACCATCCCCACTGTCAAGCATGGAGGTAGAAACATTATGTTTTGGGGGTGTTTCTCTGCTAAGGGCACAGGACTACTTCACCGCATCAATGGGAGAATGGATGGAGCCATGTACCGTCAAATCCTGAGTGACAACCTCCTTCCCTCCACCAGGACATTAAAAATGGCTCGTGGCTGGGTCTTCCAGCACGACAATGACCGGAAACATACAGCCAAGGCAACAAAGGAGTGGCTCAAAAAGAAGCACATTAAGGTCATGGAGTGGCCTAGCCAGTCTCCAGACCTTAATCCCATAAAAAACTTATGGAAGGAGCTGAAGATCCGAGTCTCCAAGCGACAGCCTCGAAATCTTAATGATTTACAGATGATCTGCAAAGAGGAGTGGGCCAAAATTCCATCTAACATGTGTGCAAACCTCATCATCAACTACAAAAAAACGTCTGACTGCTGTGCTTGCCAACAAGGGTTTTGCCACCAAGTATTAAGTCTTGTTTGCCAAAGGGATCAAATATTTATTTCTCTGTGCACAATACAAATAAATATATATAATTTTGACAATGTGATTTTCTTTTTTTTTTTTTTATATAATCTATCTCTCACTGGTAAAATTAACCTAGCCTACAAATTCTAGACTGTTCATGACTTTGACAGTGGGCAAACTTACAAAATCAGCAAGGGATCAAATACTTATTTCCTTCACTGTATATATATATACTGGCATCACAACAAATCTATCCAAGTTCTATTTCCCTTTGACCTCCTTACCCTGCACCAGACTGGGGAGCAGTATCTGAAGTGGCCACCATGGAAGGGTAGTTACATCCGCCAGCCCATCAGTCGGCTTATCCTCACTCCTTACTCCCAGTTCTGGGATACTGCATTTGTAAAGTGTTTAGGCGCCCCCTGCCTGCTTGACTCCGTTGACTATACTGATCGGACAGGAGGAAGTTTGCAAAGCTGTCAGCAACTCAGCTTCTCTCCAGGCCCCCTGTGGTAACAAGCTGCTTTCCAGTGTGAGAGGACGGCCTTGAGCATAGGCTGTGAGCTCTGAATCAGCTGGTCTGTTCCCTCCACCCTGTCGGCTTACCTGTTTCTGTGGCTCTGCTGCTCTGACCGAGCTGTTGGTCCCTGGCTGTGCTACTGACGTCCCTCTGGTGCCTTCAATGATGCTGTCGGGTGTTGCCTCTGCTGTGAACTGTGAGTGGTGAATTGACTGCTCTGTCTCTTTGCATCCTGCTGGCCTGTCTGTTACAGCTGCTCCAGCCCTGCTCTGGACTGACCTCTCTGGCCCCTGCTGTCCTGTCTGTTACAGCTGCTCCAGCCCTGCTCTGGACTGACCTCTCTGGCCCCTGCTGTCCTGTCTGTTACAGCTGCTCCAGCCCTGCTCTGGACTGACCTCTCTGGCCCCTGCTGTCCTGCTGATGTTGCTGACGATGTCTCCAGCTTCTGTATAACTTTTTTCATATTGCACTGACCGCTAGCTCCAGTCAGTTGCTGGTCGATTTGCTACTCCCCTCTGCTGCACTATTCTATAAAGTGAACTCGGCTGCTTGCAGTCGGCCGTCCAGAATGGATTCACACCCCAGGCGTTGAGAATAGGAGGATTATTCCCTGAGGTTCTATGCGTGGAGGGGTTTAAATGGCACTGACTAAAATAATGGTTTGGAATATAAGAGGTTTGGCAGACAGAATTAAGAGGGTGGTGGTCTTTGATATTATTAATAAACATCTCCCAGCAATTATTTGTGTATTGGAAACTCATTTAGTTGCGGAATGTAAGTCATGGGTTAGTAGGGGTTGGGTGGGTCAGGAGTTTTACTCTTATTTTCACTGTCTTGATTCATAATAAAATTAATTTTCAGGTCTCCTCAAAGTGGATAGATAGGGATGGAAGGTTTGTTTTTTTGTATGGAGAGCTGATGCGGCGTACTTGCCTTCTGGCTTTTGTTTATATCCCCCCCCCCCTTTCTCATTAGATGTTTTAAGCAATTTGGTAAAGTTTAGGAATGATCATGAGGATTGTCCGATGTTGGTTATTGGCGGTTTGAATAACGTTATGGATAGTCGTATGGATCGGTTTAGCCTTCAGGGAGTTCAGGCCGGCAGGAGTACGGGGAAATCTCGGCTTGCAATATTCTGTGAGGAGGTAGGATTATCAGACGTTTGGAGGATGAAATATCATGACAAGAAGGTTTTCTCGTGTTTTCGTCGTTCTTTGAACGTTATGTCTAGGATTGACTTGGCTTTGGCTAATGATTTCTTCTTGCCGGATATTGATAAGATGACATATGAACCACACACAGTCTCTGACCACTCTCCAGTTGTGGTTACCATTCTGAATGGTTCTATAACTGTTGTAGACTCCTTGCCTAGGTTTAAACTTAATGCACATTGGTTTTCGATAATCCAAGATCATGACGAGATTAAACAAGAGCTGGCTATGTTCTTGGATATTAATTTGAAATCGGCCCATATTCACTTTGTCTGGGATGCCTTTAAGGCATATATAAGAGGCTTGTTTAGATACAAAATCCAGCACCTGCGTAAAAACTTTTCTAAAGAGGAAATTAGATTGAGAGAGGAATCTTCTCATGCGGAGAGAGTTCACCGGCGACCCGACTGCGCTGAACCAACAACAATTATATAATACCCAACAAAGCTATAAGGAATTTCTGTTTAATAAAGCCCAGCAGAGGATCTTCTTCTCAGGGCAGAAGTATTTCTGTGAGTCTTGGAAACCAGGTAAATTTCTGGCATCTATTGTCCAGAATCAAAAAGGTAATCATAATATCTCAGTGATCAGGACTCGCCGGGGCACTCTCTGTAATAAATCACAAGTTGTACAAAAATAATTTAATTCTTTTTTTTCTGAGGTCTATAGCTCCACACTGCTTGAGGATGATGCGTCCATAGACAAATTTTTGGGTGGTCTGAATTTTGAAAGATTGACGGAGGTGCAGAGGGTACAATTGGATGCCCCCCTGACGGTTGAGGTAGTGAGGGAGGCACTTGGGTCGATTGGAGGGGACTCCTCGCCCGGTCAGGATGGATTACCTTTTGAGCTATACAGACGTTATGGAGAGTTGCTTCTCCCCTGTCTTTTGGAAGTCTTTAAGGAGTCATATGCGGTAGGGGGTGTATCTAGATCTATGTCGGAAGCCACGATCGTATTGATTCCTAAGAAGGACAAGGATTTGACGGATACAGGGTCGTACAGGCCCATATCTTTATTAAATACAGATGTGAAGCTGTTAGCTAAGGTGTTGGCAAGGAGGCTACAGCAGGTGATCCCAGGAATCATTCACCCAGATTAGAACGGTTTTATTCCGGGTCGAAGTACTAGTAATTGTCTGCATAGACTGTACACTAATATACAAATGGGAGAGGGGGAGCTCCGCTCCATCCTGTCTTTAGACGCTATCAAGGCGTTTGACAGGGTGGAGTGGCGGTTCCTATGGAGAGTAATGACAAGGTTTGGCATAGGGGATACATTTATAAATTGGGTTAAAATAATGTATTCTGCCCCATTGGCCAGGGTAAATGTAAATGGTGAACTATCTGAACCAATTATGTTGTCTCGGGGAACACGGCAGGGCTGCCCCCTCTCTTCGCTTCTATTTGCTATTTTTATAGAACCATTAGCCATGTTGATTAGGGGCGATAAAGAGATTAAGGGATTCGGCTGTGGTGGGGAAGGGGATAAAATGGTTGTGTATGCTGATGATATTTTATTATGCTTGAAAGAAACCCCAACTTCCGTTCATAGAACGATGCAGGTACTGGAGACTTATGGTAGATTTTCGGGTCTTAGAATCAATTGGTCCAAATCATGTCTTCTCCCATTGGATCAGGAACAGGACTCCCCTTTTGGAGATCTTACTATCCTAAGATTGGGCCAGCCATTTAAATATCTGGGTATAACTGTCTCAGGAGTTGTTGAGAGATTTAGTGCCTTGAATATACTACCAGTGATCAAGAAGGTCAGATCAAAAATAGCGGTTTGGCAGAAACTTCCCTTATCCAGGGCTGATAGGATTGGTCTGGTTAAAATGGTGGTGCTCCCACAGGTCTTATATGTACTGACCGCAACACCAGTGTGGATAGATAACAATACATTTAAGATGTTGGAATCTTTACTAAATGAATTGATTTGGGGAAGAAAACGTGTTAGGATGAAACAGGTTTATCTGTGCAAGAATACGTCTGAAGGGGGGCTATCCTTTCCTTACTTCCGGGGGTACTTTGTGGCCGCCGGATTGAGGCTTCTGATTCAATGGGAGAAGGACCCGGCCCTCAGGAGGTTGCTTGATTCAGTGGGAAAGAAAGCTGGAAATATTTTTGAGTTATTGGAGACAGGCCTACTGGAGATGGAACCACTGAATAAATGGCCCCTGAGTCTGATGTTGTCCCGTTCATGGCGAGCACTGAGAGAGATGTTAGGTTTTAAAGGAATTCTCAAGTTTACTCCAATTTGGGATAATTATAATTTTAGAGAATTTGGGACAATTCCGGATATAAATTTCTGGAAAAATAGAGGGATTTTTTTAATCTCACAGATTATTATGGATAAACAAATAGTCACTTTTGATAATTTGAAAGAATGGTATCGTATTGAAGAGAAGTATTTATTTAGATATTACCAGATTCAGCACGCATGTAAGCAAATTGATGTAGCACGGATTCAACTGGAATCTCACAGGGTAATTGATTATTTATTAGTAGTTTCACAAAGGAAAAAATCACTTTCACATATTTACCGCTCTATTATGAGCACATTCGGAAAGCAAATTCACTTTAGAGCACAAGCCAAATGGGAAAGAGATCTAGGACCAAAGGATGAATCTCACTGGGATAATTGTTATAGGAGTATTAGCACGGTCTCTCTCAGTGCCGCCCATAGGATGGTTTAATTCAATATAACGCATAGATTGTATTATACGCCTATATCCCTACAGTCAATGAATTTGAAGGCAAACTCCTTCTGCCTACGTTGCCAACACCCCCAGGCGGCCTTTTTGCATTTAATTTGGGCTTGCCCTGGAATAGCTCAATTTTGGAGGGAGATCTGCTCGGAGATCAGCGGTTCTTATGGACTGGTTGTACCATTAGAGATTGAGTA